>NW_012115932.1:14485500-14604973 GCF_000951035.1 Colobus angolensis palliatus | reverse complement strand
AGTGCAGTGGTGCGATCTCAGCTCACTGCAACCTCTGCCTCCCGGGTTCAAGCGATTCTCCTGCCTCAGCCTCCCGAGTAGCTGGGATTACAGGCGCCCGCCACCATGCCCAGCTAATTTTTGTGTTTTCAGTAGACACGGGGTTTCACCATGTTGGCCAGGGTGGTCTCGAACTCCTAACCTCAAGTAATCTGCCCGCCTCAGCCTCCTAAAGTGCTAGGATTACAGGCGTGAGCCACTAGCCACGGCCTGTATCCCCTCTTTTTATAAGGACATCAGTCACTGGATTTCTGGTAGACCCCAAATCCAAGATGATTTCATCTTGAGACCCATAATTGAATTAAACTTGCAAAGATGCTATTTCTGAAAACGGTCACATTTGAAGGTTCTGAGTGAACATGAATTTGGGAAGGACGTGGCTCCACCCATCACAGATGGAATGTTGATTGAGAACACATTTTGCTCCAGGGACCGTGCGAAGCACCTTCATCCTTGACAAACTGGAAGGGAAGCAGTATTATTTCCAGTTTTGTTTTTTTTCTAGACAAGGAAAGTGAGGCTCAGAGGGATTCAATGACTTGCTGCAAGTCACACGGCTGCTTAGCAGGGACCTGGGATTGAAACTCAGGACTAGCAGACTCCACACCTGTCTATACTGGCTTATGAGCAGCTTGAGGACAGAGGTTTTGGTCTTCATCTTTCCATCTCTCTTCTCTCATTTCTGGGCCTAGTGCTCTGCACACTGATAGCTTTGAAAACGGATAAAAAGAAGGGAACAAGGCTGGTTGTGGTGGCTCATACTTGTAATCCCAGCACTTTGGGAGTCTGAGGCAGGAGGATTACTCAAGCCTAGGAATTTCAAACCAGCCTGGGCAACACAGTGAGACCTTGTCTCTACAAAAAATTTAAAAATTAGCTAGGCGTGGTGGCATGTGCCTGTGGCTCTAGCTACTTGGGAGGCTGAATGGCAGTCGCTTGAGCCCACGAGTTTAGGGCTGCAGTGAGCTATGATTGTGCCAGTGCACTCCAGCCTGGGTGACAGAGCAAGATCAAGCCTCTAAAAAGTAAATCAATACATAAATAAAAATAAAAAAGAGGAGCACGACTGACCTGGAGAGACCCGAGTGCTGACCCTCTTGGCTGCTGGGGTGCTCACAGATCTCCCCCACACCACACTCTGTGGGGACAAATGGGAATGCCCTCTCTTACTACCTTGCTGCATCTGCTCCACTGAGAAATGTTTCAGCCCCTACAATCTTAGATCTACACTAGCCTTGGAAAGCAGGAAGGGCAGCCATAACCATGATAAAAATCTCAACCACAGCTGCCATTGATCAAATACCTACTGGCCTACAGGGTCTAGGATCTTTCTATGCCTAATGTCTTGGAATCTTCAGGGCAGCCCAATTAGGTGACTATTAGTGTCCTCATTTTGCAGATGGGAAAATTGAGGCTCAGAGAGAAGAGTGTGACTTTGGGAGCTTGAAAGAAGTAGAGCTAGGATTCTGGCCTGAGTTTGGAGTTGGTATTCTTTCTGGGCCCTGTCTTGCTTTTTCTCCAGCTTCCCTGCCACGTCTTCCCAGTGTGACCAGAGATGGACATCTCTATCCCATAGCAGATTCCCTCACTAAACGGAGGAGGTGGAAGGATCCTGGAAGCAGAGCATACAGGCTGTCAGTCAAGAGGACACCTGCATCCTTGGGGAGGGCCCTCATGCCTCTTTGAGTTTTAAATGATTTAAGAGGGGGCAGAAGCCATTCCCTGGAGATCTAATTAATGCAAATGAATTTGCATCTCCTAAATTGGCTCACAAAAATCTTGACATGCTCCCAGTGGATTTGGGGGTGAGTTTAGGAGGGTTGAATACCCAAAGAAGACTTTTTAAATTAGTCAAGATGCTTTTTGTTTTATTTCTCCAAAAATTTAAACTGATTTGGTTTTAAAAAATGGAGAGAATCCATTACATAGAACTAAGAAGTCCATCGATCAGACAGGTGTCAGGTATAGTTTGATCAGGACTTTGGCATCATTTTCTGTGATACGTAACCCCTCCCCAGGCAAGTTTTGTTATCACAGCTAGTTTCCTCATGGTAGCACAATGGCTGTAGCAGCCCCAGCCCTTACTTTTGCAATAAACTCCTTCCAGAGGGAAAGAAAGCATCTCTTTCTCCATCCACCAAACCAGATTTCTGAGCTTAAATCTCATCGAACTAATTTAGGTCAAGTGCCTTTCCTGTACTAATGATGAAGGCCTAGAGAACCAATGGAATTAAGCTGCTGGGTTCAAGCCCATCAGAGACTATTCCTGGAGCTGGGAGTGGGATGATTCCAACTCAACTGCTACAGGACAGGGAAAGGTCGGTGCATGTGTTGGAAGACACCTCAACATCCACCACAAGGCTCCCCAGGGGCAAGGGAAATGGAACTGATATTCTTAGAGTACCTGCTATGAACTGAACCCAATGTGTTTTGACAACATATTGCATGGTAAATAATTTTACTTCCATTTTTGAGATGAGTCAACGGAGACTGAGAAGTTTGTAGCTCATAACACTCTTGAAGTTAGTAAGGGGTGGACTATGGGTCCAAACATTGCTCTTGGCATCTTCTGAAGGGTTTCTGGCTCTGTTGCCTCTCTCTCCTTCTTCAGACCCCTCATCCCTCCTTGCAGTTGGAGAGCTGTGACTGGGGGATGCTGACATAGTGATCTGAGCATTTCTAAAGGTGGACAGAATCCAGTGTTAATAGTGCCAGGAATTTGCAGAATATGCTAATTTTCCCTGGCACCATGACTCAATATTCTCCTCATCAGATTGTTTGGCAAAAGGTACCAAGAGGGCAAGAAGTTCATTAAGGTCCCATAACGACTAATTATGGGCCAAGAACAGCAGGAGCCAGGAGGCCTGAGTTCTAACTATCTCTTATCTCTGCTGCTTTAAAATGTTCCTTGTATCCCGGGCTAAAGTTTTTCTGTTTTTGGCACTGATGGATGCTGTGGGCACTTTCATCCAGGCTTCTTGGAAGGAGCTCATTTTGGCCAAGACACCTTCACCCCTGGTCTGATTTTGAGCTTCTTGGGGCATTCCAGAAACTCATTCCAATCTAGCACACCTCCTTACCTGCCTCCTACCTGAAGGCTCCTGGCAAACCTTTGTGTCCTTCAGGGCTTTACATCTCATACCTGCCCTAGGAGAGGCAGGACTCAGTTTCCCTGGGAGACAGAAGGGGCTCAGAGAGTTAAGCTTCTTGCCCAAGGTCATGCTACCTGATGACTGGAGACAGGCTGTGAACTTGGGTCCATCAGACATCAGTGTCCAACTGTGCTACTTCTGGGTGGGGCACTGGCAAGAGATTTGAAGGGAAGATGGCATGCTATCTGTGTTCTAAAGGATGAGGGAAAATTTAAGCTATTCACTGATTCTCTCATTGATACAGGGTTTTTCAGATTAGTGTGTTATTGCCCATAGAAGCATTCATTTAGTTATCCATCCATCTCTTCAACAGCTGTTTATGGAATACTTACTATGTGCTAGGCACTGAGGATACACTGATGAAAAAACACACAGTTTCCCTGCAGAGACCTTCCTTCCAGAGCTCTGAGAGCTCAGGAGGGTCCCCAGATCTAGACAATGTCCCCCATGACTGCAGCTCTCCATATAGAGCTCAGTAGGAATGTTCTGTCTTCTCTATACCTTCTATTAGAAGGACAGAAAAGAAGGGAAGAAGGAAGTAAGAAAGAAGGACAGAAACCCTGTCTTTATAAGGGCTATGCTCTCATTATATAATGTCTCAGCAACAGTGAGAGACACACCAGATGTCAAATCATCATCCCCATTTGACAGACTAGGAAACTGAGGCTTGGTCAACTGATGTGATTGGTCTAAAATCACACAAATTAAGTGGGTGACGTTACCAGGATTCACTTTGGTCCCCAGACTCCTCAGTTACATTGCCCTTCATGCCAATCAGATGGCAAAGGGAGAAATGTCAGTTTCCTTCCTTCCTTCCTTCCTTCCTTCCTTCCTTCCTTCCTTCCTTCCTTCCTTCCTTCCTTCCTTCCTTCTTTCCTTTCTCCCTCCCTCTTCCCCTCCCTCCTTCCCTCCCTTTCTTCCTTCCCTCCTTATAAGAGATATAGAGAAGATGATGCATTCTCGCTAGGCTCTGTGTGGAGAGTTGTAGAGTCATGGGGGACATGACTTTGCAACTAGACCTAGGGACCCTCCTGAGCTCCCAGAACTTTGAAACCAAGGTCCCTTACAGGGACGCTGTTAGCATGTGTACAAGTCATTGCAGCCAACCCAGGGTTTTTAATCAGGCAGCATTTAAACCGTCCCATTTTTGTCTGTGATTATGAGGGATGTTTACATCATTTATAATGAGACAAATTGGGACAAATTGCCAAGGACACTTATGTAAATGAAACCAGCAGAAATGCTCCCATCTCCAGTGGTCCATTGGAGGGCTTCTTTCACTTTCCTTTCTCCCCTGGGGATATTGTGGAGAAGAAATGGTACTTTGTATTCTGAAAACCTTCTCCCTGGGCAAACAGACCATTCCCTGTAAGACAACTGTTTTATATCTCCGGTTGTAATTCTCTCCTGCATCTTATTTACGCTCTCACCCACCTCTAAGGAAAAGTAAGTGTGCAATAAATGCAATCACTTTAATTTTCTCTGCCATTGCTGCACAGAGAATGGGTTAGATCTGCATTCCCTGGAGGATCTCTGCAGAACTGTAGGTGGGTCATGAAAAAATAATCCTTCATTCAATATAGTTTAGGGAACAGGGCTACAAAAGTTAGCCCAGAGTTTTTCCTGCAGGGCATTTCAGAGCCTTTGATATGCTAATGAGCGGTGAGACTCTTGAAGAGCAGATGATGCTTTTAGGACCCGGGAGGTCCCCTTGCAGGAGATCTTTTATGGAATTGAGCAGAACCAGCTTTCAGAAAGTGCTGTGAACACTGTCTCTAGAAGGGCCTGGACCCCCTCTGACTGCTGTAATTTGTAAGGCTGGTGGCTTAAGATCACTTAGAGTCTGGAGGGTGAGGTCCCTGAGTGGGCAGCAGGCAGCAGCAGCCAGGGATATATGGAAGCCAGAAGATCATGGTGCATTGTCTGGAGGGGTCAAAACCTGACAGTGGTCCAGCTTTCCACCACCCATCTTAACCTGCCAGCTCAAAGAGATCCTGCTCATCTGAACTTCTTGTCTTTGTTCCTGCTGTGTCCCTGTCTGGGGTGCCTTCATGCCTTCTCTCCTCTCCACCCTTCTTGTCCACAATGCCCCAGTCTGAGTGCTGATGCTTTGCAGGGAAGGTCCATTATCTTGTAATGCCATCTTGTCTTCCCCTCCAGATCTGGGCTTTTCATTGCAGGGACCCTGTGTTCCTATCTTGATATCCTTAATTTTTAGCTCAGGGAAAATATTTGTTACATACTCACTAGGTACCAGATTCTGGGCCCTAGAGATACCAAGACAAATAAGACATGGACCCTGCCCTGAAACAGCATGCTGCTTGTCGGTGGAGGTGACAGATTAGAAATCTCAGTTACCACTCAATGTGATAACTGGGGTGATGAACAGGGAAAATCAAAGAGCAGAGGGGGCAGAGGGGACCCTAGCCCAGCTCAGGGACATCCAGGAAGGTTGGATTCCAGAGGACATTTAATCCAAGCAGTGGCACAAGGCATAAGTAGGAGTCAGCCAAGTGAAGGCAGGTGTATGGACGTGTGTTCTAGGCAGATGGAATAGCCTGGGCGAAGGCCTAGAGGCAAGAGAGAACATGCAGGTTTAAGAAACTGGATGAAGGTGCAGCGTGGCTTCTTTAGGGCAGTGTGGAGGGGCAGAAAGTGATGAGTGCCAGATTGGGTCTCTAAGGAGGATGCTGAAGAGGACAGCATGGAACCCCACCTCTTTCAAGTTACAGAAGAGAACTTGGGCCAGAGAGAGTGTGGGCTCATGGTAAGCACACAGACGTGAACGCAGAGATGCCCCCATCCTTACCCAGCCCCTGCAAGGCCTTCCTTCCATCCTGACTCTGAACAAGAAATTATTTCCAAATGAGAAGCATGGTCCAGGCTGAAGGCCTGTGTCCTGGCCACTGTCCTATCTGTCGAGACAGTCATTATCCACCTTAACTATGATGACGTGAAGCTCCATGAAGATGGGATGCTTTTCACTTTGATCCCTGATGAATCCTAAGACCCACCTCAGTGGTTGGCCCAGGGTAGGTGCTCAGAAAATGTTGTTGACTGCATAAATAAATGAAGAAAGCAGTTATGAGTACCAGGTCCTTCTACATTTATGATCATCTTACCAATTCTCAAAACTACCCTATGGAATCAAAACTGTTATTCTCAATTTTTTGGGAGGCTCAGAGAAGTGAGTGATTTGAGCCTGTAAGGGTTCCATCATCCGCCATTGGAAAAGCCAGTATTTGAATCCAAATGTGCAGATTCCCACTACTCCATATTTAAAGCCCTATCAAGTAGACATGCCATTTCTCAAAAGCCTGCCACCCCTGTGAAAGTAGTCTTGTTCCCAAACATCTCAGTCCTGCCTCTTCCAAGGCTGATGCAACTCTCAGCTTTCTGGAGAAAAAATAATAGTAAAACAACAACAAACCCAGATACTATTTATTATACGAAGCATTCACTATGTGCCAGATGCATACTGGGACATTACTTGTGCCAACTCAATTAATCCTTACAACAACACTATTATGTAAGTACTATCAGTATCCCCATTTGACACATAAAGAAACTGAGGCAATTTAAGTAGTTCCAGGTCCCAGCGTGTGAGTGGGTGAGGTCTGAATGCAAGGACAGCAGCTAGTCTCAGAGCCTGCAGTCCTCTGTTGCCATGGCAAGTGGAGGGTACCAGGTGCCAGGGAGTCTCCCTGGCCCTTTGCCAGCTTTAACCTAGTGGAAAGCCCCAGGCTGCTGGGATTCTCCCTGCAAGGAACTAGCAAGATCGCAATTGTGATGGTGATGCGTCTTTTCCTAGGATAGACAATTAATCAGGAGTATTAATGAAAATGCCAGCTTGAGTAATTTATTGGGAATTGAACTCAGGCCATTAAAATGTTATCACAGGCTTGTCAGTCCGTGTTCTGTGTGCTTCTGCGAAGGAGCCACGGTCTTAATGACACTGGTGCTTTTGGAGCTGTCGGTGCCTGGATGTGCTCTGCCAGGAAAGGTGATTCACCACAGTAGCTGTGTGCCCAGGCTGGGGGAAAGTGGCTTTCATCTTCTGTTTTTTCCTTTTTTTGTTTTTTGATTTTTGAGATGGAGTCTCACTCTATCATCCAGGCTGGAGTGCAGCAGCGTAATCTTGGCTCACTGCAAACTCTGCCTCCTGGGTTCAAGTGATTCTCCTGCCTTAGCCTTCCGAGTAGCTGAGATTACAGGTGCCTACCACCATGCCCAGCTGATTTTTGTATTTTTAGTAGAGATGGGGTTTTGCCATTTGGCCAGGTTGGCCTTGAACTCCTGACCTCAGGTGATCCACCCGCCTCGGCCTCCCAAAGTGCTGGGACAACAGGCGTGAGCCACTGCACCCAGCCCATATTTGGTTTTGCTTTAACCATCTGTGAAGCTCCTACCATGCAGCAGGCACTGAGAGGGGGTATAATCAATAGAGAAACAGGCCCTTCCCTCAAGGAGGAACCAAATACATAAAGATGGTAATGTGGATGTGCAGGAAGGCAGCACATGCAGTGATGTTAGAAAGCTCAACTCTGGTTGAAGATGGATGGCAGGCTTCTGGGAAGAGGCAAACCAATGCAAAGAGCGTTTATTTCCTGGTGAGTTGCTTCTCTCCCTCCAAATCTGATAGGGCTGATTGCAGAAATTGGGTATATGAAGGTTTAGTGTACAACATGCATTCTCAATGGGGGCGAAAATTGGTTCTTGTGGGAATGTGTGTGTGAAAAAATCATCTTTTTATATTTAAAAAACAGATATTGCAAAAAGTATGTAAACAGGTATAGAATATATTTTTGGTATTAAAATTTCATGGTTGGTTGGGATGATTAGGAACAAAAAGTCTCAAAAAGCAATGATGAAAATGAAGTTGAGATCACTGGCATGCTGCCAACACTTAGAAGATGGCACCACTGGAATGGATGTGCCCTCCTGGCCATCTGGCTCATAAGAAACTGCATGAATTATAGCCCCTAGTGAGGAGGCGGCCCTGAAGCCTCAGACAGCTTCCATTGCCTGCCGAGCGGGCTGACTGTGTTTACATCATTCCTTTTCTCCCAAGCCTGACCAGAAGCATCCTGTCAATGGCCCCATCTGCAGGGAATCAGGCTTTCCTCCCGGCTGTGGCAATATTTAGGAAGACGATTAGGGCAATTCCCAGGACAGGCAGTCCTTCCTCACCAGCTGTTCCCATCTGCTTTGTGACACAGCCAGAAGAACCATGCCTCCCCCAGGGACACATCCTCAACAGTTCTGTTTCCCAGGACTTGTTGGGGGCTATGCAGGAATTGAACACTTCACTTCATCACCTCTCCAGTAGACACCAGAGCTGGGGCCATCTCTTTTTGAACTTATTCCTTTCAGGCTGGAAGCCACTGATGCATTCATGCTTGTTCCCTCTCCAGGGCCACAAAGAGCCAGCCACACACACACCAAGTGGCTCCTGCGAAGGACTCACATGACACAACAATACCCATGTTTGGGCCTTGAGTTCCCTTTTTAAGAAGCTCTTTGCCATCCTTCCTGGTCTAATAAGACCTTTTTTTCTGATACTTCTTTACATATTATAAATTTAGTTATTTATTTTATTAGTAAGAACAGGCTAGGATCTGTGACAGTAACAACCCCCAAATCTCAAAGATTTAAAATACATAGGTGCATTTCCAGCTCCCGGCCCTCCCCGCCTCCTTTTCTTCCCTTCTCTTCCTCCTTTCCCTGTGGTCCCCCCAACTATTTCTCTCCCTCCCATCTCCTTCAGGTTCAAATCTTGGCTCTCTCACTTACTAGGTGTGTAGTTTTGGACGTATCACTTTACTATTTTCATGCCTCTGTTGCCTAATCTTTCAAGTAGGGGGCACTAATAGTACCTATTAATGGAGTTTTGGGAAGCTAAATAAATTAGTGCATATAAAGTCCTCAAATCACATTTGACATAAAATAAGCACTCAATTTATGTTTTGTCTAATTATTAGCTATTTTACTCTGTCTCCGGGGAAGGGATGTGACAATGAATTAAGTAGGCTTTCCCCTCACAGGCTCGATGGATGGGGAGACAGACACATACAGGCAGTGGCAGGGGTCTGTGCAAAACCGGCGGGAGGTGGGATGAGGAATCCAGCGAGAGGCAGAGGAGGCCAAATATGGAGAGAGATGTAAGCTGGAATTTCAGGGAAACCCAGGCATGTGCCAGGTGGAGACAGGGTGGAAGGGCATTGGAAACAAAGGGATCAGCTTCTGGGGATGTCTTCAACAGAGGAGAGGCACGTTCAGATGTGAGTTCTAGAAAAATCTGCTATGCTGCCTTTGTGTATGTGAAGAGCGGATGGGACGAGGACTCAGCCCTGGGGGGCAGAGGAACCTTCAGGAGTCTATTACTACAATCCAGGGAGAGAGGAGAGACCTGGGGGAAGGAACCAGCGGGCCCTATAGATTGATTGGGTCTTGGGCGGGGTTGAGGAGTCCACTAGAGGTTTCTAGCCTGCCCCACTTGGGGGCAGGGCAGGACACACAGCCATTATCTGAAAGAAGATACAGCGTGGGTCAAACTGAGTTCCCTGAATTACAGCCGGCCACATTTGCTAAAAGCCCAACCTCACATTGTCAGGCTGGGGCAGGGCGATCTGTCTGTTCTCCTTCTGCCACCATGACAACAGGACTCCACTCCATTAAACCAATTTACTCCATCTTCCTAGACTTAGGAAAATGGGAGCGAGGTCTGGAGAGGCTTTCTGATGCCTGACCTCTGGCTTTCTGGCTCACCCCAGGAAGCGCTGCCTCTTCAGCCTGCGGGCAGAAGACTGGCTGGCTGTCACTCTCCCAAGCTGTTGATGAGGTTTCAGCCATGGGCTCTGGATCCTCCTCTCTAGTCATCCCCATTAGTCTCCGAAAGGGAGCCACCAGGAGGGCAAGTGCTTCTTACTGGTGATGGCTTAGTTACGCTAATTGCACTTAATTTCTCTGTGCTGTGCCCAGCAGGGGCCTGCTGAGAGCTTGCTAGGCATTTTGCACAGCTGGCTGGCCCTGGAGACCAAGGCATGTGGCTAGGGAGGAAATCTGGAAAAGGGAAGGGATGAGAAAGTGACCTAGAGTGGGACCTGCTCCATGTGGGGGTATTTTCTGGCCCCTTGTGTGTGCTTTCAGCCTCTGGAGCCTTCAATGTTGTTATTGGGTGTCTGTCTGTCTGGTTTCCCTGTGGGCCATGAGCTCGCTGGGTGCAGAGATTCTTTAATGGACACGATGTGTCCAGCACCTGTGGAAACCTGACAGGGTAGACAGTAAGTGTTTGTGGATTAATCGAGGTGGTGGGGGGGTGTTATTCACTAGAACATGAACTCCAGGAGGAAAAGTACTTCTGTCTATTTCATTCACAGCTTCATATTCAGCACCTAGGCCAGTGCCTGGCACGTATTCAATTAATACTATTAACAGAATGAATGAACAAATCCTCCCTTCCAGCACTCTGCACAGTAGGTGTGGTAGACTATCATTCAGTAGTGATTCTCCCTTCTCTCTCTGTCCTTCCCAGCCCCACTGCCTGTGGACTTGGCTGTGTGATTTGCTTTGACCAATATGATGATTGGGAAGCCAAGCCTGACTCCAAAGTTCCTGCTCTTTCCTCTGAAAACGATTAGGTCAGGAAGAGGTTACCCTTTGAGGAAGGTGGAGTGGGCTTGGGAGGTGTCGGGAGGTGGGCGTGCCGGGTTCCTGGCAGGCAACCAAGGCTATGGACTCCAGGAGTGAAGGAAGGCTAGAGAAACAGATGCTGTCTGTGTCTTCGACCCTGAATGGTTGTATGTGATACCTTTTTGCAACGGCTATGTGGATGATTCCACATCTTCTGGCCTTTTCCTGCTCTAAGCAATTGACCCTAAGCTCTCTGCTGTACCCCTCTGGACTCTGGCTGCACTTTGTAGTGTGGTACTTTTCATGGGAATTAACCTCACCTTTCAAAGATGCTGTGGGGCCCAGGGGAGAGAAATGAGCACCAAATGTGAGTATTGGCTCTGCTTAGCTCTTCGGGTCCAGGGCGAGTTAAGTCCCTCTTGTAGCCTGAACTCTCATAGCTCTAAACCAGGGGCTTGAACCAGGTACATTCTAAGCATCTGTCCTGCTCTAGTTCTAAAAACTGATGCACCTGCTTCCTTCCTGCCCAGCTGGGGCTGAAAATCAAAGGAGACTAGAATTGCAATCTGAGAAAATTTCTGCAAGATCCTCAAGAAAAGCTTGATGAATTTGAGTGCCACTGTCAAGCCAGAACGCCTGGAATCAAATCCTAGCTTTGGCATTTAATACCTGTGTAAGAAAAAGGCTTGTTAAGTACAGGATGGTGTTTACAATGGGGATTTGGTAAATAATAGCTCACTGCATCATGCAGAAATTTCTCTGAGATATCAGTGTTAGAAACTGGTGTGTATTTATTCTAACTTAAGTGGTTCTTACTCCTGAGCAGGTATCATCATCACCTAGAGGCTCGTTAAACCAGATGCCTGGGCCTCACTCCCAGATTCAAGGGTGGAGAGAGACAATCTAACAGGTTCCCAGGTGGTGCTGATGCTGCTGGTCAGGAGACCATGTCTTGGGAACCACTGCTATAGAGATTTGCCTAACAGATCTTGTTTTCTTCTTTGCAAGGGCTGCTAGGAAGCTAAAAGTCAAATTAGGACCCACCCCAGCAAGAGCTCATGCAGTTTCCATTCTAGTTTTATGTCCAGCTTCCTTTCTTTTCTTGCATTTTTCCATTTGTCACAATTTCCTCACTTAAATGGATGAGCAAAGTAGTATTTGTTTATCTGTTTGTTTGTTTTTAGAGACAGGATCGTGTTCTGTTACCCAGGCTGGAGTGCGGCGGTGTGATTATAGCTCACTGCAACCTCGAACTTCTGGGTTTAAGCCGTCTTCCTGCCTCAGTCTGCCAAGTATTTGGGACTACGGGAGTGTGCCACCATGCCTAGCTAATTTTTTTGTTTCATTTTTATTTTTTGTTTTATTTTTAGTGAGGTCTCGCTATGTTGTCCAGGCTGGTCTTGAACTTCTGGCCTCAAGCAATTCTGCTGCTGTAGTCTCCCAAAGTGCTGAGATTACAGGAGTGAACTGCCATGCCAGGCCCAAACTAGTACTCTAAAAAATTTTTATGCATCACCAAAAGTCTGTAAAATTGCACAAAAATAATCAAAAAGTCTGAGTAAATGGCTAAGCTCTTGGATCCTCATGTTAGGCTAACATGAGTGTCACACTCAACCTCTCTATGCATGAGTTTCCTCATCTGTAAAATAACTCCTGCTTCTGAAGCCCTTCGGAAAGATTGCTTGCAGTAATGCATGCAGTGAGGTGCTTAGCCTGGTGCCTGACACAGACAACTCAATAAATGCAAGTGATTATTATAATTATTATCAGGCAAAAAATAAATAAATAGCCTCAGGACTGTCATTGCTCTCTGTTGGCTACCCCATGTGACTGAAAGGAAGAGAGGAAGCGCCTTCTCATTATACATGTTAGGAAGCCATCCTGGGGAAGACGTTCTTGTTTCTAGTCTTTGCTCTATACAATTCTGCAGTAGACACAGTGAACAACACACATGGCAGTGAACACCTTTTTCCTGTCCAGAGCATGTGATTCTGAGGAGTACCAGGAGGCCCCATTATATTGCTATCACACTGTGGGGAGACAGACATCACCCTGTCAGAGAGTGATGAAAGGGAATGCGGAGGCACAAAATCCAGGTAGACAGAGCCCAACTCAGAGCCAGGGTAGCCTTCCTTGCCTCCACCTGCGACTGTGCTTCCCACTCGGGTTTTTACGTCTTCCTCCAGCAAAGGAGATTTTACAGAGCAAGGAGGGAGTAGTATGGCTTTGTGGCCATCATTTCTCTGAGCAAAATGCTTTCCCATACTGGTTTTTGTCTTTGCATTAATTATTTTTTTTTTGGAGACAGAGTTTTACCTGTTGCCCAGGCTGGAGTGCATCTCAGCTCACTGCAACCTCCGCCTCCCAGGTTCAAGCGATTCTCCTGCCTCAGCCTCCCAAGTAGCTGGGATTACAGGCACCCACCACCACACCTGGCTAATTTTTGTATTTTTAGTAGAGACGGGGTTTCACCATGGTGACCAGGCTGGTCTCAAACTCCTGACCTCAGATGATCCACCCATCTCAGCCTCCCAAAGTGCTGGGATTACAGGCGTGAGCCACTGCGCCCAGCCTTGTCTTTGTATTAATTTCCTCTTCATCACAGGTCAGTTAGGTAGGTAGATGTGGTTCTTCCCATTTTATGGGTGAGTAAACTGAGGTTCAGAGAAGCAAAGTGAATTGCCAAGATCATACAACTGATCTTGTCTGACTTCGGCAATTGCCTTTACAATACTATGACGTGAAGTTCAAAAGATCTGCTGCCCCAGCGTTGGGAACTTGTTCCCCTTTAAATGTGCTTCCTGCTCTTCTATCCATCACCAGCTCTCAGCAGCCCCCAGGTTTGCTTTTCAGCTCTGAGCATGGCTGGTAGACAAAAGGGGTCCTTTCTGGAATGAATGTAATGGTGTCCTTGTTCCTAGGAGACAGATATGGGGGGGCGGTGGCTGGAGAAGGATGTGGGGGTGTCACAGGCCTCTGGGTCAAGTTCTAGTGCCTGCCTTCTCCTGTCTTCACTCCTTGATCTGGGCATAGGCCTTGAGGTAAAACAAAAGATATGCAGGTGAACCCACCTGAGCTCCAAATCAGGGTCCACTGCTGTGGAAGCTCCAGCAGAACAAGGGGTGGGAGTGGTGTGTTGTAGTGGAGAGGGCTCTGGGCTTGGGGTCAAAAGACGCAGTTGTAGTCCTTGCTCTTCCATTTGTGAGTGGTATGATCCTGGGTGTGATCTGAGTGAGATGCAGCTCATCCAGACTGCCTGGCCTCCAGCCTCACACCCATCTTTATGTCAGACTGGGTCCTTCACTACAACTTCCCTGTCATGGGTTGAATCATGGCCCCAAAGGTATCAGGTCCTAATCCCTGGAGCCAGTTAATATTACCTTATATGGAAAGACTTCTCAGATGATTAAGTGAAGCATCTTGAGATGGAGAGATTATCATGGACCGTTCAGGTAAACACCACAAGGGTTCTTACAAGAGGGAGGCAGAGGGAGATCTGGGACAGAAGAGGAGGAGGTGATGTGACCACAGGGGCAAAGATTGGAGGGATGTGGCCATGAGCTAAGGAATGCTAGCAGCCACCAGAGGCTGGAAGAGGCAGGAACACACTCTCCCTGCAGCCTCTGGAGTGCGTGCGGCCCTGCTGACACCTTGACTTTAGCTCAGTGATACTGATTTTGGATTTCTAGCCTCCAGGACAGTGAGAGAATAAATGTCTGTTGTTTTAAGCCCACTCAGTTTGTGGTAATTTGTTGTAGCAGTCATGGGAAACAAATACAGCCCCCAAAATTCACTCTCGAAGAGTATTGGCAAGTCATGTAGATTTTGTTGTGGGCTGTGAGGGGAGAATAGGGAAAACTTTCTCATCATACATCCAGTGGCTGGAAGGCTCCACCTGAGGGATCACTGCCCTCCAGAATCCCTCCCCGCCCACTGAGACCCTCATCTCACCTCCACAAACCTCTCTGTGGCCTTGGAGTGTCCTGGCCAGTTTCTCCATTGCCACCTTCCGTCTGAATAGTCTCTCTGGGCAAACAAAAGGGCCTTCCTTCAAACAGCCACTGAGGAGGCGGGGATGAACCCCTCATAAGAAGATGCTGCATTTTCTTTGCCATGAGTGGAACGAGCATGGACTTTAGAGTCAGGCAGATTCGGGGTTCACCTTAGGCTCTGTCACTCACTGCTGGGAGATTGTGACCCCTCAGCACCTCGTCACATTATCTCTAAAGTGGTGGCCAGACTGCCACCTCTAAGGGTCACTGTAGAGGTAGGAAAGGCCCCCACTCCTGGGTCTGGAGTATATGGTGGTCATCACTCTGTACATGATTGTTTATGTTCGATAACGATGCTTAGATTAACTGAGCACTTACTGTGGCTCAGGAGTTAAAGTTTTTACTGGGATTAGCTCATTTACTCTTCATCACTATGAAACGGGAATTGTTCTCATCATCCCACTGCGCCCCTGAGAAAATGGAGACACGGGAGGCTAAATAATGAGTTGAAAGTGACAGTGACAATTAAATGGATTGGAGCCAGGACAGTCTGATCCCAGAGCCACACCCTTGGGCATAAGGGACCAACAGAAGCACGACAGACGGGGCTGTCCTGTCAAGGAAGCTGCGCTGTGTCTGTGCATGCTGGTGAACAGAAGGTGGTCCTTCCTGTAGCCTCAATAGGAGGCTTGAGGCATTGCCCGCTTGAGAACACATCCTGGGGAAAGGAGCTCTCAAGGAGACCTGTGCAAGTAAGAATCTGATCTCAGGCCAGGGGCAGAAGCCTGTGGTTGACACTGGTGTCTGGCCCCAGCCTAGGGTGCAGCCTGGTGGGAAGGAGCAGTTTCTTGGACAAAGTAGTGCTTCGGTGGAGGGGAACCAGAGCAGCCGAAGAAGGAAAGAGTGGATGCTGCATTCATCATGAGGTTCTGCAGATAACAAGTGAGAGTGGGCCTGGGACACTGCAGGGACGGCTGTGAACGTGGCCGGCCATGTGGACACAGACTGGTGGGGTAATGGTTAGGCATTTTAGTAAGTGTCATTATGAGGACTGGATGAGGTCACACATGTGCACCAGACAGGTCTCATGGCCCACCCCTCCCGGGTCCTCAAACTGCCCAGCCCACAGCCCTGGAAGATGGAAAAACATTTGAGATGGCCACATTCTGGGTCAGGGACTCCAGGCTCCTCTCATCTTCCTGTTCTCCAGCCAGGCTGATTGACCGCAAAGGCCGTCCATCATTTGATCATTTTACAGTCGGCTGAGAGATCTCTGCCTGGTGATTAAAAAGCAAAAAGAGCCTCACACCCACTGGGAGGACCATAAAAACAAAAACATTGATGAGGATGTGGAGAAACTGATCCCCTTGCCCCTTGCTTGAGGGATTGTACAATGGTACAGCTGTTACAGAAAACCATTGAGCAGTTTCTCAATAAGTTAAACACAGAGTTACCATATGACCCAGTGATTCCACTCCTGGGTATATACCCCAAAGAATTAGAAACAAGTGTTCAAATAAAAACTTGTACATGAATATTTATAGCAGCAAGATTCACAATGGCCAAAATGTGAGACAATCCAAAGGTTCATCAACTGATGAATAAACAAAACTGTGCGATATATCCACACAATAGAATGTTACTCAGCCATAAAAAGGGATGAAGTGACCAGGCATGGTGGCTCACGCCTGTAATCCCAGCACTTTGAGAGGCCAAGGTAGGCGGATCACCTGAGATCAGGAGTTCAAAACCAGCCTGGCCAACATGGCGAAACCCCATCTCTACTAAAAATACAAAAATTAGTCAGGCGTGGTGGTGTGTGCCTGTAATCCCAGCTACATGGGAGGCCGAGGCAGGAGAATGACTTGAACCCAGGGGGCAGAGGTTGCAGTGAGCTGAGGTCGTGCCACTGCACTCCAACCTGAGCAACAGAGCGAGACTCCGTCTCAAAAAAAAGAAAAAAGAATGAGGTACTGACACATGTTACAACATAGACAGACCCTAAAAACATGATGCTGAGTGAAAGAAGCCAGACACAAAAGGCCACATGTTGCACAATTCCTTTAAATGAAATATCCAGAATAGGCAAATCCATGGAAACGGATAGCAGATTGGTGGCTGCCAGGAGCTGGGGGGAGGTGGGAATGGGGAGTGGCTTCTTAGTGAGTATGGGGCTTCCATCTGAGGTGATGAGAAAGTTCTGGAACCACATAGTGGTGATGGCTACATGCCGTTGTGAATGTAATTAATGCCACTGAATTGCATCCTTTAAAATGGTTAAAATAGTACATTTTATGTTATGTGTATTTTCCCGCAGTAAAAAAATTAAGATGGGCTGAGTAAATCCAATCCTTTCCCTGTCTCGCACAGAAATTGCAGCTGGGAAATAGCAAGAAAATGAGGAAGCAGAAGCAGAGGCTAAATGGTCTTGAGAAAGAATAGGGCCAGAGGGGTTCCCGGCCCAGCCGTCGAAGTAAGGACAGAGGGACTCAGATGAGCAGTGCCTATGGGAGGTCGGGGGACATGATAAGAGAGGGTGGGCAGGCGGCTGGTGGGGCATGACAGATTCTCGTCCCCATTCTGAAATGAGGGAGCCTGCCTCATGTGGCCTGTGACACAGAACCCAAGTCAGCCCACGAAGCCCAGGCCTTTCAGTGCTGTGCTGCACTGTCCCTGCAGGCTGGGTAGACATGTGCCTAGTCATTTCCTGAGCTGGACGAGGGAAAGAGGGAGACCTTCTGGCTCAGAGAACCAGGTCTGCTCAGGAAAGAAGCAGCACAGGTGGCCAGTGCAAATGGCCTCTTTTTTCGTTGAAGGTTGTTTGCCAGATCTTCCTTGCCTCTGTGCTGTGTGTGGACACGCGCACCAGCAGGTCCTCTCCTGGGGATGCTGAACCTGTCTTGGTTGCAGTTCCCAGGCTTCTGGTGGGGCGAGGCTGCTAAGCCAGTTCCCAGGGGTGGGGCCGATCTGGGAAATGCCCCAGCTCTGCATAAAAGCTCCTGCTGTCAGTGCTTGGACAAAGGCTCTCCAGCCTCCATTATGTACCAGGAGCGAGCAGGGAATAGGACCTCATTTGTCTGTGGCTTCCTCACCCCCAGGGATTCTCAGGGACAAAATGGGAAGCATTTATACATACAAAGCCTCGCCTTCACAGAGATCCATTGGCTTCTCCCTGCAAGTCTGACATGAGCCACAGCGAAGGGCACGATGGGACGGAGCCAAGGATCCTAAATGTTCTGCTCAGCCTCAGTGGGGCATCTACTGTTCCTTTCTTCCCTTCCTCCAGTCCCCGCCCTTGAGGGACTACTGTATCCAACATACACCTCTGTCCCCATGGGCTCTGGCATCAGAGTGGGCTGCCAGCGCTCCAGTGCACCCTGACCCCACCTTCACCAGATGTCAGGAACCAGTGCGTTCCCAAGTCCATTTCAGTTGAGTTTCAGTAACTGGCAACTGAAAGAATCCTAATAGCGAGGACCTGAGATTTCCCTAGAATGGAACCCGCCCTTTTCCCCTGCCCTTCCCATCTTGGTAAATGGCGCCACCTGTTGGGCAAATCAGACATCTGCAAAGCCCCTCCTCTTCCCTGGTTCCCACCACCGGGCGTCACCATGCCAAGGGAACTTGTCCCTTCCTCTCCATCCTACTTCAAGCTTTGTCACCTCTTGCTTCAACAGTTTTATTCTCCAGTTTCACAGAAACTTCCCCTGTACCCCAGAGACTTCTTTACTTACAGTCTCTTCACCTCCACCTCCTGTGTCTCCCTGAATTTACCCCCAACAGTGAAGACAGAGTGGTTTTCCTGAAACACAAATGTCATTCCCTGTCCTGGCTGTCAATAACCCACATCATCTGTAGACTAAATTTCAGATGCTTTCTGACTTGGCATTCAAGGCCCTGCCAGATCTGGGCTCCATGTGTCCTCAGCCTCAGCTGGGGCCCTGGCCCAACCACACAGGTGATCCGAGAGTGTGGCAGGCTCTCCCCTCCCCACCTCTGCCTTTGCTTGTGTGGCCACATGCTGGGACACCCTCTGTCCTCTATCTGGCTAGCTGGTCACCACTGCGTCCCTACCCTCCCATCCCTCCACTGCCTCCTCCTGCCCCAAGGGTCCTGCTCAGATCCCTGTGCACAGCCTATCTTGCCACATGTGTAGCCCTGTTTACTTGTCTGTCTCTGTGCATCCAGGGTTGGCATCTGCCTCATTTGTCACTGTGTCCCTGGCTCCCAGCACAGGGCCTGCCACACAGCAGGAGCTCAACATGGAACCAGTAAATACGTTAATGGAAAACGATCACTGAGTCTGAGCTCAGGGCTCTGCACTCTCAAGTGACAGAAGTGGAAGCTTTTCTTTCAGTCCCTCCTCCCCGCCAGAGGTGTGATTTGGACCACTGAGGTTCCTCTTTGCAGCAATTCAGCTCAGCAGAACCTCCAGCAACACTTTGAATTCCTGTAAATTACTTCCCTGCTATGACTTGTGAGCCGGGTTGCCAAGCAACGGAAGGGGATTTGGTCCCTATCAAAGGGCCTCATCTGCACATTATGCATTGGAAGATGTCCGAAAGCAGGTTTGGGCTGGGTGGGATCGCTGGGTGGGATCCCACTCCCTTCACCCTCCGCCCTGCTGCATGCACCAGCCTTAGTTGAGGCCTGGCCCCTGGCCCTGGAAGGAGCTAGTCATGGTGGGGGCACCCGGGACTTCTCTTTCTGATATGCCATCCAACTGGCTCACTCGGGGGCAGGGGAGGAGAGTGCGCTCACTAACTGCGTGATGCGGCGCAGAACCTTGGGACTACAGGCCTTGGAATCAGAAAGCTCAGGGCTTGCATCTCATGACTAGCCACTCGCCTCGCGCCCTTGGGAAGCTCCTTTTCCTGGCTCCTCTGGTTTTTTCATCTGGCCCCTGTAAATATGGAGACCCATCTGCCAGGGCCAGGAGGAGGAGATGAAGTGACCGACAAGGAGCCTGTGGTGATGCTTCTTCCTGGTTTGTTCTTAGTCCTCGAGTCTATCCCTGTCCTGGGCTCGTGGAAGCCACAGCACTGAGTGAGTGAGCCACCAAAGGGAAACAAGAGAACAGGGGTCACCTTTATGGTCCTTTGGGAATGTTTTGTCAACCATCTTAAAAGTCACACACTGCACGGCAGACAGGTAGCTGCTCACTTCCAAATTTCCTTCCAACACCGAGAATTTTTCCAACTGCTGTTACTGGGCACCTGCCCGAGACCAGCAGCCAAGCCAGGCGTCCCGTCCTCATCCTCCTGAGGGCTCAGGGATCGGTTGTTAATGTCTACACTGGCATTGAGGCCCAGCGGCAGGATTTGCTTCCAGGTCTGCTTGGCCCTAAAGTCCCTTGCGGCTGAGAAGCAGAGGAGGGAAGTGGTGAGTGGGTAGGGCAGTGTGAGGCAAGGTGGAAGGATCATTTTTTGTGGGCTCAGATCAGTGCCAGGGCCCAGGGCCCCCTTTATAAGTATTTGTTGACTGACTTACTGTCCTCAAAGCCAAGGATGGCCATGCACTATACGGGAACTGGTCTTACACTTTCACAGTTCCACAAGAGAAAGCTATCATAGAAAGGTTGGCATGTGGTGTGGGGTGCTGGCCACTGGGATTCTAGGGTCTCTGAATCACACACAAAGGCAGCCTCCTGCCTCACCCCAGAGGGCAGATAGCCTGGGGTGGTGTCATTTGACCCAGACTCAGTCCAGTTCTCCAGCACCATCTCGGTCTCTGGCAGCATCTGTCCCCTGCTGCCGCCTCCATTCCCCTCTGCTAGGGCCAAGGCCCAGGTTAGACTCCAGACAGATCCTGCCTCTTCAAAGACCCCTGCTCGATGTCCGCAAGCAGCAGCACTGCCAATCCCTTACCATGCTCGATGCCTCCATTACACTGCAAAGCACACATTCCAACCAGCTTCTCCTTGCTGGCCTATGGGCTTCCTAAGCACAGGAACTGGGTCTGGCCATTCTGTGGCCCAGAGCAGGTGTTTAGTACAATTGTTGAAGGGCGAAATGAGTGCAATCTTTTTTCTCCTTTCTTCACTGTGAAATTATTTATTGTCTCTGCTCCTACCTGCCCTCAAATTTCATTCAATTTCCTTCTTCCATCTTACATGGCTTTTTAATACAACGTCTGTCCTACTGGGATTAAAAACTAAGAGAAGCCCTGAACAGATAAACTGCCTCATTCTAAGACAGGGCCCTGGAGCTGGAGCCCTGGGCTTTCAGGACAAAGCAGAAGCCAGGCTGAAGTTTCTCAGGATGTTCTAGTCCAGCTCCCGGATAATGTTCCACCTTCTGCCTCCATCTCCTGTGATGTCTCTGGGGATAGCTGGCAGCTGACTGTGGTTCCGATCCATTGCTCCCATAATTACTTCCAAATGTCATTTTCATGAAGCCATATTCTCCTCCACACTGCTGTGACTCCCAGCCGTCCCCGGCATGTGTCTGATTAGCTCCAAACCAGGAGCTGGTGTATTTAAAAGGCACTGCAGCCCAGTCTACAGACTTGGCGTGCAAACTGCGACAAGACTGTTCTTGTTCTGTACACAGAGGAAAGCGATGCAGGTGTCGTGTTTGTAATCTTTAGAATCTTTGTCATTTTTAAAACATGAAGCCCATTTTATAGAGGAGGAATTAAACTCAGAGAGGCTAAGTGACTTGTTCAAGGTCACACAGCTGGTAAGTGGTAGAGCTGGAATTTGATATGAAGTCTGTCTAAGCAGAGTCCAATTCCGAAGTGCAGTGTTGCCAAACATTGATTGGCCATCTGTTTGCTGCATTCCAGACTCTGCACTAATCAATTTATATGTGTGATCTCATTAAACCCTCACAGCGACCGTGGAGTGTGAGGAGCAGTGGGCTAGCTTGCCCAGGGTCACACAGCTAACACATGGCTGAGTGGAGATCTGACTCCAGGCCCTTTTGGATTCAGAGCTTAAGCTCTAACATTTGCTGTCCTGTCCCTGCAAATGGTACCTGCCTACTGAATGCAGGGAACAAGCTAGGCCTCTAGGAGACAGCCATGAATGACATGCTCCAGGGAGAAGATGACAAGGCATTCATCAGTTTCAATATAATGTGAGAAGTGTGGTGTGAGGGTCTGTCCAGGGTTGGGGAGGTAGAGAGGAGGTAGGTATGGGCGTATGGAAGATCGGATGCTACCCGGCCTGATGGGGTTGTGGGCACCAAAAAAGGCTCCCAAGAGCAGGAGAACATAAGCTGGATCTTAAAGGATAAGCAGGTTTTGGGTGAGAAAAAACAAAAAAGGAAGGGAATTCCAGGCACAGGGAACAGCTGTGCTAAAGCCCAGACGCTAAATACAGCATCATGTGTTCAGGGAAATGCCGGTCATTCCATGTGGCATTGGCCAAAAACTCCAGGTGGTGAGAAATGTAAGGTGAGGCTGGAGAGGCAGGTCAGGGCTGGTCGACTCAAATATGGGATTAAGAACAGTAGTGTAAGGACCAGTTACCTGAATTCAGGTCCCAGCTGTACTACTAACTAGCTGTGTGGCCCTGAGCAAGTTAATTGACCTCTCTGGGCTTCAGTTTCTTCATCTGAAGGAGTGACACTGAGAGAACCTACACCACAGGGTTGTTTTTATATGGCTTGAATGAGCTGGTGCCTGTAACAGTGCCTGGCACATCATGTGCTCTCAATAAATGTCATCTCAGGACTGATGAGGACCTTGGGTACCAAGCTAAAAAGCTCCATTTTTCTCCTAAACAGAGTAGGCAGTGGAAAGGGAGTGAATCACTTTAAAAGGAGGGAAGTGCTGTTTAGAATATATTTTCTTTCAATAAGTACTTGTTTGACTAAGTTCTCTGTTTGTCCTCACTGAAATACCTCCCATAGGTCAATGCTGGAGAAAGGGGGAAAGAGGAGAGGATACACAGGTGAAACTCATCTGCTTGGCTTCCGGGTTGTCTGGTTTCTTCTTCTTCTGCCAGTGTTCTGACTTCTCGCTCTTCCCCACCCCTAGGTCCATCACACTCCCGGGCTCATTCCACAGTCCGGAGCATCATGGACTCTTGGGATGGGAGGGCACCTCTGAGCTCCACTTGTCTACTTCTTTCTCCTCCACCTGTGACTAGAAAGGCTCTACTTGATTGTCTCCAATAATGGGAGACTCATTCCTTGATATACAGGGCATGTAACTCTGAAGGGTTGGGTAAGACTAGTTGCCCTGATCTCATTTGAGGTGTGGAAAAACTAAATTAGATGCCATCATGACATTGCACGCGATTGCTCGGGGAGTCAGGAGTCTTCTTACCTGTGTCTGGATGAGAGGCCCCAGACCCAAAAGGGATGCATGGTGTGCAGCGGTGACAACTTTCCCCTCCATTGTAATCATAATAGCTAGCATTTATTGAGCGCTACTGTATGCCTAGTAGTTTGTTTTAGCTCATGTTAATTGCTGCTTCCATCCTCACCTGTGATTAATGGCAAATTTTCAGAGGAGAAATGTGGTAGAAGAAGGAGGAGTGAGTCAGTTCTATCTGGTGCTCCTTCCAGTCTCTGGCTCTGGTTAAGACACCAGCAGCGCTCAACCCCACAACAGCCTGTGGGTCTGCACAGGACACTGAGATCTGCAAACTGTCTTACTAATGGGCCAGGGCCTCAGTCTTTGGCTCTCTGCCCTCTCTTCCTCTTCTGCCTCCCCTCCCACCCCACCAAACACACACACACACACACACACACACACACACAATGGGGCTATGGGAACAAGCACATCAGATGGCTTCAGGGCCTGTTTGCATTCAACATCCTGCCTCAGCTTTGGCATCTGTGATGACAGGAAGCTCCTGCCCCTGCTGACTTCTGTCCACTGGTCCCTTGCAGAGCCAGGGAACCCTCTGTTTTCGAGAGGGCCCTTCGGAAGTGAGAACAGAACTTGTTGGCATGTCCCAGGCCTCCCCTCTCTGTGTAAGCTTAAGCTCTCCTCTGCAACCAGCTCCTCTGTGTCTTTGGACAAAAGTTTTCTGAGCCTCTCTAGGACTCGAGTCCACCCATGTCCTGGTTCTTTGCTTTTTCAACTCGCTTTTTCCTGGGAGTTTGCTTCTATACTCACAGGGTAGGTACCTTATCCAGGGCACACAGAGAATAGGTTGGCCAGAAAATGGTAGTGAAAGAATTTGAACTCAGGCTATCCAGCTCCAGGGACCACAGCCAGATGTCCAGCTCAAGGCGGGCATTCACCAAACATGGACTCAGATGACCCTTTTCAGTACCTTCTCTCAGACCTGCCACCTCCTTTCCTGGTTCCTGCTGGTCTGGACTCCTGCTGGTGATCTATCAGACAGGGAGGGCTGGCAATTCCTGCCTCCTCCCAGCTTCCCTCGGCTGCCAGAGAAGCAGGTGGCTTCCCCTCATCTCCCATTCAAAGGGTGTCGAGCTGGTGGAAGGCAGATGAATGAGCTCCTCAGCCAGGGAAGATTTTGTTGCTAAAATACGTGGTCTGATTAGGAGTGATTGAAGGGCTGGAAAGAGTGACTGCAGTTGGCTGCGATTTGTTCCGATCTGAAGTAGTTCTAAACAAGTTACCGGGAGGCAGGAGTGGGGGCCACAGAGTTCAGCAGCACAGGGCTTGGCAGGGATACATTTTCTGTGGATGCCGAGGCCCTTTCCAGCAATTCCGGACAGAGTTTTCAAACAGTTTTTGAAATCGGATTCGGTGCATTTATTTTGTCTCGTTTCCACTTGGCATGAAAGCTTCCCCTTTTTGTCTTTCTCTCTCTCCTTTCTTTCATTTTATATATATATATCTTTCCAGCATCAGAAGTGAGCTGTAAATTAAGTGGAGGTGGCTTGGGAAACCGAAACCAGCCTGGTGTGGAATAATGATGTTATCTGTGGCCCTAGATCAGCCATGACACTGCCTCCCATGTCGTCTGACAAGGAGAATCAGCTTGAGGGAATTCATCCTGTCAGGATTGAAGGCAGTAATTGGGGCCAGTGATTCATGACCCCTTTATGGGCTCATGAATACATTCATCTCCCAGACTTATCTCATTTCTAAAACCCATGATCGTCAGTTCCAGCCAGAGGTGCTGTGTGTGTGCGGGGGGCGGGGGGGGTGGGTGGGCTGGCATGGAGGGAGAAGCCTCTTTGCAAACACAGATAAAGGGAGAGAGCTCAGGAAATGAGGCTCAGTGAAGAGGTTTCATTTAGATGGTTTGTGGGATGACTGACTCAGCCTGCAACAAGGCCTGAGAGCTCATCCTTCCCCAGCAGGGGAGAATGAGAGTCAGTCCCTTCATTTGTCACATCTGCTTTGGTTTGAGTCATAGGATTGCTGCAGCTGCAAGTCACTGTGCTGCTCCTGGCCTTTAAACTGGATTGAACCAGCCATCCACCGTGTGGGCCTAAATGCTCTTTCTAGAATGATGATCTCGGACTGACCCCTAACAGAGGCAGGATAGACCAGTGGTTCAGAGCGCGGATGCTGGAGCTGGATCAGCTGGGTTCAGATCCCCGCCCTCCCCGTTAGCTTCAACGTGTTACATGAGCTTCAATATGTTACTTAAATTCTGTGCCTTGGTTTCCCCATAAAACTCACCTATAGCGTAATTGTGCAGCTGAAGGGAATTAATACATATTCAATGCTGGTGCACAGCCAGTGCTCACTCAGCGTGAGCTCACACTACTCACGTTCCCTTGCTGTGTCTGCTTCCCAGAAGCTCCGATCCTTGATTTTGACATCTGCTTCCAGCACCATGGTTGGGGACCCCCTGGACAACCGCCATTTGGCTTCTAGCATCTGTGCTTTCTGTATGCATTTTAACCCTGATCACAGCTCCAGCTCTGGCCTCCCAGAATCCCACTGATGAAGCAGGTCTCAAACTGGATGGTGTTCAGACAGGATGAGAGCTTTGAAATCATTATCCAGCAGTGTCTGTTCACAGATGGCCGAGGCACTGGCCCCCAGGGATTTGGCCAGTAGTTGGCAGAGCTGGCGCTCCTGGCTTCTGGTCTCATGCTCTCTCCATGGCTCCATGCTACGTGGGGTGGTGGTTTCTCTATAGTGCCATTCCTCTTCTCTACTGTGGCTCAAGACAGAGTCCTGGTTCATGGATACAGTCCTGCTCAGAGATCTCCAGAACACACTCCTGAGAGACTCAGGTCTCTCAAACAACACTGCAGTCTGGCGTGGGTCTCTGAGGAAGGAGTTTCTCCCTTAGCTCCTGGTCCAAGAGGCAGTGGCCCGTAGTGACAGCACTTTCATGTGGCAGCTGTCCTGATAGTTGATACTATGGGTGTGATGGGCCCAGGGCGTCAGCGTTTGCAGAGAAATGGACTGACTTACAAATGGATAGGTGAGCCTGCCTGTATTAAGGTGCGGACTGGGGGAATTCTATTCTTCTAGAATTAGTTGTTTGAATTATTGGCTCTTTCTTGAATACAAGAGAATAAACAAACACTTTGTGTGCTGTTTCTTTTTGCTGCTTTCAAAGCCCCATTATAAAGGCCCTGGAGCTTCAGAAACAACTTTTTGAGTCCCTGCATCTTAGAGGGAACCTTGAGTAACTTGGCGTTTGCATTGCTGGAAGCCCTGCTGTGCAAGCTAGTTTGAAATGAGTCTGGATGAAGCCCACCACCTGAGATACCGACTCCCACATGCATCTCACAGACACACCTTCATTAAGGTTAGCAGAGTGTCCTGCATGTCAACCATATTGTCTAAAACCATGACACAAACTTGCAAAACGTAAAGAGATGATGGACTGATCCACTGTAAAGAGCTTGGCAAAATCATCATAGGTCTCTCAGTCTTAGCTTGGGATATAAAATGGGATAGAAATACTTAACCTGCGAGATGTTAGAAAGATTGAATGAGCTAACACAGGTGATCAATAGGTGCTTGTTCTTTCTCCTTGCCCCTTCTTCCCACATTCTGAAACCTATGCACTCAAGGCCATCCTAGACCATATTCTGGATGGTAGTCCTGGAGATGGGCAGGGAATCATCTCAGAGGGTCCTGCAGGGAGCCCTTCCTTCCAGCATCATGGGCTTCTTTATCAGAGCCATTCCAGGCAAAGTGCTCAGCATGGGGCTTGGCTGCCCATGCAGGCTTCTCTGCTTCTTCAGCCAGTCACACATGCATGTGAGTTATTTTCATGGACCACTCCCAATCCCAGCCCCGATGGAACTGGGCACAACCCCTCAGATGCAGCTCCCTGGTCCAAGGAGCCATCTTCCTAATGGACTCTGCTTCAGAGCAGAAACCCAATTGGATTTTATCACTGCTTCCCCTTCACTGGTACCCCCGCCCTCCATTTTTAAACCCCACCCCACTCCTCACCCCCAGTCCCCAACCCCAGACAAGCCCCATCGCAACCAATGAATATTTGTCATTCAGGACTCTTTGGGGAAGCTAGGACTAGGGAGCTGCTTGGACTTTAGTGGCCTTGAGGTGGGCCTTGACTCTTATGCCTGCCACAGAGGAGTTGGTGTGGGGGACCTGTGTTGACTAAGTTGGATTGGCCCAGTACTCCCTCCCACCTAGCGGCTCATGCAGCATTTAAAACTGCGTGGCCAAACTGCTACACTCCTCATGAGAAACCCAACAGGAGCTATGGGTGATGTTTGCCACATGTAGACAAACATGGAAGGCCCTACTTTCCATAACTCATCAATGGGACTACTGTTATTTCCAATTTGCAGATAAAGAAACTGTAGTTAGGCTGGGTGTGGTGACTTATGCCTGTAATCCCAGCACTCTGGGAGGCCAAGTGGGGGCGAATCACCTGAGATCAGGAGATCGAGACCAGCCTGACCAACATGGTGAAAACCTGTCTCTACTAAAAATACAAAAACTAGTTGGCTGTGGTAGTGGGCAGCTCCAATCCCAGCTACTCGGGAGGCTAAGGCAGGAGAATTGCTTGAACCCGGGAACCAGATATTGTAGTGAGCCGAGATTGTACCACTGCACTCTAGCTTGGGCAACAGAGAGAGACTCTGTCTCAAACAATAAAAAAAAATAAACTGTAGTTAGAGAGAGTCACTAACATGCCAGCCCCACACTGGCAGTGGTTGTCTTGGAACCGTGGCTTTCATACTATGAAGTGCTGCTCTTGTAACCACATGGCCATACCCCTCTTCTGGTGGGGAAAGAGTCAAATACCATCTCTTTCTACCCAAGGTGAGGACTGAGATACTCAAGATGGGACACTTCCTGAGGTGTCCAACACACCGTGGCTGGCTCTATGCATCCTATTATTGGATTATTCCCAGCAGATGTGATTTATCAGGAAGGAAGTGGTACCAACAAAAATGAAGGAAGATGGGAACAGTCACAGAGCTCCTACTGTGCTTCATACCCTACTGGGTATTGTCGAATATTCAAAGGTCCTGGGGCTGCCAATCTCTAGCTGTGTCTTCCAGGGAGAGTCATCCTTTGGAAGCCTTGAGTCCCATAACATGGTCACAGGGGCCCTCAAGGTCAGATGTCTCTTCCAAGAATTATATCTTGACTCAAGCTCTTGATACAAGATTGAATGAAGAGTTATATCTTGTATTCTGTTATACAACAGAGGTCCAGAAAGGTTCATCGACTTTCCAAGCTCACCTGAAGCTACAGCCTAAGTTCTTCCCACAACCTCATGCATTCTCTTCTTTTTCTATAGTAACAGCTAGGAAGGGAAGGTCCCCAAACATGTATTCCCAAACTCTGGTCCCTTCCTGAGGTTCATGCTGCCATGGCAACCCCTCCAGCTCCCTCCACTCAGGGAAGGAGTGACTGAGAACAAGGGATGAGGCCCCCCTAGCACCGCCCTGCCCAGCTGGGGATGATGTCTCACTTAATGAGGGATTGTGGGAGGGTGGAAAACACACCCGATTTATCTTTGTTGCCTAAATACTTCTTAAATTCTCCCTTGAATACTTCTAATTCAGCAGAATGTGAACAATTATGGCAGGAAGCTATTCATAGGTGGAAGGGGGCTGATGGAATTATTTATCAAAGTGACATTTTAATTATAGTGAAGCATGAGTTTGTTGTCACCGAGATGGAAGGCAGTGTTACTCGGCCTCCACACACCCCTCCAAAGTAAATTACAAATGCTCCCCTCTCCGTTATATCTCTATTAGGTGCTGGGGATGGAGAAAGCCAATGGTAGGTTCTTTCTGGTAAACATTTCTGGGAGGAGGTGAGGTCACTCCCTGAGAGGGATTCTGCTTCATGCCAGGAGGTGTGGAGTCTCCGGAACACATGGGGTTGGCAGGTAGAAGCCAGATGGGGTCAGAAGACTGTCTCTGTTCTCTCCCACCCACCTGTGGATCAGGCCACCTGACCACACTATTCTTGCACACACTCTTTTAAATGTAATATATGTGCATGGCAAATTCCAGCTATGTAAAAGCATAGATAGTCGAAATTAAGTTACAGAAGTAAATGAGCCAATTTTCTTGACCTCTGAGGCAACCAGTATGTCCAGATTCTTCTGAATGAGTCTGGAAATAATCGACACATATAGAAGCATATCCATAGTCTGTGCTGACTCTGATTTTCTTCTTTGATTGTAGATGGGCTATTTTATGTCCCCAACTAGGAGGAATGCAAGCAGAAGGCACAGATTATGTTTTGGGCTTCTTGTGTTTGCCTGGAGCTTATAGCATGGCAGTGTTAATTTCTACTATTGAGGCAGCACCTGCCACATGCTAGTCATTCACTTAGCACTTTGCAGAGGTCTTTGCTCAAATCTTCTAAACAATCCACTGAGAATTGATTTCCTCTCTCCATTTTGCAGAAGAGGAAGCCCAAGTTTCCAGCAGCTAACTCAAGTGCTCAAGTCACCTGGGGACTTTAGGTGTGGCCTTGATCTTGCATCTACTTATCCAGCATATAAGAGATTCTGATCAGTGGCTGCCACTGTGCCAAAGACAAGAAGCAGTCTCTGATCTCGAATCACACTCAATTTATGTAGTAGATGGGACAGGCAGGAGAGCCCATAAGTAAATCAATATGATGTTGTGGTGCAATAATAGTAGGTTTCATGAAATGTGCGTTCAGTTTGGAAAGAGAAAAATTGATGTTTTAATACACGCTGTGTCATTTTCTAGCTATGTGACCTTGGATAATTAACCTAGTCTTTCTAAGGTTTAGTTGGCTTTACTATAACACGAACATACTAATACCCACTTCACTGGGGAGTTAGAAGGACTGGGAATACAATTTACAATAATGTGAGTGGAGTTAACAGACATTTCTCCAAGAAAGACATAAATGGTCAATGAGAACATGAAAAGATGCACACATCACTAATCTTCGGGAAAATCTACAAGTCAAAACCTGCAAATCAAACCACAATGAGAAACAACTTCACACCCATTAGGATGGCTATTGTTAAAAAACCAAACAACAGCAACAGAAAATAACAAGTGTTGGTGAGGATATGGAGAAATTGGAACTCTTGTGCACTGCTGGTAGGAATGTAAAATGCTGCCGCTGCTATGGAAAACAATATGGCAGTTCCTAAAAGAATTAAAAATAGGATTACCATATGATCCAAGAATTCTGCTTCTGGATACATATCCAAAAGAACTGAAAGCAGGGACTAATATTAGATATTTGTACAGCCTTGTGTATAGCAGCATTATGCACAATAGCTAAAAAAGGTGGATGCAACCCAAATTTCCATCGACAAGTGAATGGATAGACAAAGTGTGGTATACACTTATAATGAAATATTATTCAGCTTTACAAAGGAAGGAAATTCTGACACATGCAACAACATGAATAAAGTCTGAGGACATTATGCTAAATGAAATAAGCCAGGGTACAAATACTGTTGATTCCAATTATATGAGGTACCTAGAGTAGTCAAATTCATAGAGACAGAAAATAGAATGGTGGTTGCTAGGAGCTGGGGGAAGAGGGAATGGGGAGTCGTTTAATGGGTACAGAGTTTTGGTTTTGCAAGATGAAGAACATTCTAGAGATGGCTGGTAGTGAAGTTTGCACAACAACATGAATGTACTTGGTGGTACAGAACTGCGTACTCCAAAACAGTTAAGATGGTAAATTTTCTGTTATGTATGTTTTACTACAGTTTTAAAAAAATGATCCGGGAGATCTCAAGAAGTGTTAATTCACTCTCCTCCTTTCTTTCGCCTTTCCTCTTCAGCAAGCTAAATGGAACTTCCACCACTGCCCAAGTTCTGAGAATACAGGCTGTGGCCCCTGCCTCCATGTGGCTCAGACTCTGCTGGGAAGAAGGACACACAGTCAGGCAGTCATCACTCTCATGATCTGTGCTGTGCTAGAGGTTAGCCTAGGACTCAGGGAAGCAGGAAGTGAGCCTGGAAGGTTTGCATTTGCACATGTACACACCTCTGACTCAGCTTGAGAATATGGAAAAGGACAGAAAACATTGTCTGGAGGAGCTGACACCCCACACATAGTAGATGCTCCATGGGTGTGGCGGTTGGCTTGATAAAGGTGCCCAGTGTCCTTGTTCTCTTCTCCTTTCAAGGGCAGTGTGTGTGACCAGATGCCTGAGTTCTGGTCCAGGGGATGGGAGTGGAGGTGGTGTGCCTCACTTCCAGGCCTGCCCCATACAAACCTGAGGCCTCCTCCAGGCTCCCTTTCCCAGCCAGCAGTGTAAAGAGAGGATGGGGAGCCTCAGGATGGAAGGAGCCTGTGCATGCAGATGCAGACATGCCCGTCCACTCTGAGCTGCACTGGCTGCCATGGCAACGAGAAGTAAATAGCCACAGACACTTGGGGCTGTTTGTTACAGCATTTGTACTGCTCTGACTAATACAGTCTGGCAGGGGATCTGATTATTTGAAATGGAGATAGTCCCAGGAATGGTCAAAATTATAGTGAATCCAGCTGGACGCAGTGGCTGAAGCCTGTAATCCCAGCACTTTGGGAGGCCGAGACGGGCGGATCACGAGGTCAGGAGATCAAGACCATCCTGGCTAACACGGTGAAACCCCGTCTCTACTAAAATATACAAAAACCTAGCCAGGTGTGGTGGCGGGTGCCTGTAGTCCCAGCTACTCGGGAGGCTGAAGCAGGAGAATGGCGTAAACCCGGGAGGCGGTGCTTGGAGTGAGATGAGATCTGGCCACTGCACTCCAGCCTGGGGGACAGAGAGAGACTCCGTCTCAACAACAACAACAAAAAGTTATAGTGAATCCTCCCCAGTTTGGTGGCAAGGTGGCTGAGGCTGAAGGTGCAGGCTGCCTAGCGTGAGGCTGGAACGTCCCTCCCCTCTCCCATCACCCTCTGACCTAGTGCCTGCCCCAACACTGACCGTCACCAAACCATAAAGCAGTTTGACTGCAAATCCTCTGCCAGTGGGAGAGAAATGTGTCAGCCACAGTCAGCCATCCCCTCCTTGGAGGTTCATTTCCACCTCCAGACTCACTTCTCCACTCTCGCTTTACCTGCCTCCCAGCCCTCAGTGTAATCAGCAGCATGGGGTCCCCAGGCTTCCTAAGCTCTCCCTCAGGGGACCTGTGTTGGGCAAATATCAAGGTGGTTGACGGGTGCCCTGGCTGGAAACCGGGTATTCAGGCACTCTGGAATGACCCCTGTCTCTCTGAGGGCAGGTCCTAGGAAGTGTAAAAATTCCCAACTACCTCCTCTTTACCTTCAAAGCCATCCCTGCTGGCTCTGAGTTTCCAAACTTGGGTCCAATAAAATCAGCACCAGCACTTACCTATGACTGGGTGTGCACTGTGCTCCAGGCCAGGCACTCCGCTCACACTTCCCATACATGATTCCTCCTAACTCCCCCTGGGAGTTCTGAGCCATCCCCATTCCCATTTTGTAGAGGGGGAAAGGAACACTAGGGGAGATGAAGTCACCACCCAAAGCCATGTATTGGCTGAGATGTGGGTCCTCCACTGTTGGACTGCAGAGTCTGGCGCTCTGGGCTGGGCTTCAGGACTGGCCTGGAAGGCCAACAGGCTCCTAAGGCCAGCCTCAATCCACACCAAACCAAACCAGACCAAACCAAACCGAACCAAACCAAACCAAAACAATTTAAGCACCTTCACATACTCCTTTCATTCGAGTCTGTGCCCTTACAGTGCCTCCTCCAAGGGGGCTTCCCTGACACTCATCTGAAACAAAAGTGTCCCAACCTTCCACACTCTCCACCCCTCACTTTGCTTCGTTTTCCTGCAGAGCATTTATCTCTGACCTTCTCTATTTACTTGTGTGTTTGTGTCAAGGACAGGGATGTTGTTTTATTCCCTGCTGTACTCCCGGCATCTACAGCAGTACCTGGCGCTGAGTAGGTGCTCCATAAGTATGTATGTTAATTAATTTAACATAGACTCTGAATACCTAATTAAAACAGAAAATAGCAGATACCACTTATTTGGTTCTTATGGTCAGGAACTGTGCTAAGGCTAACATGAAAGTATGAGCTCATTTTATCCCACAGCAACCCTGAAGAGGTAGGCACAATTATTACACCCATTTCATCGGATGAGGAAACTGAGGGTCAGAGAGAAGCGACTTGCCTAAGGCCATCAGCAAGAAACAAGAGGAGGGTGAAAAGCCTCGGTCTAAGTTCCAGGCCTGGATGCTGAGCCCCTGCACTACATGTCCCTTCTCCCCTCTCACTGACCTTGGCTCTCAATCTTAGGCCATTGACAGTCAGACCAAATCATAGGAAACAGTCTAGACATGTGAAGGCGTGGGATGGGGTGGGTTTGCTCTGCAAAGCTTCCAGGGTCCCTTGGCATGGTCTTATATTTTCTTACCTGGGGGAGCCACTACCCAGCAGCCACACTTCAGGAAGCTGAAGGATTTGGGGAAGCTAGAGGTACGCTCTCTCTTGGTCCTGCTCTGCTGCTGCCTTTCTCCTGATTCCAACCGTTTAAACAATGACATGGCATCCCCACAGGCAGGAGTGAGTGGCACAACTACAAGCTGCTGCTTGCTTCTGTTGAAATCTTGCAATACTACAAATTATATGTCTAATCCAATAGGGAAATAGGAAGTTCCCTTGAGCATAAAGCTGGGTGGCTTTATAATGTATGGGGTGGAGATAAAGAGCACTAGCCCTGATGCCAGGCAGCTGACAGTGAGTTTCCATGGATTTCCACTCATGGGCTGTGTGGCCTCAGGTGACTGACTGCACCTCTCTGTGCCTCGGTCCCTCATCTGAGAAATGCAGCCAACAGTGACTGTCAGAACAGAGAAACTGTCAATCAGAGAAAGTGCCCTGCATGGGGACTCACTCTATGATTGCTTTCTTGGGTACCTTCCTGACTTTAAGTTCTGGGGCATCCAGTCTTACTTTATGAACCTGAAACACTGCACTCTCCAGCAGATCTGACCTCTGATGATTGAGGATACATTGATGAGCAAAGTAACAGGTCCTTAAAGAACCCATGAAAGCCAATTTCCTATCTCGAACCTGAGGTCAGGCTTGCCTCACTGCATGCTCTCTCTGAATGAATATCCATGGCCTCTACTGTGCCAAGCACTGAGCTGGTGATGGCAAGAACAACGCCTGCCTGAAGTGGGTTCCCCTATGCTAGGTTGAATCATGGTCTCCTAAGGATGCATGTTCTAATCCCCAGAAGCTGTGAATATATTACCTTACATGGTAAGAGAGATTTTGCAGATGTGATCAACTTAAGGATTTTGAGATGAAGAGATTATCTTGAATTATCCGGGTGAACCTGATGTAATCACAAGGGTCTTTCTCAGAGGGAGGCAGAGGCTCAGGGTCAGAGGAAGGCCACGTGACGACAGAAGCAGAGGTTGGTGGGATGTGCTTAGGAGATGGAAGAAGGGGCCGTGAGACAAGGAATGTGAGTGGCCTCCAGAAGCTGTAACAGGCCAGGAAGGACTTTCCCCTGGAGCCTCCAGAAGGAGCACAGCACTGCAACACCTTCATTTACGTCTCATTAAGACCCATTTTGGACTTCTGACCTCCAGCACTGTGAGATAATATATTTATATCAGTTTTTTTTGGAGACAGAGTCTCGTCCTGTTGCCCAGGCTGGAGTGCGATGGCACAATCTTGGCTCACTGCAACCTCCGCCTCCTGGATTGAAGTCATTCTCCCGCCTCAGCCTCTCGGAGTAGCTAGGACTATAGGTGCCTGCAATCACGCCTGGCTAATTTTTCAATTTTTGTAGAGGCAGGATTTTACCATGTTGGCCAGGCTGGTCTTGAACTCCTGACCTCAGGTGATCTGCCTGCCTCGGCCTCCCAAAGTGCTGGGATTACAAGTGTGAGCCACTGCACCCGGCCCATTTTTATTAGTTTTAAGCCACTAAATTTGTGATAATTTGTTACAGCAGCAACAGGAAACTCATACACCCTGCCAGGTCCATCCCACATTGTTCTGTATCCTGTGACTTGGTGTTCTTTGGGGCTGGCACCTTTACTTGTAATTACAAACTTGTTGCTTATATGTCTGTCTTCTCCACTGGGCTGTGAGCTCCATGAAGACAGAGAGAGCTCGTCTATTCTGTTCACTGCTGTGTGGTAAGAGCTGAGCACTGTGGCAGGCATAGAGACACTGCTTAATCCATAGTTGTTGACTAAATGAATGGATGTTTCATTCCTGCCTTCCAGAAGCACACACAATGAAGTGTACAACTCTGCTCTCAAGAGGAGTGGTGATCTGTAAGTTGGGGAGATCAGAAATGTACTGACAAGAGTAGCAACAGCAATATCCACTGTGAATTGAACACCCACTAGGCCAGGTACTGTGCTAAGCACTTTGTGAGCATGGCTTCATTTACTCCTAACTACAACCCTGGAGAAGATGCGGGGCTGAGACCCAGACTCAGACCCATTAGGCCAGGTACTGTGCTAAGCGCTTTGTGAGCATGGCTTCATTCACTCCTAACAACAGCCCTGGAGAAGATGGGGGGCTGAGACCCAGACTCAGACCGACTAGGCCAGGTACTGTGCTAAGCACTTTGTGAGCATGGCTTCATTCACTCCTAACAACAGCCCTGGAGAAGATAAGGGGCTGAGATCCAGACTCAGAGAGATAAGGTAGCTTTCCACAGCCACACAGAACAATGTGGGATGGACCGGGCAGGGTGTGTGAGTTTCCTGTTGCTGGTAGTAAATTTCAGCACATCTGTATAACTCCAAAGGTAATTCAATTTCTGCTGCAACAAATTGCCCTCTTGTGATTTCTAAGACCCATGAGGGCTTTTACATTCTTGCTTAATCTTCTCCCTCTCCTCTTCCTCTCCCTTCCCATCAGCATCTTCATCATCATCACCACCACCATCTCAATCACAACACCTTGATCCTGCACCTAATATATGCAAGGTACTGGGAAGGTTACAAAGAAGTAAACTTTGTGGCAGATGAACTGCAGAGGCTGATCATGCATTTGGAGAATACAGAGGTAACAGAGAGCAATCGATGATAATAATAGCCATCGTTTATTGAACACCTGCTGTATACCAGGCACGGGGCCAAACTCTTTACATTCATAATCACATTGAATTCACATGACCACTGTGGGGTGGGTATTAATTATCCCCATTTTACATATGGGGGCACTGAGATTCAGGCATGTTGCCCCGCCTGCCCAGCAGTGAGGCAGAAGGTTGGGACTTGGAAGCAGATACATCTAACCCAAAGGCTGTACGATCAACCACTATGCTCTGCAGGGCCAAGACCATGTGCTTGAGAGGTAGTAGAGGAGACAGGCAGAACCACTGACTCCTGCAGGGCTTGGAGGGCCAGGGTCAGGGATGCAGAGTGCTCTAAAGCACTGCCGGACTGGGAGACAGCCCTGCTTGTGAGAGGAGTGAAGGTGGCCCTGCGACTGGGTTCCATGTGAACATCTGTCATGTGCCACTCAGCAAATGGTCCCGTCTGCCCTGGGAGGAATATTCACTGTGAATGCATTCAGCTCTAATTTCCTCTATTCAAGATGCCATTATCAGCCGAGTCCTAGATGCTGCTGGGTGCCCTGATTGGTCCGGTAACAACAGAACCATTTCTGGGGCGGGGATGAGAGGTGGGGGGCTGACAGGCTCGCAGGTATTGTGGGCCTGTAATGGGCAGAAACTGCCATGCTGGGAGACTAGTGGGTGGAGCTGAACACCTCTGAGTAACAGGGAGTGGAGCCACGAGGAGGGGGCTGAGAGGCTGGGGAGAGGCGTCGGGGGAAATACAGTGGAATGTGCCAGAGGAAGTCAACAAGCAACATGGTAAGTTCTGTGGCTCACATTTCTTCCACTGTGGGGTTCAAATCCTGGCTCACCCCCTAACTCACTCATGATCCTGGACAAAACAGATCTCCTTACTGACCCTCAGATTCCCCCTCTGAAAAACGAGGGAGTTCTCAGCTTAGGTGTTCTCCAAGGACACTGCTACCTGTGACATTTTATGGCTTCACTGGGCCAGAGCTATATCGTGAAGAGAGCAAGCTTTCGACTCAGATATTTTTTTTTCTTTTTTTCTTTTTGGTTTTGAAAACATATTTTCGACTCTGGCTTTGTGACTCATTAGCTCTGTGACCCTCAGTCAGTTACTTTGCCTTTCTGCACCTCAGTTTTCTTACCTGTGAATTGTAGGTTCTAGTAGTGTCTACTTCCTAGGGCTATTAGGGGTTACATAGGCTAATGCCTGTGAAGGGTTAACACAGTGCTGGACTTGGAGAGCGCTACTAAATGGGGCCACACTGATGACACACAAAGCCACCAGGCCCGCTCTGCTCTGGGCTGTAGATTTCTTCTCTTTGGAGGATGGGAGAATGTTAGCCTCTGGGAGACTGCGGGGAGGAATGTGGAGCAAGAGAAGGAAAGCACACAGATTCCTCTATTGCCACTGATGGGAGCTGAAAATAAAACTGAAATTCAGCTAGAAAAAAAGGAGCATATGAGTCACTGGGGAAAAGAGTCCCCTCTGCCAGCCACTAAGTCCCCAGAGTTGTCCCTCCAGGCTTTCTGTCTTTGTCACTGTGACCTGCCTCTGCCAGGGGCTGGGGACCTCCCCACGCCTCATGCGGACTCAACTGCTCTCCAAGCTGGTCTTACTGTTTCCTTGACTCTACGTGTCCCTGCCAGATTCCTGCTGTTGAATGCAGCTTTTCTTACTTATTCCTCTGAGCCCAAACCTTTCACTACCCTCAGGCTTCCTAGTTTGGCATTCTAAGCTTTTCCAAGTTCTGGTCTCAATCTCCCCTGCCACCCTTATCTCTTACTGTCCAGCCTAACCTCCCAACACACCATGAATGGGCCTGGGAGCTGCCTTTCTTGCTTCCTGCTCCAATGCCCTTCTCTAAGCCTACATTAAGGAAGCAGTTTCTGTATTCATTTATCTATTGAATAAACAATAATCAGAATTTCTAAGAAGCACAGAGTCTGGGGAGCATGGCTTGGCTCCAGTGACTGCTCCTGGGTCCAGTGCCCGTGGCAGACATTACTAATAGATCACAGCACTTCTTTTCTCACCAAGTTCAGATGCAGCCTCAGAATTATTCTCAAGGCAGCTCTTCAGGCAGCCTCTACTCATTAATTTAGTAGCACAACCCGTATTCCATCTTCAGGTACTCGAATCAGACAGATGGGGGTTCCAGCCCCATCTAGTGCCTCCACCTCCCCCTGCATTACCTCAGTGAGGCCAACGTCCATTCTGAGCATCCACATCCTCAGTGTTAAAATAACGACCTGATGTGATCATTACACATTACTTGCTGCTATCAAAGTATCACATGAACCCCGTGAATATGTACAATTGTTATGCAGCCACAGTAATAACATAAAAAATTAAAAACCAATGATTATCTTTACCTCACCGAGCTACTGGGGGACAGAGATAAAGAACAACACTGCTGGAAAATATTTCGGGAGTTTCTCACCCGCTTTTTCCATCAGCTCAGCAGCATTTATTGCCTCGGGGGTGGGTGATCTAACAGGAAAGCTGAGAAAAGATTTCAAGTTTATTGAGCGCTAAGAGCCTAAGCTCTGAAGATCATTTTGTGCCCCAAACAATGGATTTTGAAGAACAAATGAAGAGGCAGGCTATTCTGCCCTTAGGCTAGCTAAAGCGTCTCTAAACCAGGGGAAGGAGGGGAGAGGAAGGAGAGAACTTAGATGCTGTGATTTCCAAGACTTGTGAGGGCTTTTACATTCTTGCCTAATCTTCTCCTCCTCTTCTTCCTCTCCCTCCCCATCATCATCATCATCACCACCACCACCATCTCAGTCACAACACCTTACTCCTGCACCTAATATATGCAAGGTACTGGGAAGGTTATAAAGGAGTAAACTTTGCAGCATTGGCAGGTGAACTGTAGAGGTAGATCATGTACTTGGAGGATACAGAGGTAACAGAGAAGAAGCTGTAAACTTAGTGGTCATGAGAAGGGTGGGGAGAGAAAGAGAGTCTGGAGACAAGAATGCAAGTGAAAAACAGGCAGGGTGCTGGACCTTCTCTGCACTTAGCACAGTACAGGAAATGCAGCGATGTCAGGAAGATGGGCCGGGACAGCCTCCCAGCATGCCCTGGTTTTCCCTCCTCCATTAGGAGAGTGAAAGCCCTCCCACCCACAGATTCAGAGAACTTCCATTTTTATCGTGTAGGCAACTTCTCAGGCATGATGAAGGCATATGAACTGACTGGCTTTCTAGCTCTGTTGTCAAATACATTTAATCAATTTATTAAGTGGTCTTTAAAAAAAGCTTTGTGTTTTGATAAATTCGGGTACAGCAGGCTCAGGAGGCAGTTCGTTCCCGTGTAATTTAAGAAAATGTACAATCCTTCAATATCCAGTTCTCAGCTGACTGCTCCCACACATTCATTGCCTCTGGCTCTTCCCCAATTTGGAGGACTGTGGGTGTGTACTTTGGGAAACTCCATGAAGCAGGACTGGAAGGTGAAAGGTGTTATACAGGTAAGTGATCTGCCTGAAGCTTTTGGGCCTTCTCTCCTGGCCTTCATCTTTTCAGTCACCTGGAAAGCAGGTCCCTGGGTCTCTTCGGGAATAAGAGACTCCAAAAATCTGCCTCAGACCAATAGTCTGGGATTGATGACCTATGTGTTCTCTAGCAGCACATTTATGGGTGGCCTTTGCTGCTCACCTTTGCAATGCCTGGAAAGGTTCTAACACAAAGAGAAGGGGGTAGATGCAATATTATAGAGCCAATACTTCCTACCATTTATTGAGCAACTGCTAAATGTTAGGCTGTGCTGAGTACTTTATATTTTCCCCATTTCTCATGGCAACCTTGTGAGAGAGTCATTATCTCTCATTTTACAGACCAGCCGAAGAATCTCAGAGAAGCACCTGCTCAGGACTACTCAACAAGTACATGGTGGAGCCACCTGCCAACCTGGTACGTTAAATCGTCATTCAAACTATCTACATTATCAACTGTCTTCTGCTCTATATTGTTGGGGCTTAAGGTCACTGCACATCTTTTGCATCCCTTAGGTGGGTGCTGTAGTTTGGATGTTTGATCCTCCTCATCTCATCTCTTGAAATTTGATCCCCAGTATTGGAGGTGAGGCCTCATGGGAAGTGTTTGGGTCACAGAGGTGGATTCTCCATAAATGGTTTGATGCCATTGTCCAGGTAAGAAGTGAGTTCTCACTCTATTAGTCCTGAGAGAGTTCCTCCAAGAGCTGGTTGTTTAAAAGAGCCTGGCATCTGCCCCCTCCTTTGCTTCCTTTCTTGCCATGTGGTCTCTGCACACCCAGCTCCTCTTCACTTTCTGCCATCAGCAGAAGCAGCCTGAGGTCCACACCAGATCCATGCTTCTTGACAGTCTGTAGAACTGTGAGCCAAATAAACTTCTTTCTTTACAAATTACCCAGCCTTGGGTACTCCTTTGTAGCAACACAAACAGACATAGACAGTGGGTTTAACCATCAAAGATGGATCCTTGACTCATTTTCATGAATGAGGTACTACAATGTTATCTCACATTATAATCTCTTTTGCAATATTAATATCACTTCCAGGCAGCATGTGCAGAAAGTCATTAAGATGGATTAGCTCAAGGCTGCCAAACTCTTGGTACACAGGTTGTCACTTCCCCATCTGTATCCAAAGCAGACATCATAAATGATTCACTCATGTCCCCTGGATCCAGATGTGGCCTCAGAATATTTCTGGACAACAGCACTTCAGGAAACCATGACCAATGAATTAAATGCTGGCACATGAAGTGCATCCTGTTTGCCACTGCTGGATGAGAGGACTGCTGAGGGTCCTTCGCTCTTGACACTCATGATCCAGGTGGTGTAGGAAGTGGAACTGATTGTGAGCTCAGACTTGTGAGTCCTGAGTCTAGCCTGACTCTGACACTTGTTAGCTCTGTGACCTTGGGAAGTTAGTCCCTGTCTGCAGGCCTCAGTGTCTTCATGTATCTTTTAGCTCTGTGGTTCCATCTAGCTCCAATAACTTGTGATTCATGACAGATCACCTGATAGGGATTGGACGTGAAGTGATCCTACGGCTTTTACATTCCAGGCTAAGAAGACAGCATCTGGGAGAAATAATACCTACCTTTAGGTTTATCAAGGAGATGGCTCAATGTGCTGCTTGAGATGGACTCCTGTGCGTTACAATAGAATCTCTTATACTTGGGGTCAGAAGTGCCTCAGTGGTTATTTGGTCATCTGTATCTGTACTTGAGATACACATACCATCCCTAATAAGAAGTTGCCAAGCCTCTGATGGAGAGCTTACTACTTTCCAAGGGAGCCTGATCCCTCTTTGGATACTTCCGAAGTATTCAAAAGCTTTTCCTTATATGCTAGCATTCATTCACCTCATTAGGCCTTGTAACTCTTGGACCCATAGAGGGCCTTCTGGCTCTTGATAAATCTTCATGTATATAAAATTGGCTTTTCATGTCTTGCACCTCTTTACCCTGCTCATCTCCTGCCATGAGTCTACCTTTTCTTTATGTTAATACATCCTCCAGTCCTTCCTCTATTCCTTATGTTATATAGCTCTGAGTATCCATCCCCTGAATATGCCCAGGGTGGTCTGCATTGATAGCCAATCTCAACATGACCATCTGGGTATGGTCTGCTCAGTGCAGCAGGAAGTGGGGGGTAGTGAGGGGGTTGAGGGTCTGGCTCCTGGAGTCTACCGACTTGGGGGCCTCAACTCCGTATAATCCTGCACAAGGGACTTCTTGGAACCTCAACTGGTTCACCTGGAAATAAGAGTGATAACAGTGCCTGACTTCCAGGTTTGTTACAAGGATGAAGTTGGCTAACACATGTACAGGATACATAGGAACTGCTCATTTGATGTTAGTTATTACTACCTCGTCTTCTTAGAGATGGTACTTCTGTTAATGTAGCCTAAAGAAACAACTTTCCAGTAGTGTTTCTAAGAAAGCAAAGATCTCTCAGAGCAGTTTTATCCTTTGGAGATAAATGATATCTCCATCCCCTCTACCTCTACCCACTGGACGTGGACCCGTGGGTGGAGGTAGAAGTAATGGATCAGATTCAGATGCTGAAGGAATCAACAGCCAGGGGACCAGTAGCCATTTTTCCTTAAAGACTCCAAAAATCAAATTTAGGACAGAGAAGGCTACAACCTAGCCTGACAGAAAGCACCAAGCATATCTGTGAACTTGCAAGAAACTTTTTTTTTTTCTTTCATATTTAGGACTGTTAATCCCAGGGCATTTAAGAGCTGATTTAGGGTAAAGTACGTAAGCCAGTAATGAGCTTTTGGAATGCCACCCCCCACTCAGGCAAGGAATCAGAGAAGATGCATGTGGGGCTGTAGGAGAAAGGCGGAGAATGCTTGCTTTGATTTCTTGTGAGCCCCTCTAAGCCCTGGTCCAGCAGGGCTTCCCGCCTCCAAGCAAGAGCCAAATCCAGCTCTGAGCTGGCGATAAGGAGCCCCTAGGTTGCAACGAATCTCTTGGGGCAGTCTGAAGAATCTCTTGCAATGCCAGAGAATCTAGCAGAGAGAGGTGTGGACCAGAGTCCTAGGGGAGGTTTGTTACATGGGGAGATGCATTAACTCATGGCTTTCCCTGGCTGTGCCAGCAGGATAGCATCACAGTGAAATGATGCACAGGATACTAAAAATGCCCAAGATCACTGGTAACTGGTGAGATCTAGGGCCAGCTTCTACTTAATCCTAAAAGTAGAGAGGCAGGGCCATTTTTCTGGCTTGCCTATGGCTGTTCTTGGTGAATTTTCCATCACTGATTCTCTAAGTGTCATACATAGATCACCTTCATCATAACTATTTGGGGTGATTTTTTTAACATGCAGGTTTCTGTGAAATCAGACTATCTGGAGACAAGGCCCTAAATACTATATTCTAAACCAGCTCAACAGGCGTTTCCTATCCTCATAAAGGTTTGAAAACCATTACATCTAGATGTAGGACTAGTTCTTATGTGTGTAATACATTCTGAGGCTGCTGTGGCTTTAAGAGAAGGTGGATTGTACACAGGGAGGCAGTGAATATGGATGGAAAGAGAAAAATTTGAAGATAATCATGCCTGGATTCTAGTCCTGACTCAGCTACCTCTAGTATGCCATTGAGGTTTGGATGGTTTGTTACACAGTATTACAATGACAATTGCTGACTGATACACTTACTCCTGCCATTTTCCAAATAACTCCCTATGCTCAAGTCATGGCTTTCTCTGTCCCTCAAGCATATCAAGATTGTTCCAACCTCAGGGGTCTCCCTCTTGCTATTCCTTCTGCCTGGAATCTTACACTCCCAATCTCTCTTCATGACTGTCTCTTTCCCAATATTCGTATGTTATATTCATATGTTAGCCAAAACATCCTCTTTTCAGAGAGATTCTCCTTGATCAGGCTATCTAAGCAGAACCCTCTCCGCAACCCTCTTGATTTCTTCTGTAGTATTTATCACGTTTTGAAATGTATTTGTTTGTCTATCGTCCATCTCCTTTTACTTTAAGATGCCTCATTTGTTATTTCATTGCCGGGTCCTTATTGCCTGGAATGTAGCCTGCACCACTTTTCCCAATGCCACATGTCTTAGATAACTGCTGTCAGCTCTGCAGTGATTCTCCACGGATCTCATCCCTGATGATCCTCTCTCTCTTTTGAGAGTCCCTTCCATCTCCTCACATGCACGGCCTTTCTGATGGCAGCAGAAGAAACACAAAGGCCGCAGGCCTGTTCTCCTGGTCAGTCTGCCTGGTGAGAAAGATCTGCTCTTCAGATACACTCAGGCAAGGCCAGTTCCCCTACTACCACCCTTCACGTCAGTCCCTCCAGAGCCAACCATCCTCTTCTCAGGCTCTTTGAATATCACCTTATTCAATGTTCTCTGAACCATGGCACTCAGAGATCCCTGTGTATAGCCTTTCCACTATTCTCAGCCTCCTCCTCCTCAGCATCCACTACTGTTTACTAGATTCCTCTAGTTTTCTTTTCCCCCTTCTCACTCTGTTGTCTCTGTGAAGGTAAGAGCTTTGCATCTGCCACGGGGTCTCTGAGGTTTAGAGCAATGTCTGCCTCCCAAATAGTGGGCACTCAAGACATGTTTGTTGACTGAGTGAATATTATAACATAGGCTTTGTCCTAATAATTCCACGTCTAGAAATCTATCCTAAAGTGGTAGCCAGGGTTGTGCAAAGTTGTTCATTGTCACATTTTTTTTAGGATAGCAAAAAATTGTGAAAAATATAAAGTCAATCAAGAGGGGATTGATTAAATAAGTCATCACATGGAATAACATGGACTTTGCAGCCAATATCAATGAAGCTCTTGACTTAAAAACATTTAGGTGACTTTCAATGTTTTTTGCTGTTATAAGTAACACTGCATTGAACATCTTTGTTCTTATAAATGTGTTCATGTCTACTATGTCCTTAGGATAAGGCCCTAGGATCTCAATTATTGGGTTCATAGTATGAACTCTTTTAAAAAGTCCTACTCTTTCCAAATTTACATGCTGTCTCCGAATATTCAACAGAATTACTTAGAGCACCTAAGAATACACCGTTTCTTTGTTTCTTTAACCTTTTTTAATCAAATGAAAACATTATTGCCCCTGAGTCAGAATTAACAAGTGAGACGGTCCATATTAAAAGATTCGGTTAGAATGAAGACAAAGGCATCATATGAGCTCTGACATTCACATGCAACAGATGCATAAATGGATTTCTCATCCGCTCCAGCTTTTGACTCAATGTATCCAGGCAACAGAAGTCTGGATTTAATAACAGATGTTCGCTGCATAGCAATCACCATATAATGCCAGGGTAGACTAAAACAGCATTTTATCAACCAATAAATGTGCTGTTTGCTTTATTTTACCATGTTGTTCTTCAGTTCCCTTCAGAACCGAGAGGACAGATTGAGTCACTCGGCATCTGCTGGGAGCAATATGCTTGGCTTCATTTAAAATGAAAAATCAGGTCTGTGTTTACATTTTTCACCAAAGCATGGGATCTGATGTACTAACACTCCCAACTGGGCTAGCCGGAAGGGCTTTCAGGAAAATCTCAGGGAAACTGGGACCAAAGCAGGAAGTCAGTCACCCTCTTAGGAAAGACATATGGTGACCCTTCACTTCAATCAACCCCACCAGAGGGAGGTCCAGATTTCCCCCACCCATAGAGCAGGGTTGCAAGAGACCCCTGCTGGGTCCCTTCCCACAGCCAGCAGCTCCTGCCTTTGAAAAGATGAATCAACCAGCAATGCTTGAATAATGATCTATGTGCAACCTGTAAATTTACAAATACATAGAAATTATTTTCTCAGCAGAAGTACTTCAAAGGGGGCAGCCAAGAAGAATGCCATTTTGAGTCAGTCCAGGTTGACTGAGATGAAATTGAGGAAGAGAGACAGAAGCTAACATTTGTCAGGCATGTAATTTGTGACAGGTACCAGCTTAATTTTTAAAATGTATTAACTTATTTAAAGATCTCATTTGTAATACTCATTTGTCCCCACTTTAGTGGAGGAGACAGAGGCGTGGAGAGTTGAAGTCACTTGTCCAAGTGGCTAACAAATGATGGAGTATGGGGGCAGAGTGGAGGATCAATCCTGCGCTTACGTTGGGTGTGTCCAGTTGTATTTGCTAAAGATGCTTGCAACAAAATCTTCCATCCCACATGCTCTTTTACAACTCTGGCCAGTTATCTATGAAGAGAGGAGTCTATGTTCCCATCTGTGAAACTGGGTGGGCTTTTGTCACAATATCTACCAATAGGGTGTGATAGAGGTTACACTATGTGACCCCTGAGGCTAGGTCTTAAAGGCCATGTAGCTTCTATCTTGCTTCCTGGAATAGTTACTCTTGAAGTCTTCAGCTGCCACATTCTGACTGCCCTGAGGTCACCATACCCTGTGAGGCTCAAACAAGGAGACTGGGGAGAAGCTTATGTAGAGATGAGCCAGGCTTATGCAGACTGTCCCTGCTTATGGCTTTCAGCTGACAGCCAGTATCCATTTGGCAGCCCTGCGAATAAGCCATCTTGAAAGTAGATCATCCATGTCCCAGTTGAATTACCCAGATGACTCCACATGGAGCAGAAAGAAGCTATCTCATCCAATGCCTGAATAAGCTGCAGGTTGTGAGCAGAATAAATGATTTTTATTGTTGTAGAGCATTGCATTTGGGGTGATTTGTTACACAGCAATAGCTAACCGATACATTGGAGAACTCAGCAGATGATTAAAAGAGGTCCATAAAAGCTAACTCTTCAGTGCCTGGGTTAAACTTTTCAGTGAAAATGAAGAAAAGTTTTCCACCTAACAGTTGTAATAAGGTGAATTGTTAAGAAGAAAGACCAATTATTTTTACCAGTCCTTTCCCACTCACACATTGGAAAGTCAAGCCAGAATTTTGCTTCTAAAGGCCTATTGAGAACAACTGGGCTCCCTTTGTCCAGGGGAGAGGAAGAAGGGAAAGTGGGCTGAAGGGGTACAAAGGAAGCAAGTGGGAGGACTAAGTGAGGGGTGATTTTGAGCCATTCTGCAGGGCACAGCCTAAGGGATGGACAGATCAGCACACACAAAAACGGTGTAGACATACAAGCAAGATTTAAAAATGGTCACTGCCCCAACCCAAGAACCTGTCTCCAACTTAAGCTTAGAATTCTTGTTTAACAAGACCCTTTCCTAGAAAGGGGTAGGAACTTCCCCACATAACTGAGATTGAATTTTCTGCCAGGTGGCAACTTTGAGCAGCCCACACATGTTTAAAGATATAATTGATATTTCTTAAACCCATTTTTCTTGCTTAAACTTAAGTAACATATGCCCTATTAAAGGGGACATTTTCAGTAAGTGTTGACTTTACCATAATGTTACTTAATATGTACAGACATAAAACTTAGGTATAAAATTCTTATGCTTTTTAGCTCTTATTCAGCTATAAAACTGAAACAAATTTCCAAATTAAACACAAATAAGACTGCAAAACCAATAAACTTCAAATTAACAACATTAGTTTAATGTGAGGTTGTTTGGTTGAAATGGAATTGCTGCTTCCACTATGACTGCAGGGTGGGTTCACACTTTTTTTTTTTTTTTCATTTTATTTCACCCTGCCTCTACTACCTTGTACTGTGATGGCTTAAGTCTTCCAGGGCTCTTCTTTCCTGGAACTGCTGGAAAGCTATACAGCAGGTCCTTGCATCCTGTTGTTTCATATAACATTGGTGAAAAAACAAACAAGCAAACAAACAAACAAACAACAAACCTTGGCGGAGCCACTGTCTGTATGGGGTCGGCACGTTTTCCCCATGTCTGCCTGGGTTTTCTCCAGGGACTCCAGTTTCCTCCCACGTGCCAGAGCTGCACACGGGAAGTGAACTAGTGTGGTCCCAGTGTGAGTGTGTAGGTGTGCGTGAGTGTGCCCTGCCTTAGGATGGCATCCTGGCCAAGGTGGGGTCCTTCCTGGCATCCTGAGCTGCCAGGATGGGCCCCAACCACCTGTGACTCTGAACTGGAATAAGTGGATTGGAAAATGAATCAGTCAGTGAATAAAAGTAATTGTAAAATAAAAATTTGTAAAGCAGAAGATAATCATGCAAATGCATGGCAATGAACCATGCAGTATGGAAGTGCTTGGCGAGCCTGCCATATCTGTAATTGTCTTTGAACTGTGTGGTAGGAGGAGGTGCTCCTCACAGCTTTTGCTTTCAAACATTTATTCCTTGATCCAACAGTCCACCACTATGACTGCTGGCACTCGCTAATTCACCAAACTTGGCTAAATAATTATCTGACTTGTTTTGATTAATCTTTCTTAAATGTATGTATAGCTCATATGTATTTTAATGCTTAGTATTACAAGTGTTTGGGTCTTTATTTAGAAGTTTGGTGATGTTTTTGTTCCCAGAAATGTGCCCTACGAACGTAACTCATTTCTATCAATTAGCTTCTGGTCAAATTGGTTTCTTTATATGTCTTTTCACTTAATAAAGTTGTAATATCAAAGAACCCATAGACAATAATGTGAGGACTTACTGCATTCTGTAGCTGCAAATGCTCTAGGTGCCTGAGTCCTCCTCTATTTTTATTTTTCTCATTAGCCCTACGACATTAAAAGTAAAAATCCCAGCTATTTGGTGCATTCTGGGTATTGGGGGCCCCACTTGGGTCCATCTGCAAGGAGATTTTCTGTATTTAGCAGGAAAATTTATGCAGAGGTTGCAATCCAAGAACTAAAACAAAACCATAACAGACAGTACCCAACTCAGCTGGGTGCACAAACATAAGCCACTGAAATCACTTTGCATAGGTCAGGAATTGTCAAGCGTTCTGTCTGGAGCCATAGAGTAAATATTTATGGTTCCATGGGCCATAAGGTCTCTGTTCCAATGACTCAACTCCACTGTCTTTTTTGCAAAGGCAGCTACAGATGAATGAGAACTGCTGTCTCAACACAACTTTATTTATGGACACTGAAATTTAAACTTCATATACTTTTCAAGTGTCATGAAATATTATTTTTCTTTTGATTTTTTTCTCAATGATTTAAAACCACGAAGCCATTCTTCAGTTGTAGACCTTAGAATAACAGGTTGGGAGCTGATTTTGTCCACAGGCTGTAGTTTGTGGACCCCCAACATAGATGGTTATAAGGTGATTAAAACAGACAACCTAAAATAGTAAATTGATGTTTACATGATTATTATTTAGATGAAAAATTTTAAATTTTGTGAAGAGGGTACCTGGAGAATATCTCCCAGGATTTGAGTTAGAGAGGCCCTGCCCTGGGACATCCCTGGGGAGCAACCATGCTCAACTGGGCCCCAGGCAAGAAATTCAAGAGTGCTCGAATTTCAGAGGGCAGATTTCTCCAGACCTCCACAGCATCTCCTTTCCCAACCCCCAAGCATAGATAACACACCAGGTGCATAATTAAAGTACCAATATTACCCTAGACTGTCCACAGAAGCCTTGTAGTAACTCGAGTTTCTGCAAGAGAAATTGTTCCTTGCCCAGCCAGCTTGGAAAAGACTGTGTGTGTCTGTGTCAGGGTCTTGCATAGGAGAGCAATGCCGGAGCCGAGTTGGGAGCTCAGGGCTGGGGACTGGCCCCTCTGCTCTGCTGCTTATCAGCCTTGGGCTTCTCTGCCTCAGTTATTTCAAGTATAAAATGTTACTGCCAAGGCTCCTTCCCAAATATAACAGTGGGTGTTATGAGGCTTAAATGAGATGGTATAGGTAATGTTCTTGGCACTGTATCCGAATAGAGTAAGCATTCCATAGATAGTGGCCATTAATAAAGTCACCCTAAATGATTGTTGTTGGATAGTTGTTTGAGCTTCCCTGAGTCCCATCTATAAAGTGAGAGCAGTCTCAGGGGTGGTTTGAATCCGACAGCACAGAAACATCATGTGCAGCAACCTGTGCCATCAGTCATCATCAGCCCCGCCCCAGAGCTTGTGTTTGTTCCAGCGGCAGAGTTCTGAAATGAATATTTCTGTTTCAGTCAATAACATTGTACAACTTGTGGTGAAAACTGAGAGGCGATTAATCATTGAAACGGGAAGCATTTGATCCTACCGCAGAGAGGAAACAGGAACAATGTGCGAGTGATTTCTGCACACCACATATGCCTTGATCTTTTAAGCACTGCCTGGTCAGGTTATAAATATTTTTCCTTTGGCGCTGGGGTTTGCTGAAGCTTAAAGAAAGTGCTGTGAGCATAAGAAGGGAGGGTTTTGGGGCCACACAAATCCCAGCCACTCGGTGCATTCGGGTATCGGCGGTCCCACCGGGGTCCATCTGCAAGGCGCTTTCCTTTATTTCGTGGGAAAACGTATGCAGAGGTTGCAATCCAAGAACCAAAACCTCTCAGCGGATGTTGCATTTGGCTTGTTTATTTTGTGTGTGTTTGTGCCTGTGTGTGTTCAATTGAGGCAGCTCTTAAAAATTGGGACATTATGCATACAGTCGATTTCCAGCTCCTCTTGAAAAGTCAGGAAATCTGGCCGCACTGGTTCACATTTCCTTGGGCAATACTAACCCCAGCCTCTTTAGACAGGTTCTGTGCACCTCCATTCACCCCAGCCCCCATCACTTCCTTTCACTGTTCTCACAAGTAGACTACTTGGGCTGTCATTTATTACTGTGCGTAGGGTGCTATTTGTCTTATAGTAGAGACATAGTTCTCTGTATTCACATCTCTATTAAATGTGGGGAAATGAAAGATAGATCAGAAGGGATGCATTTTTTAAGAAAAATGATGGAAAAGATACTTTCTTGTGATACTGAAGAATATTCCTTGGTACTTTGTAGGCGAAGGGCCAGCTTTGCTCACTTGCATGCTTTGTCTGGCCCGCAGAATGACCTATTCCCTGAGCCCCCAGAAATGTCCACATTTAAGCACAGTCCCATTATTGACATAACTCACTCAGCCAGTGTCTACTGAGTGCCTGCCATGTACCAGCAACCCTGTTTAGCCCTGGACTCTGGTGAGTCTGATGGACATGCTCTCTGTCCTCCTCCGGTCTGGCCAGTAAAAGGAATCCCAACAATTCAAAGAAACAACCCCAACAAAGTGCTGGTTGCCATCATAGCAGAAAAGCCCTGGTCACGGCAGTATAAATTAGGGGAAAAATACCTAGGAGTCAGCAGTCTTTCCAGGAAGAACTGATGTTTCAGCTGAGACCTGGAGGTGGAGACAGAGCAAGTTGCTCCAGTTGGGGAAAAGCCTGTGCACAGGCAAGAAGGCAGGAGAGAAAGGGGCTGGAGGAACTGGAGGAAGCTAAGTCTCGCTGGAGTATACAGCATGGAGGTGAAGGGGCTAGGGAAGAGATGAGTCTAGTGAGGGGGATGACAGCTGGGCTGTGATGGTCAAAGGGTTAGTGACCCAACCGGGTTCTAGTGTGCATGGATGAATCCCAGTAGCCAGAGGACAGCAAGAGTCAGCCAGAACCCAAAAGACAATGTAGGGGAAGAGGGAGGAAAGTGAGCAAGGTCTGGGCAGATGGTAAAGCTGGAGAAGGACATCAGGGGACCTATGGGTAGCACCTCCTTCAACAGTTTTGCAGCAGGCCCCAGAATCCAAGGGTGACCAAAACACAGAGAACAAAGTACAGGCTTCCAAGCTGGAAAGATCTAGTTGAGCTACTTTTTGATTGACTTTGGGACACTACTTAATGTTTTCTAGCCTCAGTTTCCTCATTTATAAATCAGGATAATGAGACATACTTCCAGGCATTATCTGAGGGTTAAATGAGGCTAAAAGCATCTGGCACTTAGTGGGGGACTTAATAAAGGTAAGTTGATTTTCAGTTGATTTGGTTATGCATTTTAAAACCTGATACCCAGCCTGGGATGACTTAGCTTTATTTCCTCCCAGGAGGCATCTCCTGTGCGGTGTCTCCACCGGGGAGGAGCCCTCCCCAGTCAGTGCCGGCCATCTGTCGCTGGTGCTCCAATGCTGACCTGCTGCCTGGCACGGGCCGCAATCATAATTACCACTTCTGAATCGATTCCTTCGAGTCCTTTTGAGCAGGCTGAGGAATGCTGTGATTAAAATGATTTAAAACCTGCCTCCTATTTCACAGCTTTTAATATTTGATAAGATTGGGAGCAAGGGGTGAGAGCAAGGCAGGAGATCTGGCAGTTTACAATCCCGGCTTCAGCCTTCTCAAGTGCCTATTGGGGGCACTTGAAAAAGGGAGTGGGGGAGAGAGTATGAATTTGAACATGTGGGGAAGTGTAACAGGGTGCATTTTTCAAAGAAGAAAGGCATGGACAGATGAGCTCCTCCTTCTCCCAGGTGCTTCATGGCTTTGAATGCCAGTAATGATTAAGATGATTATTGTGAAAAGCATGATCGGAAGAAGACTATAGCAGCTATCATTGATCAGGTATCCAACATATGCCTGCAAGAGATCTATTTTCCCAAGAATCTTTAATCTCCCCAAGGATTTTATAAGGGGGTATGATTTTTCTTAATTTTATAGAAAATAGAGGCTCAGTGACTTTTCTAGTGTCACTAAGCCAGTTACTGGGAGAGCTAAAGTCCACGCTGGGCTGGCTCCACCATGTACGACATTGTAGAGTATCAGAGCAGAAACAGGAGAGTGCTGCAGATGGGCAGGGACCTTAGATGGCTCTCCTATCCCCATCCATGACAATGATCCTAGGCAAAAACAGTCAGATGACAAATATCTAGATGCTTTGCTCTTTTTATTCCTTTGGCCCACTTTTAAGCTCTCTCCATGCTAAATTACTCCATTTTAACTCAATTTTGATGACTCTGCTAGAATGTCACCGAGGGCAACTTTTTTGTCCGGATGGAAATCATAACCCTAGCAAAGCTAACTAGGGTGAAGCCTTACTAAGTGCCAGATACCGTTCAACCTCTTAAAAGAAAATTAGAGACAGGGCTTTGTTCTGTCTCTCAGGCTGGAGTGCATTGGTGTGATCATAGCTCCCTGCAGCCTCGAACTTCCAGGATCAAGCAATCCTCCTGAGTAGCTAGGACTACAGTGGCGTGCTGCAAAGCCCAGCTTGTTCTACCTCTTTTTGTACCTGGCACCTCACTGACTTTGCTCATCAATCCTATGAGTGAAGTACTACTGTTATCTGTATTTGACACATGAAGAAACTGCAGCTCGGAGGTGTTGGGAAGATGATTCAAATAGCTCTGATAGGAACCTGGACTGCCCTCTGGCATGGAAAAGGCAGCTTGGACCTCCCCAAAGTGAGGTCTGAGAGGGTCCCCAAGTGTTTGCTAAGTGTCAAAAACAATTTATATTTCTGGAAAAGCTGTTCTGGGAAAGCTCCTCTCCTGTTGCACACGGGGAGTGGGGGGCAGATTTTGGGAGCTCCTTCTACCTGGGTCAGAACAGGCTCCTTTAAGGAAGCTTGAAGAGTTGCTCTGTTCTCTAGATTTCAGGAAGTTAGCAGAATATTCCACGTTACTGCTAAAGAGGTCTGTCTCTACCTTTCTGAGGTCACCCCAGGACCCCTGGAGGCCATGGCTACTGGGAAAGGGTTTCAGGGGACAGCACTTGGAGCTTCCCTCTTTGAAAGGGAAGAGAGACACCAAAGCCCATCCTGAGGATGGTCACTCAGTCATGAAAAGTCTTTGTCTGGATGGAAAGCTATCCTGATCCAGCAGAGGAGGCTGGGTTACAACGTGTCATCCATTAAAGTCCCTAATAGGAGGCAAGGTGGGAGAGGAAATACACAAGCCTGGGTAGTGCAGAGAAAGAGCCAGAACCAGAATTTCAGCTCAATACAGGAATGTGTGAACTTTCTTTTTTCTTTTTCTTTTCTTTTTTGAGATGGAGTCACATTCTGTCAACCAACCAGGAGTGCAATGGTGTGATCTTGGCTCACTGCAACCTCCACCTCTCAGGTTCAAGTTATTCTCCTGACTCAGCCTCCTGAGTATCTGGGATTACAGGCACCTGCCACCATGCTCGGCTAATTTTTGTTATTTTTTTTTTTTTTGGGGGGTAGAGACGGGGTTTCATCATGTTCGCCAGGTTAGTCTCGAACTCCTGACCTTATGTGATCCACCCACCTCGGCCTCCCAAAGTGCTAGGATTACAGGCGTGACCCACTGCACCTGGCATGAACTTTCTCATAGTGTGAGTGGTCTGTAGAAGGAATCACCTGCCTCAGGAGGTGGTGAGATCATCGGCACCAGAAGTGTGCAAGCCCAGGACACATAAGTGGGATGTTAAGGAGGGTGCTTGAGCATCAAGAGGCAGTTTATGGACTTTAAGATACCTTTCAGCCCTCAGGAGCTCAGTAAACAAAGAACAGAAATTAATCTCTATTCCTCCATGTAATCTTAGTGTTCAGCACAGTGTCTGGGACATACTACATGCCCAGGAAATGTTTGCTGGATGCATGAATGATTCTGCTGCTGTGGATATGCACCAGAGCACTCAGAAATACTAATGGGGGAATTACGTTCCAGCAATACAAATGGCAACCACAACAACACATTTGCAAAATCCTCTACAGTTTAGGTGATCCACACAGATGTAACCTCTGTTATCAATCCTATTTTTATAGGTGAGGAAACTGAGCTTCAGAGAGAGGCAGTGACTTATCAAAGGCCACATCTGTAGAAGGTGGCTGATCAGGGATTTAGAACCCCATTGATCTGGCTCTGTAGCCCATGCTCTACACACCTGAACCATCCTGACCTTGGGTGCAAATCTCATCCTTTGCCAAGGATGTAGCCTGGGCCCAGGGCAGCTCTTTAATGAGCCTCTGCTTTTGTGTCTGCAGCGGGACATGTTGCTGTGCCCAGTAGAAGGTGACCTGCTCCTGACTGTGGGGGCCAAGAGTGGCATTTCCCATCATCCATCAACAGATGGCCTCTGGTAGTAAAGCACGCAGGCCCCTTGTTTTGTTCAAACTGCTTTCCAGAACATCATCACTTTGACCTCCACCCATATCCCCATGGTGTTCTTCATCCAACTTCTGATCAGAAAGGCTCCTCACCAATGGCCCTTCTCCCTGGCTCTAGCCTCAACTGTCCTTCCCCATTGCTTCTGGATCTTTGTTGCATCTGTGGTGATTGTTAGAGCCTGACCTGCCTGAGCTCTGAAGCTTTTTTCCACCTCTGGACTTCTCTTTGCCTGATCTCCTCTATGATCCTAATCTCCTGACTGATTACTTAACTGCCTTTTGTCCTTTGGTTCATAACTCCTTGTCTGACCTCTTCCTCCTAGCTTCCCATCCGATGTTTGGTCTGACTTCTGACCTCCTCACCTCTTGTATCCATCTTCTCACTCATCCTTAGATCAGGGTTTCTCCCCAGTGACACTATGGCATTTTGGACTGGATAATTGTAGCTGGTGGGGAAGTCCCCAGGCCTTGTAGGATGCTTAGCAGCACCCCTGGTCTCTCTGCTCACCAGAGATCCGCAGTGAGTAGATACTTAACCTGGCTGTGCTCATTAAACATGTCACCAAATGTCGCCTAACATTCTTAGGGGGAAAGTCACTGTATGCCAAGGACCACTGCCTCTGACCCATGATGGCCTTCCCCTGCCCGACTGTATCCCATTCTCAGGGACAACTGGGATGTATGCATTTCTGTTTCCAGCTTTTCTAGGTAACAGTTCTGCCCAGTCCCTAAGCTACAGACCCCTGCCTTTCCGAAGCCTAAATCACATTCTTTTTCTGAATATCCAGGTGCTGGCCACAGACTTTCTGTTCGTGGTACTCCATGCCATATCTTCCTTCTCCCTAATTCCTTGTGCTTGTTTTCCTTCTTTTCCTGGTTTATGATTTTCATTTTAATAACCAGTTCAATTTCTCAGGTGCTTTGGGTGGGTCATTAATTTCATGGTGCTCCACCGTCATTAACAGCTTTGCCCATGACAGCCAGGGACCTGTTTAATCTCCATCCTCCCCCTCCTTGGCTTTTCTTTTTGCTTTGATCCATGACTTCCTCGCTGGCCCACTCTCCAAGAGAGAAACCAATGCTGTTACATATGTCAATGTAGACTATGAGGTCTCCTGAATCATTGCAGACCTGTCTCCTGAGGGATATGTGGTAGCATGGTGTGTGGGGGAAAGCACGGGCATTGAAAATGGATAGATCCTGCCTTGGTCCCTGCAGTCCTTGTATGACCCTGGACAAGTCACCAAATTTCTCTGGGGCTCAGTTTAATGCAATGTTTCCATTTTCCTTTAAAACCTCAAATGAAAATACATAATAATACAGATAGTTGGCCGGGTGCGGTGGCTCACTCCTATAATCCCAGCACTTTGGGAGGCTGAGGCGGGTGGATCACCTGAGGTCAGGAGTTCAAGACCAGCCTAGCCAACACGGTGAAGCCCCATCTCTACAAAACAAACAAACAAACAAACAAACAAACAAAAATTAGCCAGGCATGGTGCGGGTGCCTGTAATCCCAGCTGCTCGGGAGGCTGAGGTGGGAGAATTGCTTGAACCCAGGAGGCAGAGGTTGCACTGAGCCGAGATTGCACCATTGCACTCCAGCCTGGGCAACAGAGTGAGACTCCATCTAAAAAAAGATATTTTTACATTGTTGCTAATAATATCCCGCATTTGTCCATTTTTGTCATTTCTGTACATATTAGGCATCTTAACAGTATGCTGTGTCATATGAAGATGAGGTGCTTGGATTTAAATACTTTATCTAATTGCTTCTGAAAATATTCCTGGCAAACAGACATTATTTCCTTCCATTTTGCAGATGAATAACTGAGGTCATGAAGTCCCACAGGGAGACAGTGGCAGGATTAAAATCCTAGTTTTAAAAATCCTGTTTTTTCCTACTTAAAACACATGCCTTGAACCAAATAGCATATTGCTTCTTCTATAAAATTAATGGACTTGAATGAGATAATGTGTATAAAGTGTCTAACAGGCCTGGCACATAGTAGGTACTTAACAAATGTTAGGGTATTTTTCCTTAGGTAGTTTTTGGGTAATAAATAGAAACTGTGAGTGTTTAGAGAAGAACAGAGTGTTTTTGAAAGGTCTGCCCTTTCCCTGGCCACACTCTCTACTCAGTGTAAGTTCCTTTAGGCTGAAGTGAAATCTGTCCTGAGCTTCCTGCAGTACCTTGGCCAGTGCTTATATAAATAGATATTGATTCGATTATTGGTTAAAGCAACACTGGAGGTGCAAGTCACATCCATGGTGACTCTATGGAGAGAGGTGAGACTGGTATGCTGCTGGCCCATGGCTACTCTCAGACGAGGGCATTTGCATAACTGGAACGAGTTGTCCCCATCTCTAATAGAGATTCGAACGTCACTAATTGGCAGGCAGAGGCTGTGTTCTCTCTATGGGAATCAGAAGGGAGCAGAACGTGTCCTGAATGTTAATTTTCTCATCAGCCTGCTCCTGGTGGTGGGGAAAGAGAAGGGGAGATAAAGGAAGGTTGAAAGGCACAACATATTTCACACACAGAGCTCTGGTCTGATAGTCATTTCATTAAAATATACTGAAGTAAAATTAAAAGGGCACAGGCCTTGGGGCCAGGTAACCTAGGCTGAGTTCCTGAATCTCTTTCTTATAAGCCAAGTCAGAAATAAATCTCTCAGTCTCACTGAGCCTCAGTTTCTGTATATGGCAAATGAAAAAGAGGTGTAACTGGTAAAAACAATTGTTGAATGAATGGATGAAACGTGATAGATTTTTCAAAGGGATGTGACATCAGTTACATAATTTGTCTGTTTGTTCTGCAAGAGTGTAAACAGAAAAAAAGTTTCACAAAATAAAAAAATACTGACAAACCGCATGCAGGCTTCGGGTGAAGGATGGATGAGAGTCTCCCACCTCCAATGGCAAGAGCAATACTACGTCCCAGCACTGCGGTGCCCATGCCTGGTTGGGAAGTTATTTGAGGTGTTTTCTTAAAATACAGATCACGGGCCACCTCCCTGGAAAAAGTGTGATTCAGTAGGTCAGGAAGGTGAGGAAAAGCTAGAAATCTGAGCTTATTTCCCCGTGTGCCCGCAATTCACTCTGTCTCCTGCTACCTCTTGGTTTTGATGATTGAAAAGACCAAAAGAGGTGTCATAGGAAAGATGCTGTGCAAATAAGTGTCGTACTCAGTTTGCCTTCCAGGATCCTTAGGGATGTTTCAAGGACATCTGAGCAGGGGTGGGAGAAGATGAGAATAGTGTGAAGCTATAATTTTTGAACACTCCCAGAACACGAGTACAGTTTTTAATATATTATTAGCATCTGCTGCTGTGCTGATACACAATGTACCTTAAAAACATAATTATAGAAATTAAAAATGATAAAATAAAAATGTATCAATAGAAGGCCCAGTGATTTCTTTCTGCTTCTCTGAGATTCAGCAGATTGTTATTGCATGGCTGGTTCTTGATGTGTTCACAGTGTGCTGTGACGTGGTTATGGAGGAAAGAGGATGCAGGGTGGTTGGGGATTCTGTGTATTTATGAGAGCAGAAGGAAGGGGTGTGTTGGGATAGGAATCTTCCTGAATATGCCCCAAATGGTAAAAACTCAAAACGTCAGATGAAATGGCTCACGCCTGTAATCCAGCACTTTGGGAGGCCAAGGTGGGAGGATCATGAGGTCAGGAGTTCGAGACCAGCCTGACCAACATGGAGAAACCCCATCTCTACTAAAAATACAAAATTAGCCAGGTGTGGGGGCACATGCCTGTAATCCCAGCTACTTGGGAGGCTGAGGCAGGAGAATTGTTTGAACCTGGGAGGCGGAGGTTGTGGTGAGCCAAGATTGTGCCATTGCACTCCGGCCTGGGCAACAAGAGTGAAACTCTGTATCGAAAACAAAAAACAAAAAACAAAGCACCTCAAAACTAGCACATACCTCCCATTGCTCTTGTAAACTGTGTGCATATGACTTTGCATTCTTACACAAAGGTAAGGTGTAGCTGAGAGCAACACAAAGGAAAGCTCTTACATCATTTATGCCAGACACCCAGTGCAGATCCCCCACCTTAGAAATCTCAGGCTAGAGAGTGAGGTGTGCGGACAGGACAGGAGAGGAAGCCCTGTGTGTGAGCAGGTGATGTCAGTGTTAAGAAACTGGAATGAGGATTGTGGGCCTGAGTCTAGCAGTTCCATCAATAGCAACCACTGGGATGTAATTCCAATAAACTGAGCAACTGATTGATCCAAAGTCAGAATAATCACTAGCCTCCTTCCCTTTACCACCGGGCCTGCAGGGCTGGGCAGGGTAAACTCTACTCCAACCAAGGTGAGAAGCAGCAGTGCCTGCCAAATCAATAAGTGAGACAGTCACCCGCATGCTGGAGGAGTGGGGTGAGTAAATGATAAATTGGTGGATGGCAGGTGGCAAGGCTTTGGGTTTCTTAGGCCCTCCTAGCAGGTCTCCTGCAGTGTCCAAGACTGAAAGGGCAGATTACAAGGGAAACTAGATCTGGGTGTGGGTGGAGGTGAAGATGAGAAATGCCTCTTGCTACCAAAGCTGCAGTCTACAAGCTTGATAGCTCAGGTCCTGGGCTCCCTTTCCAGAGTGGAGGAGAAGATGAACACCTGTTCTACTGCCTTGGGGCTCAAGACTGCAGACAGCCACAGGAGCAGGGTCCCATGTGTTATTCCAGGGCCTGAACTTCATTCAGGGCAGGTGTCCTACTTGCTGTGTTTCAGTTTTCCAGCTGCAGCTTAGAGTCCTGGGCTCTGGAAGTCAGATTTCTCTGTACTCCAACTCCAGGCAACTTGAAATGCAAATGTGCCCCTTGTTGGAAGGGCTTTTATGAGAAAACGGAGCATGTTGTGGGCACAGCAGCTCAGGGACTGAGAGACGGTGTGCAGGGGATGAGGAAATGAGGTACCCACTGGATGCCAGAGGCTTTTGCAAAATAAACGGACTTGCAGGGACCACTGGGCTTCAGGAACTGGATAAGGGAGAAGAGGCCAGTGAAGAGAGCTTTCATTTACTCATCCAGTAAATGTTTGTCGAGTGCCTGCTACATATCAAGCACTTTCCTCAACTCTGGGAACACAGCAGTGGACACGAGAGATGAAGCCCTTTCCCTCACAGAGCTCATATGCTGGTTGCAGAACCCTATGCAGTCTTGTGGTCTCTGAGCTCAGATTTCACAAGGAAGCTGCTGCGCCCATTGCCACCAACCTCTGCACACTCCTAGGCTCCCTCCTGGCTCCACATTTGTGCTAGGCCCTCTGTCCAGCATTCCCTCTGCCTCTCTGTCTTTCAAATGCACATTCATTCTTTGGGCCTCAGCTCTATTTGACTTCCCCCAAGAAGCTTTCTTGTCATCCAGGATAGGCCAGCTGCTTCTTTTCTTTGCTTCCATCTATCTCAACATTTGCCACATATCTATTTTTCTGTCTGTCTTTAAAAATGTAACACAGAGGACCCCTGACTTATGATGGTTTGACTTCAGATTTTTTGACTTTATGGTGGGTTTATTGAGACATAACCTCATTGTCAGTTAAGGAGCATCTGGGCTTACATTGTTTCAATTTATGATGGATTAACTGGGGGTACTAAATGCGTTTTTGATTTACATATTTTTGATTTACAATGGGTTTCTCGGGACGCAGCCCTGTGGTAATTTGAAGAGCATCTGTACACTCTATGGGGGCAGGTCTGAGTCCCAATCATTGTTGTAGCCTCAGTTCCTAGGATAATGCCCACCACGCAGTGGGAACTCAATGAATACATATTGTATTAAACTGAATGGACCACCTTGTGTACCTACTGTGTGCCAGGCACTGTGTGTGCATAGCTGTCATGTGTGATGAAGAGATGGGAACCTGGTCTCAAGAAGCCCTTGGTCTAATGGAGGGTGATCAACCACAGAGGCACAAACATAGCGCCTAAGGGCCAAGGCACAAACAAGCTCTAGATTATGCCCTGTAGGGACTGAGGGAAGAGAGGAGGAAGCCAACCCTGCCTCTAAACTTGTCTCCCACCTGCTCCTTCACCATTTGACCCAGCCGCCTTCCACACGCCCTTGGCTGTGGCCTGGCACCATCCTCCTCCTTTCTCTATTCCAAGTGTCCTCTCCCTCTGGAGTGCTCTTGAAGCCACTTTAGCCTTTTTGGACCCTGCACACCCTTTGGTCATGGTCGCTGTGTGACCGCTGTATCTTTTGTGAGTTGGTAGTCCCAGCAGGGCTGGCAAGGCAGGGAGGAGGGCAGTGATCATCTGAGGATGCAGGGGCCAGCCAAGCAGAGCGGGGACTTTCTAATTGACATTTAAATGTCAATGCGCCACATTAAATGTTATGGGTGTTTCATCTCAGCCCTCGAGGAGCATAAACACATCTCCATCTCCTTAATCACTGCCCACATTAATTACAGATGCCCTTTGGTAAGTGGAAACAAACCCACTGCACAGCCATGTGCTAGCCAGGAGGCTGGGCTCCTGCCCACTGGATGGCATGGATACCCTCCTTGTCCACAGTGCCTTGCCTGGCCTCTGGGCCCCAGAGGGGACCCCTTCTTGTCAGAAGAATGGGCAGTTAGAGAGAGATTAGAGAGAGACCTGTAGTGAGGGAGAATCCGGGGAGGAAGGAGTGGGAGAGGGAGAAGGAAGTGGAGGGGAAGAACAAACCCCACAGAGAGAAGAGCATCAGTGGCAGGGGAACCAGAGTGGAGATGAGAGACAGTGTAGGACAGAAGCAGAAAGACATGACAAAGAAAGGTGGAGGAGACAGAAGGAGACACAAACATACATAGAGGGGACAGAGGGAGACGAACAGAGAGGAAGAGACAGAGGCTGAGAAGCGCTAACCTGTAAACTCACATGTTTCTTTCTAGATAGGTCTGGAAACTTGAATCTCTGGAATATGCAAAATGCCCTCTCCACCACCAAGATAGGACCATCCTGGTCCCTGATCCCCAGGGGCACAACACTGCTGTGTGACAGGGGCATGACAGCTCCCATGAAGCAATCGAGAACCGAGACCTATGGGGAGAACATGAGATGCCCAAGGTCATGAGGTGAGATGCTCAGGGTCACAGAGTCCAACACAAGACTCAGATCTTGTCTTTTCTGGGGCTTTGCCAGGGCTGCCTATCAAGACATTCTGGCTGTGTCCCTCCAGCAGATCTGAAACCTGACCCAATGCCTGTATGCTCTCAGCCAAGATCCAGCCCAGGTAACAGGTGCTGGGCATGTACGTCTCGCTGGGTCAAGTCATAAGAAAAGAACCAAGAATGCTCTCGTGTGCTTTCTGCTGGAAGACAGGTGGTAGGCTGGTTTAATGAGCTCTGCCTGCCCCTCACTGCCCAGAAAACTGGTTCTTCCTGAGAGGTCCCCAGGGGCCTCTCAGTGGGAGCTCCTGAGAAAGTTTAGGGAGCTTCTACATTGCACAGCATAGTACTGAACATCATCTATGAATCCCCTATCCCCAAACTTAAGAAGCAGGATAATAACCAAGTAGCTGAATTTCCTTTGGGAGACACAGCCTTATGTATGCAGATAAGGAATAAGCAGGAGAAAATTTGGGAGAGTGAGAGATGTGTTCAAGGTGTTGAAATGGTGACCAAGACACTGCCTAAGGTTCAGACTGAGGAGTGTGCAGCTTTGAGGTCTTGCTTGGTTGTAGGCATCTGTCCACACTGAGGCAGCTTTATTCAGACTCCTGACACATCATGTTAACAGCCTCACCATTGCCAGGCAGTTAACATTTACCAATGCCCTCTCAGAGCCTCGCCAAGAATGCAGGGGATATAGAGGTGAAATGACCAGAGGTTGTTTTTCAAGGAACCCAGCCTAGAGGGGAGAACTGAGAGTAAACAGATCCCGCAGCACACAATGCCCCAAACAATAGAAGAGGGGTACGTATGAAGAACCCCAAAGTAAGACTGAGCCTGGAGCAGTTGAAGTTTAACAGAGGAGGGGATTTTTGAGCTGGACTTTGAAGGATGAATAGGAGTGTGCTTAGAGGCCAAAGGGAGGGAGGGCCCATCCCAAGTAGTAGATAGAAAAGGTATGAAGTTACAAAGTTTGAAGAACTGGGCATGTTTGCAAACAGTTCCTATGCTAAGTACTGGGGAAGAAGCCAAAAATGAATAATACATGTTTCTGCTTTGTAGGCGATTTGACATAAATGGAAGTAACTAATTATGGGTTTATTGTGATAGCTTACGTAAGAATGATATACACAATGCCTTGGGACTAGAAAAGTAGAATTTTTGGAAAAAATGCATTTATCTTTACCTCTATCAAGTTTTCTAGAGGAGTTTAGGTGGTAAAGAGAGGAATTCAGTCTAGAGTGAAGGTGGATGCTGCCTTGAGGGGTGATGCTGAAACTGAGATTGGGAAGAGGATTCTCAACAGTAGTTCATACAGCTGCCAGATACAGATACTGTGTAGCCTAGAGTAGAACTGATGAAGAAATACTTGAGATGGAAGCCTGCCTGGGTTGAAAGAGAACAGAGAGAGCATTGTCTTTTTTTGATCCTCTTATTTCACAGGTGAAGAAACTGAGGCCCTGGGAGGTGACAGGGACTTATTTGAGGCCACTGAGTTTCCTAGGGGCTAAGAAGATATAGTCCCATATGTCAATTGGCAATTTCTGTGTTTTAAACAACTCGGGTTTATAAGCACTTTGTTTTATTGTATTAGATTTCTGTGTCACAGCTGATGTCCTTAAGGATTTCTGTTTGTGCTTTTCCAGTTCATTAAAACATAATAATAGACTGGAGGACCATTGAAGTTTAAATTCCCTAAATCAGTACTTGGCTGCCTCTTTTTGGGAAATGCACAGGTGGGTTGATCGGCAGCACCCAGGGTCACCCCTGGCTGGTCCCAGGGGCTGCGCAGCTGCTGGGCTGCAGCTTCCAGAGAGTCCACTAGGGTCACTCTGAGAGCGCTTCCATGACCTTAGATGGAGTCAGTGTCCACTCCCATTCCACTTCGATCTTTCTCTATAAGGGAGCTTGGTGTCCCACCTGTTCAATGATGCAGCTGGAAAAAATTGTTTTCTTAGGTCACAACCAGTTTAAACCTTTTTGAAAAATTAGTTAATTTTTTACTCTTTTAAATTATTTACCTTTTGAGACTGGGTCTCACTATGTTCCCCAGGCTGGTCTTGAACTCTTGGGCTCAAGCCATCCTCTCATCTCGGCCTTCCATGTAACTAGGATCATAGACGCTTGCTGTAATTACAGGCTCAGTTTAAGCCTTCTGACCTTAGATGGCAAAAGCAGTTTAAATGATGAGATTCCTTGATCGTGGGTGGCACTTTACATCAAAGTTCATCGTCACATCATCTGGGGTGGGGAATGTGATGCTGCCATTTTATAGAAACTCAGGGAAGGAAAGGAGCTTGGCTAGGCCAGGGAAGGGCAGAACTGAGCTTGTCACCCAAATCCCATCAAGTCCTCTCTCCTAAACAAGAATGCCAATAATTTCCTAGTAGACCACAGACAGCCTCAGGGCTGAATGTGGAAAGAAGCACCACCATAGTAAAGGTAACAATTATTTAAGGCCCAGCAATGCGCCAGATGCTGTTGCAAGCACTCTTGGACTATCTGTCTCCTCTCATTTAATCTTCAGAACAACCTTATGCTAGAAAACTCAAAGTAAGCCCCCATTTCTCACTGTGGCATCAAAGCCCTCTATGATTTGACCTCTAGCTACTTCTCAACCTCATTCCTACCCATCTTCTCCCTGTCCCTCCACTCCAGACACTTGGGCACTCTTCCTATTACTCAAGCTTGTTCTCCCCTCAGGGCCTTTGCACAAACTGCTTCCTCTGCCCAGAAACGCTCTTCCCTATGGTCATGTGGCTCAAATAGGATGTTGTCCAAGAGGCCCTCCCTGCTCTTCACTGGCACTATCTGACCATCCTCCAACTGTTTGTCTCGGAGAGGATGGGACCCACATGGTTCATTTCTGGGTGGTTGACTCCAAGCACAGAGCTTGGGATACAACAGGAGGCTCAGCAAATGCTTACAGCAGGAGGCACATGAAGAATGCAGGGGGAGGCAGGAGAGAAGGAAGGAAGGGAAAGAAGGCATGAGGTATTGGAACCACTCCTCCAGGACACACCTCTTTGAGATGACTTCACAATGGACCCATCTTCAGGAGAGAAAATTGTCTCAGTTTTTCCATATTTATTCCAGAATATAGCCAGCATGCCTGGATACTGGCTAACATGTCTGAGCACTCACTATGTGCCAAGTCCTTTAAATACATGAATTTGTTTCATTCTTTTGACAATCCCATAAGATGCATGCCTGTATTAGCCCTGTATTGGAGCTGAGGAGCGAGGCCCAGGGGTGTTGGGTCACTTTGCCAAGGTCACACACTTAACAAGCAGCAGAGCTGGGATTGGAACATGAGAGAAGACTTAGCTTCAGAGTCCGTGCACTTAATCTTCCACTCCACTGCTGAGGGAGGCTAAGGGACCTGTTCAAGGTCACACAGCCAGCATATGGTAATGGTGGGATATAAACCCAGGTCTGTCTGACTCCTAAGGCAGAACGCCCACACTGTCCTACCCAGAAAAGTTTTCACAGGCCACATCCACAATCAGAATCCAGGCTACAGACCAGCAAGAATTCCCTGATGTGGCAGCTGGAGCTGACTGCAGGATGAGGGTCTAGAAATATTCTGGTGTATTGAGGATGGGGCCTCCCAAGTGCTCCTGTCTTTCCTAATCACAGCTAAAGTTCTGGAACAAACACCCAGGCCTCATTCACAAAATGAGCTCTCCGCAGATGGGGCTGAATGGAGACCATCAGAAGAGACATTTCAGATTGTCAGAGCTGTGCAGCTGGCTCTAGCCTGTTTCCGGGCCCAGCTCCCACATCCCACCTCCTTCTTTCTTCCTCTCCCCATCCCTGTTCTTGTCCCTCTGCCCCTCTTCCCTGCTGACATTGGCTCCCACCCCCCACCTCCTGGAGAGGAGAATCCGTGCAGAGGGAGCTGGGGTCCCTGACCAGAAAGGGAAGGGAAATGCAGACAACACCTAAAGGTGCTTACAACGGCCTTCTGGGCCAAAGGGCACACAGTGCAGGACTCTAGGAATCTCCCAAGCCTGGCATCTCAGATGCATTCTTCCTTGCGCTCACCCTCAAATCATATCTCGCAGTTCCTCCAAGAAGAACTCTGGAGTTTGGAAACCCCTGGAATACAACCAGTATGGAGGGTGGTTTTCTAGCACAGTGATTTTGACAAACTGTCAAGACCAACTGGCCTTACCCCTTGTTTGCTGTTTGACATGGGGGATGTGGCTTAATGAGCCACACTTTGCTCATCCATCAAATGGGGATAATAACACCTACTTCATAGGATCTTGAGAATGAAATGTACAGACATGGTTCCTGGGCGCAGTCCTGTGCCTGGTACATATTTTGTGCTCACTAAACAGTTGAGTTGTTGTGATTGTCATTGTTGAAGTGGGCCAAAGGTTTTCCCAGCAGGCTGGTCTATTCTGGGCCGCAGTGGGGCAGGAGGCTGGTTCAGAGGCTACCTGGAAGCCAGGCTGGGCTTGGGTAGTGTCTCCATTTGCTTTCCTCAGCAATTTCCTCTCATTACCTTGTGTCCCTGTAGCCCTAGGTTTTCCCATCCCAAATTATGAGACAGTCTCAGTAACCTGATACTTCACCATTCCCAAGGCTGCCTTGGTTTTCCCAGGGCTTTCAAAAATGCCATCTCAGTTCATTTCATGAAGACTCTGTGGGACGGGCAGAGACATCCCTGTTTGACAGATGAGGGTAGCTTCCTTAAAGAAGCTTTGGGCAGCACAGCAAGGGAGGAAGCACTTGCTCCTGACATGGCCAGAACCTTCCAGCACCCATTAATTGTTTGGGGCAGAGTATGAGGGCATGGGTGCTCTCCCTGAGACACAATGCTGTAAAGTAGGAAGGGAAGAAACCGTGGGGCCAGCTAGCCCTTGGTCAGAATCCTGAGGCCACTGCAACTGACTCTGCAGCTTCCTCCCTTAGAGCTTTAGTTTCCCTATTGGTAATAGGGAATGATAACAGTGACCTGGCAGTGCTATTGAGATTAAATTCAATACCAAATGGGCACATGGTAGGTGCCCCATTCATGTTGGCTCCCGGAAGGGTAACTTCTGTCTTTTTGGAGGGCATGGTGCCCACCTCATTCCTTCTGCCCCCAAAGATCCTCCTTGGAAGCTGTTTCCCATGTGCATGGAGCGAGCACTCTGAAATCACCTCCGCGATTCTGTCAATAAGCAGGCTGAGTGCCTGCCTGCGATCTCCTGAGTAATGGCTGAGCTCAGTCTCGGTCTCGCTGGTGAACTGAGACAGGCAGTTGGTTAGTGGTGGAGCAACCAGGAGCCTGAGTACTCTTGTTCTGAGAAGATGGGGCTGGGAACGAAAGCGATTCTGCCCCACCTGCCAGCAATGAGGGATAATTACAGCACTTGTCAAAATAAGTTATGGAGATAGAGCCCATTCCTCGCCAGCCAGCTTCTCAAATCGCCTGGGAATTCCTGGTCTAATTAAATACCTGGTGCAAATGCTGGTGTCAGTGACATGCCTGGATTAAAAGCCCACCCTAAATGGAGCCAGGATGAGTGCATCCCCCCTTTCTTCCTAACAGGCTCTGGGTGTTGCAGAGCAAAGGGGTGGTGACAAGAAGGGGAGAAGAGGAGAGAGGGAAGGAGAGCATGACACATACAGGAAGAGAACCGATAAACAGAGTCAAAGGAGGCTCTGGCAGACGAATTACGTGGAGCCTAAAAAGAATTTCCCAACTGGGAAGCGTGCCTGCAAAGACATTTGCTATCTTAAGAAAAATAAATCTCACATCCTTGAGTCTGGCTATGGCTGGTGAATCTCCACTTGGTAAGGGTGGCTCAGCCCCAGATATGGCTTCTAAGACTCTTCAGGTGCCTGAGATTCCGTCTGTCATCAAGCCATCTTCCCCCACTCTTCTGGCCTCAAGAGCTGCTCCCTTGCTTACCATCCTGGCCCAATTTTATACACAGTCCCATCCTTTAATCCTCCTACAGAATGGCTGAGCTTGGCTGCAACGTTAGACAAGACTTAACTGAAATCCTGGAGTGACAACCAGAAAATAAACATCGAGCAAGTCTCGAATCCAGATAAGCTGGCATGCAAAATGCAACTTCCTCTCCGAGGCCCAGGGAGCTTCTCAGTCTTCTTAGTCTTCACCAACCCAGTCCCCATTCTGGGCCACCCGCTACTGATTCCAGACCTAGCATCTCCAACTAGGGACCCCTGGGCTGGATCCCACTCTTAGATAATATTTTTTTTGGGATACACATGAGTTTTTAAAAATTAAAAAAAAAAACTTTGCATGGCATCTGTTCATCTAGGTTCTCATGAAAAATCAGAAGACCTGGCCATACAGGGCCACATTTCCACAGGCATGATCAACGGGAGCTGCTTTATTTTGACAGGACTTGTAAGCATGGACATTGTCACAGCAGTCTGGGCCCTAGAGTGTGAGGGCAAGAGCCATGACATTGCCCTTCTGCCTTGTCCATCTGTATGTGCTAGGTATTGAGTTGGATGTAAACATCTCACGAACTTTCTCATGTGAAGGATGAACCCAGGTTCACTCACATCTATCCATTCATTCACTCAACAATGTTACTGAGGACTTCCTCTGTTCCAGGCACTGTGCTAAGCCTGGAGACAGAAGGTTAAACAAGACAGGCATCTGAGGTTCACCTCTTCACCCCAGGCTTCCTGTTTGAGGCCCTCTCCTCCTTACTTGTAAGGAATTGCAATGAGGAATGAAAGTCCAGCCCTTCCTCTGAGGTGAGTCTTACCCTCACAGACCCCAGGATGACAACTGTGCCACAGAACAGCTCACCCACACCATTGGGCATACAAGAGATGCTCCAGCCTGCTGAGGAGAACTCTCTCCACTGTGCCAGCTCATGGACAACTGAGAGCAGGTGGTATCATGTAGAGCCTAGAAGAACATGGATTTTGGGTCAATCTGCCTAGATGTAAATCCTGGCCCGGTGCTACCTGGGAGAAGTTACTTTGCCTCTCTGGGCCTCAGTTTTCCTCATCTATTAAATGGGAATAATGATAGTTTCGACCTCCTGAAGTGGCTGTGAAAATTCATATTGGTAAAGTGATTGAAACATAGTAAGAGTGTTGTTTAAGGATATGATGAATAAATAAACAAGAACCAGGAATATACAGGTTTCAAGACAGGGGTACAGGTCACATGATCTCCAGGCATCCTTCCCTGTTCAAGATTTTATGATTCGACAGAGGTGTCCCTTACGGGGCAGTTGTGAGGATTACCCAGAAAATGCCTGTGGTGTCTGGCCCAGAGTCTCGGTCCCGGAAGGAGGTGCAGCCAGGGTTACGACTTTCCCCTCCTCTCTCCCCCAGGCACGGGCCACAGCTTGCTGCTGAAGCCTGTGGCCTCCGCACAGCCTTGGGAGGAATTCCCTGCATATCAACCAGCTGGGAGCTGAGGGTGATGTCATTCTTTGGGAGCCCTCCAAGGCCAGCTGCTGGGGTCCTGCAGGAGGGGAGGGCTGAGTCTCAGGGAGTCTAAGCGCTGGGCCTCACTCCTGGTCAGCATCAGCCGGCCTGGACAGCTCCTGACTGCTTTTCCGGCCCAGCCTATCCCCTCCTACAGTTCCTGCCCTGCAGCAGGGCTGAGCTTGGGAAGCAGCAATCCGAGCCTGTCAGTCCTGCGTAAGCCCTTCTAGTGGCCTCCAGTTGCACTCAGGGTAGAATCCACTTCCTTAGCTGGCCCCAAAGGCCCTGCGCGGTCTGGCCCTTGCCTTTCCTACCACCCTCTCTCTCATTTCCTGTATTTTCTGTGGTCCAACCACAACCAACCTCACTCCCCTTCTCCATGACTGGACTGGAGTAGCCTTCCATCTTCCCCCTACCTGCTATGGAAGCCCGAACACAAATACCACCTCCTTAAACAGTCTTCCGGGATTTCTGAATTTAAAGCAGCCCCTCACACCTCCACACTCCCCTGCTCATGGCCTCCTGCTTTCTTTCCTTTGGATCCCTTCTCGTTTCCCCAAACGACCTTACTGATCTGTTTACTTGGTCATTATCTGACCCACGCCCACTATCAGAGCAGCAGATCATGAATTCCATGAAAACGTGAACTGGTTCTGCTGTTTGGGTCAGTTCTTTATTCCTCACCTCCCAGCCCTGTGCCTGGCCGCAGACTCGCAACAAACATGTGTGACCTCAATATGTGAATAAATGAATTCATTTATTTCAGATGCCAAGAGATGCGGCCTAGTCCTCCCAGGGCCTGGTGCTGTATTGAGACCTTCTGTGACAAATGGCTGTAATTTTTAAAACTTCATGAAGACTGGGTAAAGGCAGTGCCCTTGATCTACGCAGTAGGGGACTGGGCCTCCCTCTAGCCCATCGTGAACATCGGCACGAACACACACACACACACACTCTCTCTCTCACATTCTCACACACATACACAACACATGTTCACACACACACTCAAACACATACACACTCAAACATGCACACTCACATTCATACATGTACTCACACATACGCTCAAACACACTCACACGCGTACACACATTCATACACTCACACTCACTCAAACACACAGTCTCACACATACACTAACACGCATGCTCAAACATCACACACTGACATTCACACACTCATTCTTAAACATACACACACACATTTATACACCTACTCACACATACACACACTCATATACAAACTCAAACACATGCACTCACACATATACACATACACACACACTCACACTCTCATTCACACTCTCACAACCACTCATACTCACTCTAACACACACACTCACACACATGCACACACACACTCACACAGCCACCTTGGCAAGAATAAATGCTACTGTGTAGTGAAGGAAAGAGAATAACATTTGCTTTCAGACTCATCTGTATTCCAAACCCAGGGAAGCCCTGGCCCACGACTGTCAAGAGAGGTGTGAGCAAAACAGAACCTGGGAGAAGGGGGCTCTGGTCTGCATAGCTGTCACTCCATGGGGTGCATTTACCCTGCACGTTTCCAACAGTTGCCGTGTGCCTTCAGTGTTCCACTCTGGGAGGGGGCTGGCAATAAACTGTAGGTCAGATGTGGTATGTTCCCTCACCATAGACTCAGATAGTAATGTAATCTTGAAAGTGGTGAGGGTTATACAGATAAATGGAGAAAGCATTGCAGGAACATAGGCAAAGGAACATTGCAGTGCATTCCAGGGTGAGATCAGTCAAAGCCCCAGAGAGGCTCTCACCATTGAGCTGGACCCTGAAGGATGAGTACATGTCTTGCTAAAAGACAAGAAGGAGAAAAGACAAGTAGGGAAGAACACAAAAAAGGCATAAAAGTGTAAAATTGCATGAAGCGAGTGAGTGTGCCTGTACCCAGACTTAAACTTTAGGAAGATTACATTGGCACGGTGTGGAGACAGATTGGAAGAACACACATTGGAAGCAGGTAAATGATATGAGGGGGATGTTGAGAAAGATTAAGCCCTGTTCCAAATAAATTAAAGGATGAGCTTAAGAGTTAGTTACTTATGAAGTAGACTCACAGTTCTTGGTGGCCAATTGGACATAGTATTGAGTCAAAGGAAGGAGTTGCAGATTAAACTCTATCATCACTGCCATCACCAATATCACCATCACCACCGTTATCATCAACCTTGTCATCATCATTATTGTCATCACCATCATCACTGGTATTATCATTGTCATCATCACTGTTACCATCATTATCATCACCATCACCATCACCATCATTGTCATCACCATCATTGTCATCACCATCATCATCACCATCATCAGCATCATTGTCATGACCACCATCATCATCACCATCGTCATCACCATCATCATCACCATCATTGTCATCACCATCATCGTCACCATTATTGTCATCACCATCATCATCACCATCATTGTCATCACCATCATCAGCATCATTGTCATGACCACCATCATCATCACCATCGTCATCACCATCATCATCACCATCATTGTCATCACCATCATCGTCACCATTATTGTCATCACCATCATCATCACCATCATTGTCATCACCATCATCGTCACCATCATCAACACCATTATTGTCATCACCATCATCATCACTGGTATTGTCATTGTCATCATCACTGTTACCATCATTGTCATCACCATCACCATCATTGTCACCATCATCATCATCACCATCATTGTCATCACCATCATCATCACCATCATCATCACCATTATTGTCATCACCATCATCGTCACCAGTATTGTCATTGTCATCATCACTGTTACCATCACTGTCATCACCACCACCATCACCATCATTATCATCACCATCATCATCATCACCATCACTGTCATCACCATCATCATCACCATCATCATCATTCCTGCTAACATTCACTGGACTATGAATCAGGCACTTTTAGAGGGATTATTTTGGGAGAAAGTCTCAGATCCATAAGAGATTCTGAAAGCCTTAAAAACCACCCAGTTTCTTATCTAACAGTCTTTCCTAAACTTCTTTTTCTAGATAAACGTTTTTCTAGAAAACGTTCCAGAACATGTTCCAGAACCAGTGTGTTTCTGCATGGTCTTCTTTATGGTCCTCTTGAGGGGTACAGTTACGTCAATAAGTCTTGCATCTCCCAGGCTGGATACAACAGCCAACTGCCCAGTCAACTGCCCAGCTCTTGGGCCTGTTCCATGGCGATGATGCAACAATTTGAGGGGCAGCTAGGTTCTAGCCACTTGCTACTTCTTTCTTAATGCCTCCGTGACAGTCCAATGCTCCTACAAGCTCCATGAGACAGAAACTATATCTTTTTTATTCACCAATGTATACCCAAAGTGGTAGGCACATAGTGGGCTTTCAGCAAATATTTGTTGAATAAATCTTACTGTCTCTATAATCCACATTTAAATGTTCTTTGACAGCATACAAATATCTGTGACAGCAGTGAATTCTACCCCAAAAATGAATTATTACTCCTCCAAGTTCCTTCTATTTCTGTGGTCACACATAATTTGAAAACACTGAGTCAAATAAAATTAAATAGGCTTCTTTATTGCAGGATTTCTTAGAGCCTTTAATGTCTAATGTACTTCGTAAGTCTCCAAGAGAATTTCAAGCATATAATATTTCTTAGGCATATTTCAACATAAAGGACTTTTCATGGTCTAGTGTTTCAAGGAACATACTTTCAGAAACACTGTTAATGAGTTAAATCAAGCGTTCGATGGTTTCATCAACAGTAAACCTGCTATCATCACCCCAGATTTCCTTAATTACACTATTAGTCTGGTTAAGAGACAGATGATAATTTTATCAATTAGTTGCATAAATGCCAGTTCCTTAAAACAGAGGAGGGGTGTTGAGGGATAAGGAATTACCTGTTGGGTACAGGGTACACTATCTGGGTGATGGGTACACTGAAAGCCATGGCTTCATCACTGTGCAATACATCCATATAATGAAACTGCACTTGCACCCTCAGAATCCATATTTTAAAAACTGAAGGAGGTTTTCTCAGCCAAGAGCATTATCATGGCCTAGGATTGGAACTAACTTCTCTTTGCTTTAAAAAGAATTTAGGGATTTAATCCTTGAAACTCCAGATGAAAGTTTAGGTTAACCAAGGCTCATGTATAGCATATTCTTTTTCAGCCCAGGTGAGATTTTTTTTCATTAGAGTAAATATAGCTTCTTATGAGAGGATCTCAGGGTCCAGTGGACATGAAGTGAAGGTAGAAGAGCTTACTTTTGGGTGTTCAGAAGCCAAGCAGGAACCCCTATCCCTCACAGTGACCATAAGGTCCCTAGTGCACTACCTGGCTTCTCCAGCCCCAGCCCCCATGCTACAGGTACCAGCATGAGGGTTCTCCCATCTAAAGAGGTTCAGGATGGCTTTAGCCCAGGGCAAACATGAATTCAGTGACTCAGAAAGCAGGGTACTAGTGAATAGGTCTACTGCCATTAAATAATTATTTATAAAAGAATTAGTTATACACTGAGTCTCCTGACCTCTGAGGTTAACTACAAAATTTGCTTAGAAACTCAGTAGGTAAAACCCAGGCCCTACCAAGTGGGAAGAGGTTCCAACATAAAACTTGAACCTCAAAGAGCTAGACCTTTAATATAAAGGTGAATGAGAAGTGAACTAACACAGAAAAGCTGCCTATCCTGACTTTGGTACTAGGACGGTGGATGGGGAAGGAAGGAGCCTCATTTTCTTCAAGAATTCATAACCATATGCGAGCTCTCACATGGGTTTGTGGTCTGAAAAACCTCAAATGAAAATTTTAATTGAAAATGAACTTGGATTGTTAGCTCTCTTGAGTTACTAAAAGGTACAAATACAGTAGTTTCCGGAGAAGTGACATTTTAATTCATTCCTCAAATAATTATCAAGGATAAAGTTCTAAAGAATATTCACTGTCAACAATTGTAAAACACACAAGAAAACAAGGTACTGTGAGATAAGGCTAGCAGGAAAAAGAGATAGCAGAATCTCATTATTAAAGCTTCAGATATTAGAAATTTTATTAGGACAGAAAATGATATGGCAAAATTTATATGCTTAATGAAATAAAAGAGGTTTGAAAATTTCAGCAATTAATAAGACACCATAAAAATGTCTTAGCAGATTTGAAAAATAACCATATAGAGCATCTAGAAATGAAGAATACATTAGTTCAAAATTTTACATCAGAAATGCAAATCAAAACCACAACGAGATACCATCTCACACCAGTTATAATGGCTACTATTAAAAAGTCAAGAAATAACAGATGCTGGTGAGGTTGTGGAGAAAAAGGAGTGATGTTATACGGTTTGTGGGAGTGTAAATTAGTTCAAACATTGTGGAAGACAGTGTGGTGATTTCTCAAAGACCTAGAGACAGAAATACTGTTTGACCCAGAAATCCCATTACTGGGTATATACCTAAAAGAGTAGAAATTATTCTATTATAAAGACACCTGCATGCATATGTTAATTGTAGCACTATTCACAATAGCAGCGACATGAAATCAACCTAAATGTCCATCAGCAATAGACTGGATAAAGAAAATGAGGTACATATACACCATGAAATGCTATGCAGCCATTAAAAAGGGGACTATGTCCTTTACAGGAACATGGATGGAGCTGGAGGCCATTATCCTTAGCAAATTAACACAGGAGCAGAAAACTGAATATCACATGTTCTCACTTTTAAGTGGGAACTAAATGATGAGAACACAAGGACACATAGATGGGAACAATGCACACTGGGGCCCACCAGAGGGTGGGAGGAGGGAGAGGATCAGGAAAAATAATGAATGGATACTAAGCTTAATACCCGGATGATGAAACAATTTGTTCAACAAACCCCCATGACACATATTTGCCTACGTAACAAACTTGCACATCCTGCACATGTACCCCTAAACTTAAAAAAAAGTTAAAAAAAAAAAAAGAAATTTTAAGTCACAATGGACAGATATAGATGGAGCAAAGAACTAAGGAGACAATTAGTAAACTCTTAGATAGTTATAAATAAAACAGGCTAGAGAGACAAAGATGGAAATAATGGAAGATGATGACAAGATGTGGAAGAACAGTTCCAGAAGATGAAAGTAACATCACAATCTACGACGGAGAAATATTAAAAGTAGTCAGAAAGAAAAGTTAGACCATCTACAAGTAAATAGCATTTAGGTTAACATCTGTCTTCTCAACAATAACAATGAAAGCCAGAGGCAGTGGAATGATATTTTCCATTTGTCAAGAGGAAACAATTGACCAACTGTGAATGAATGCTTAGTGAAATTATATTTCAAGAATGAGAGCAAACAAATTTTTTTATGTTGGAATAAATAAAACAGGTCCTGACCAAGGAAATTCTAAAAGATGTGGCTTAGTCAGAAGGAAAATTAGCACAGATAGAAAGCCAGAGATTCAAAAACGAATACAAAGCAGATATGTGATTAATATGTGAGTGACTCTAAATTAATATTGCTGTATATATTAATGATAATAATGTCTAATTTGTTGACTTAAAAATAACAAGATAAGGTATTGCTTCCAGGTAAGATGTAGTAGACTGTGGCAGGCTGGCTCCCCTACTGCAACAACTATTAAGAAAAAAAAAAGAAAAGCTGCAAAAATAGAAATTTAGAAGACATCAGAAAGCTGTGGAAATGAGGACAAAATGGGCCCTACGTACGCTGATAACGCCTGACGGTTTTCTCCCCTGCGGGCAACTACTGATTCTGGACATGGGTTGAAGTCTGGCATTGGCCCAAGCAGAGGTTGTCTACTGGAGGAAGCAGAAACTAAGCAGCACTTTTGGCAGTTGTTCAGGGCTGGCATGATGGATTGGAAACAAGAGAAGCCTGAAATATAAGAAGCCAAGTGACTGTTGGCTTTAACACATAGGACACTGCTAAGTGCTCTATGCAGCTCAAGTGGCTGGGAAATGAGGATGGAAGATTGGAATGAAATTTCTGCTAATCTCATGGGACTTAGAAGACAACATTCCATGAGAGAGAGAGAGAGGGCCTGACATAAATCCCTGTTTTCCCCTCAACACATTTGCCAGATTTTGAAGATAGCCAGAAAAGCTCAAAATGTCTAAAAAGCAGGATTGAATCTTCTTCAGGCTTTTAGGGCTGAGGAGACAGAGACTAGCTAGGCTCCCAGTCAAAAGCCATGAAGACCACGCAAGGAAATGGGAAAAGACAGAGGTGGTCAATTTAGTCTTCCTCAAACTGCAATCCTTTTAAATTTCTGACTAGACTGAGGTCATCAGCCTTTCACCCCGACTCCCCAACAGAAGAAAGGGGGAAGCTGCTCTGGTGGAGTGTATCAACTGGAACCTCCACAGTTCTTTTACGTACAATATCCAGCTTATGGTCAAAATAATGAGGCATGTGAAAAAGCAAGAAGTGAAAAGAAAAGAAGCAAAGCAAAGAAAAAGAAAGCTAACAATAACAACAGATCCATAGATGACCCAGCTATTATATTAATCAGACAAGACTTTGACTATGATTATTAGTCAAAGATAATAGAGAAAAAGATGGGCAAAATGAACAAAAACATATAGCCTTCTGAAGTCTAGTATCTGTTAATAGTTACTTGGAATCAATAAAATCATACAAACTTACTAGATGGGTTTACAGCAGACTGGACACAGCAGACTATAGGATCAGTGACTTAAAGACAGAACAATATGTAAAATTCCAGTTAAAACCAGAAAGGAAAGAGAAAGAAACATTAAAAGACAACAGTATAAGTACCACATGGGGCATTATCAAAGGTCTAACATACACATAATTGGAGTCCCAGAAGGCAAGAAGAGAAACTGGGCAGAAGCAAAATTTGGAAAGACAGTGACCAAGAGTTTCCAAAAATTGATGAGAGAAACCAACTCATTGATTCAAGAAACCCACCAAGCCCTCCAAAAAGTTAAACACAAAGGAAATCATAACTACACATATCATAGTCAAAATGCTGAAAACAAAGGTAAAGAGAAGTTTTCAAAAGCAGTAACACAGAAAAAAGACTTTACCTTCAAGGAAGCACCAATAAGGCGGATTTTTCAACAAACATTGATGGACTCTAGAAAAATCTTTAAAATGCTAAAGTAAGAAGAAAAGAACACTGCCACTCTTGTATTATATACACAGCAAAAACCCTGCAAATATGAAACAAAATAAAGATATTTTCAGACAAATGCTGAAAATCAGCAAAAATTCAATGCCATCACACTGACACTAAAAGACATATGAAAGAAAAATCTTCAGGCTGAAGGAAAATTATTCAATCCAGAAACACAAAATTGCAAGAAGGAATGTAAAACACTACAAGGGAGAGATACTTGGGTTAGTATAAAAGAATATTGTCTGTTTAAAATGACAATATTAATAATGTTTTATGAGATTTATAACATATGTAGAAGTAAAATGTTTAATAACAGCACAAAAAGCAAGAAGTGGGTACAGGAGTTTAACTGGTGTAAAGTTCTTGCATTGTTCAGGAAGAAGTAAAAGTCTTAACTTAAAAATACAGTATAATAAGCTAAAGATATATATTAAAACTTCTAGGGTAACCACGGCACAATAATTCAGGAATGTGAAACAAGAAGCCAATATAAGGAAAAAAAATACAATAATAAAACTACTTAATTTTTTAAAAAGACAGGAATGAAGAAATAAAGGAATAAAGAATAGATAGTACAAATAGAAAAACAAACAGCAAAGTGCTAAAATTAAACCCAACAGTGTCTGTAAGTATAGTAAACATAAATGACTAAAAGTAACAAGATAGAACTAAAATAATGAACAGTAGCCTATGCAACAGGAAGGAGGTAACCAGAGTCCAAACACTGAAAAGCTATTATTGTTCAGGAGTTAAAGTATCAATGAGATCTAGACATTTAGTAGGTACATGTTAACATGTGATAGTACATGTTAAAATATCAAGGGTAGCAAATGAATCAACTTAGTAAGCTTTCTATTCTGAACTACTTTAGAAATTATAGTCAGTTATTTTATTATTATTATTATTATTATTATTTTTAGTAGAAATTGGGTTTCCCCCATGATGGCCAGACTGGTCTAGAACTCTTGACCTCAGGTGATTCTCTGGCCTTGGCCTCCCAAAGTGCTGGTATTACAGGCGTGAACCACTGTGCCTGCAAATGAATCAACTTAGTAAGCTTTCTATTCTGAACTACTTTAGAAATTATAGTCAGTTATTTTATTATTATTATTATTATTATTATTATTATTATTTTTAGTAGAAATTGGGTTTCCCCCATGATGGCCAGACTGGTCTAGAACTCTTGACCTCAGGTGATTCTCTGGCCTTGGCCTCCCAAAGTGCTGGTATTACAGGCGTGAGCCACCAAGCCCGGCCTCTTGTCAGTTATCTTGAATTTGAAAACTAAGTATCATTATTCAATTCTCTGAGGTTACAAGGTTTGATAGAGAAATAAAAATCTTCATAACACAAAAATATTTACTAATGAGTTGGTCACTTAAACATTTTATGGACGCTTAAGTTTTACCTCCCATTAACACTGGTTTCTAGTCTTACTCATCTCACCTAGATCTATTGGTTTCCTTCGGCTTGTTGGTTATTGTAAATGTCTGATGATGTAATAGAAATTCAAAGGAAATTGATGAAGAGGAAAAGTGCGAATCTTTAAACAGATTCAGGATTTCATGAAGATAGCAAAAGTATTGTTGGATAACTTTTCCATTCACATTTAAACTACAGGCAAATGAGAAGCTGGCAGAGTTAAACTAGTTAACAACTGAAGAAGAGAAAAGCAACAAAGTTGTCAGGTGCTTCAAAGGAGAAAAATGTTATCTTCTAACGATTGGAAGAGGCCTATGGGAAAATGGATAAAGCTTGGAAATATTTGCCCCAAATGACCCTCTTTATTTATTGTACTGTGAAAGTCAAACAAAATCAAAACTGTTAGACTGTGCTAAGATAGGATTTTGTCTAAAAAATGTGCCACACCTCCCCCAAAGTCAACACTTGGTAATTCCTGTTTTTAATGGAAAAAATTAACTCATTTGATATTAAAATCTACATTTTGTTAATAGACAATAAGACTTATTTTTGTGCTTTCAATTTTATTTTTGAAGATTTGGCCCTACTCAAAGCTTTTTCCTTCACTATCACAATAGATAGTCAACATTTGTTTTAAGAAGATTCTCTTTAAGTGGTATTTTTATTGGTGCCAATTATTCTTAGAAAAATGAGGACTGTCCTCGTCTACTTTCTTTTACCTGATAAACATCTTTCTGTGTAGTATTTACATAGGTGTGAATGCTCATGTCCCCCAGTATTCATATGTTGAAACTTAATACTCATTGCCAAGGTGTTGGGAGGTGGAGATTCGGCAGGGTGATTAGGTCACGAAGGCAGGGCCCTCATGAATGGTATCAGTGCCCTTATAAAAGAGGCCTAACAGAGCTTCTTTGTCCCTTCTGCTATGTGAGGACACAGCTAGAAGGCACCATCTATGAAGAACTGGCCCTCACCAGACATTGAATTTGCTTGTGCACTGACCTTGGACTTTGCAATACATTTCTAGTATTTATAAATTATAGTAAATTACAGTAGTCCCCCCAGTCAGCACTTTCACTTCCCGCAGTTTCAGTTACCTGTGGCCACTTGCAGTTTGAAAATAGGTGAGTACAATATAATAAGATATTTTGAGTGAGTGAATAAGACAGAGATGCCACATTCACATAACTTTTATTATAGTATATTGTGGTAATAGTTCTATTTTATTATTAGTTATTGTTGTTAATCTCCTACCATGCCTAATTTATAAATTAACCTTTATCATAGGTATATATGTATATGAAAAACATAGTACACATGGAGTTTGGTACTATCTGTGATTTCGGGTGTCAACTGGGGGATCTTAGAATATATCCCCTGTGGATAAGGGGGGACTGCTATATCCAATCTGAGGTATTCTATTATAGCAACCTGAATGGACTAAGATAGTATGTGTGTCCTATTTCCTTTTCCATGCAGGATTGAGTCTTGACACTTTCTGTTTCTGACAGTTACTATGAGCCAGGCACTTTGCTAAGTATATATCTCATGTAATCTTTGCAGCAACTCTATGGGACATTTTAGATTTAAAAGCTGAGGTCTGGAGAGTTCAAGTGATGAATCTGCCCAGTGCCACATAGGAAGTTTATGACTCAATCCAGATCTCCACCTCAGGTGTGTCTGACTTCCAAACCAAGCTGTTAATTTTGATGCTACACTTTCCTATCCATCTTCCTCTCTCCAGGGGTCACGACAGGGCCTGCCACATAGTAGGTGCTTAGTAAATGTTGGCAGATCTGAATTGTTGCTTAAGTCAGGTCCTCAGTTCAGCGTGACATGGCTGAATAAATATTATTACCATTGTTCAGTTTGACTTTTGGGCATGTGGCTAGGAGCCCAGGTGCAATAAATCTGTTGATGGCGATACCTCTTTAGAATGGGAGCTGGCAGTGAGGATTTTCCCCATCTCGCTCTGTAGATGATATTACTAGGATAGGAGAACTGGAGGAGAACCAGTAGTAGATCTCAAGCTTCTAAATGTGCCAGACATTATCCTGCATGTTTTCAATTCATTATCTGGATCTCCTAAGAACTCTGCTGGGTATGTGTTATCTCATTTTTGTAGATGTGCAAATGGACCTCAGAGAGGTGAAGAGCTTGCCAAGCTTCAGCCTGTACATGGCAGAACCTGGGTTCAGACTGTCTGACTGCAAACCTCTTTTCCTCTTCACAACATTACTTTATCACTATGACTTGGAGCATCCAAACTAGGTCAGAAAGTGGATGGGTGGGTTGTGGGTGGGAGTTTGCTTTGTGGTTCTGCCACTGCTCTGAGGAGAAGATGACAAAGTCACCTGGGTGGCTGGAGTGTGCTGCCTCAGGAAAAGAGCTTTGCAGGTGACAAGTATTGAATAGCCCAGCCCACATTTCTGGGGCAAGGCTGGGAGCATCATTCATTCAGCTGAGAAAGATAAATCCCTGTCAGTGGGATTAATGGAGCTGGTAGCACTCACTGTTTGGGACCAGCTAAAAGCTGATTATGAGTTCAGATAGATGCTTCACAGTCAGAAGGACTGAGAAATGATTGGGGCAGACTCCAGGGGGTGATCGTGAGAAATGACAAGTCCAAAAGGAATACTTCAGGCCTGGCACAAAGGACGGACAGATGGCCATGGGTCATGTGGAACACTGGGTCACTTACAGCAAAGAATCATATGTAGCTGTACGCAAGGGACCTCAGAGGCCATCCTTTTTCCACCCCTATCATTGACCCATTTTATAGATGGGGAAACAAAGGCTCAGAGAGGGGAAGGAGCTTGTCCAAAGTCACACAGCCAAGATAATCAAGCTCATACTTCATAGCTGAAGAAACTGAAGTTCAGAAATTGTGAGATCTGAACTTGCCTAAGATTGTCTATCTCTATACCCCCATTCTACAGATGAGATCACTGAGGCAGAGAGGTGGCTCAGAGAGGGCACATTTCATATCCAGTGTAGAAATGACACACTAGGCAGCATTAGATCTGCCAGCCTCCACCTACCTTTTGGCGTGGCCACTAGAACCTTCTCTACCAGGGGCAGTGGGAAGTGTTTGAGTTTTTTTGTTGTTGTTGAGATGGAGTCTTGCTCTGTCACCCAGCAGGCTGGAGTGCAGTGGCGCGATCTCAGCTCACTGCAAGCTCCGCCTCCTGGGTTCACATCAGTCTTCTGCCTCAGCCTTCCTAGTAGCTGGGACTACAGGCACCTGCCGCCACACCCGGCTAATTTTTTGTATTTTTTAGTAGAGATGAGGTTTCACCGTGTTAGCCAGGATGGTCTCAATCTCCTGACCTCGTGATCCACCTGCCTCGGCCTCCCAAAGTGCTCGGATTACAGGCATGAGCCACCGCGCCCGGCCTGAGGTTCTTATTTTACCGGCCGCACACTGTCATGGTGGTCTGCTGGTGTTTCGGGACCTCACCTTCTGTGGTTGAAGGCAAGTTGGTTTGGAAGAAAAAGCCCCTGTGATGCAGCCATTATGGCAGGAGTGGGACCATGGTAAGCCCACTGGAGTTTCTGCTATTTCAGATGCCTCAGGCATGGGCCACAGTGCATCCTGCCTTACTGAGGATGGCTGCCCAATCTTCTCAGCCATTACTCATAGCATTGTGGTCAGGGAAAGGCAGGTCTTCATCACATGGTGGGCTTGTGAATTTCCACCTGTTACCTGAGAAGCACCACACTCTCCAGTGTAATTGTGGATAAATTATTGTCCCCAAGATCCACATAGCAGGGCTGGGCAACAGCTGTTGGTGCAGTAACTCATCATGAGGCTCACTGGCTGACAGCCCCAGGGCTGTGAGTATGCTGTGCTCTAGCAGCCTGCTTACCTTGCCTCAACACACCTTTGGAGACTTTTGCAGGGTGGAGTGAGAAGTGGCCCTGGGGGCAGGCACGCTATCCAAGAAGCCTAGGAGCTGCTGTCTCTGTAGGATGCAGGCTTTGGGGAGCCATGCCCCCAGGAAAGCTCCTGGGTCTGTTTCCTTGCCCTGAAATCTTGTTTGTCTCACAGTTGAGTTTTGTGAGGAGATGATTTCCCTGGAATCTAGAAGGAAAGCAGCATATATTGGGAGCCTTACTTTACATCAGAAGAACCCAGACCCAGACAGTGAAAGTGCATAGGTCAGATCCACACAGCAGGCAAGTAGAGCCGCTGAGGCACGCACGCAGGTTGAAAGACTATTCCTTTATCATTATTATTATTATTTTAAAAATCTTTTCTCATTTCAGTGTGGGCATGGCTTAGAAGACACATTTAAACTTCTAGCAATTTTTGGGCCATAACCAAAGAACCCATTCCCTCCAAGTCAGCCCCCCACTTCCCCCAGGTACTGCTTGACATTTGTCCTTAACAAATAACTTGTTGAGTGCCTATCCTGTACCAGGTCTGAGGTCTAGGCACTGGAGACAGTGGTGAACAGGGAGGCCAGGTCCCCGCTCTTTGGGGGCTTGAAGTCTGATGAGGACAATGGATAACAGGCCAGCAGCACATTCACAAGACACCTTAGGTTGGGATGAGGGCTATGTGGAAAATAAAGGGTGGGAGGGTGATGAGATGCAAGACCCTTGATGTGGACAGGAGCTTCTTCAGGCAGAACGGCCAGGGAAGGCCTCTCTGAGGAGCAGACATGTTTGCTGAGACCCGGATGCCAAAAGGTTGTGGACCATGAGCAGCAATGTGGGTTGAAAGCAGGAAAAAGCTTGGTGTTTGCAAAAGCTCAAGGAAGCCACAGCCAGTGGTGAAAGATGGGAAGTCAGCAGGGCCAGAGCAGGTGCGGCCTTGAAGACTGTGGTTAGAAGTGTGGATTTCACTCCAAGGACCAGAGGAAATGCCCCAGTTTCATGCTGGGGAATGACAACAAGAGTGTTTCCCTTCAGGCTTTTTAAAACCTGAAGTAAAATCAGGAAGTGACAACCCGACATATGAATTAATAGTGACTTGTAGCAGCCAAATTTGGTGGCAATGAGGCAATCCTGAAATGTCTGCAATAGTGTAGACTAGAGATGAGGTTGCCTTGGGCTAGTGAGAAAACAGGAGGTGAAGAGATGTGGAAGAAATGAGACAGAATCTGGAGGCCATGATCACAGAATCTGCAGGTTGTATATGGATGGTCTTTAAGGCCAAGAGAATGAATAACACCCCCAGAAGGAGGAATAGAAAACCAGCCCAGAGCCCTGGGGCTAGCAGCAGTTCAGGGAGTGTCAGTGGAAGAAAATCTCATAAAGAAGGCTGGCTGAGAAGGAGTGGCCAGAAATGGACTCACTGAATAATATTGGTTCAATTAATGAATGAGTGCAGGCACACAGGCCTTTGGCACTTAGAGGAACATATGACGAATGATTCCTCTAAGTGCCAAAGGCCTGTGTGCCTTTGGTGAACCACAGGATTCCTCTCTGCTGGAGCATTGAGCATCCTGTGGTCATTGCTTCAAGATGGACTGTCCATGAACTGAGAGTTTTGGGGGCAGCACCTGGGTCTTATTATGCATCCCTGAGCCAAGGACACAGCTGGTGCAAGGGAGGAGTCCAGAATGATAACTGGGGATGGGGAAGAGTGGAGGTGGGGATGAATGAGGAGGAACAACTGTGTGTGGACAGACAGACTCTCTTGTGACCCTCAACCCCACAGGGTCCAAAATCAAGGCCACAAGACTGGCATGACGAGAAGAACAGGAGCTGGCAAGACTGTGGGGAAGAAACTGGTCATAGGGAGGCTTCCTACTCTCCACCCCACTGGAAAAGGGTTTTGGAGCAATAGTCATAATAGAATACTTACCATCCATTGTGTTTCTGCTTTGTCAGGCCATGTGGGACTGACCAATTATTAGCCCAGATTCCAGATGGCATATACCTCAGAGCACTTGTGAGAAGGACACTTCTACTTGAGAACATGCCTTGGAAGTTCAAGCACATATACTCAGAAGCCTCTCTGTCTATACCGGAGAGGGTATGAAGATAGTCATTAAGGGCTCTAGGCTTAACTCTGACTGTGAAACCTTCCCAGAGCCTCAGTTTTCTCATCTGTAAAATAGGAAAAGCTGTAGTAGCTTCTTCCAGGGCTCTCTGAAGAACTGAGATTTCACACATAGAAGGGTTAGCACTGAGCTGAAGTCAGCAGTGTTCACTACTCCTGCTTTAAGTGCCTGAAGGGAAATGGTGCCAGGTCTGTGGCCAGAGGGGACAGCTGCTTCAGTCAGGGTCTCAGCGGGACACAGTGGCGCCCTCAGATTGGGGAATTGGAAGACCGTGTACAAAAGGACTGTGTACAGTGGTGTAGGGAGAGTGTGGGAAAGCACACGGAGAGGGCAGTGCCAGGAGCAGTGGGTGCCCTCAGCACCCCAATTTGATGAGTGAGGGAAGGCATCAACCAAAGGTAGAGCAAAGAAAGCTACAGAAGAGAGCCACGCCCTGTAACCGTCAGGGAGGGAGCCTGGGAGTTGACACCTCGTGTCGCCGTCCTCCTGCCTGCAGTCTCTTCTGGGGCCTCCTGTGTCATGAACAGATGAAGTCGGAAGGCAGGGGCCTCATTCACAGAGTCCTCCCAGGTCGCCTCCCCAGTCCACAGTGGAGAGGGGGTCCTGAGGGCAAACAGAACATCCAGGGCAAGGGTTTGTGCAAGGGACAAAGTGGGAGAACAGGCATTTACTCTCTTGCCTGTATGACAGGTGGAGAAACTGAGGCTCAGGGGTGACATCACTTGCCTAGAATCACAGACCTTGGCTGCCTGACTCCCAAGTCCATGCCCTTAACTGTTGCTCCACATGGCTCCACTCATTCATACCCTGAGTTGAGTGCTATTTTCCTCATTTTATAGTTAAAACAACATGTGCTCAGATGGGTAAGGTGACTTGTCTGAGGTCACACAATTGTCAAAATTGGGATTGTAGGAACCAGGCCAGGAGACTCCACTGCCAGCTGCTCCTATTACTCAGCACAGTCCTTTCTCAGCAGGAGAAGAGAAGGTTCTGGAAGCTATGTTTAGTTGGGAGCTGCTACCTCTCTGAGCCACCAACCTGAAGTGAGGTGGCCTGTGGCACAAGGATGGACCTGAGGGGGTGTCCCAGGAGAGTTAGTTGAGCTGGCAGAGGAACGAACCCTTGTCTCACTTTGCAAAGCAACATTCTGGTGAGATTGTGGAGCATAATCTCTCCTTCGTAATAATTTTTCTCAGCAGAGCCACCCGTGTTTGACTCTCCACTCCTTAATCCAGCAAGTCGAATGCCCAGGAGATGCATGCTTCCATCCTGCCTCCCTCCTTTCCTGCCCTCCCCCACTTTCAGCCGCTCTCCAGGCTTCTGAGTTTTCTTTGACTCTGTCCTCTGCTCCAGACAGAGAATACATAAGGCTGTTTGCCAAGGTCATTTTTAACTCCGGTGCACTGCAGGTGTGGGAGAGAGAGAAAGTTAAATCACAGAGAGCCAGCCCAGGGTAGGTCCACTTTCCTTAATGCCTCCACAGGTGTGTGAGGGCAGAGAGGGAGGACTGTAGCCCCTTCCCTCCTCTCACTCCACCTTGGCCCAGTGGGACCTTGGCTGGTAACAGGAAAATGTTTGCCTTCTTTTGTTTCCTCTTTGGGGAGGGTGGAGCTAGAAAGGAAGGGTTGGAGTAGGAGAGAGAGATTTTGATGATGGGAGAGAACAGGTTCTGGCCACAGCCTGGGCAGAAAATGGTCAGCTGTTGGGGGAAGGTGGGACAAGGCTCTACCTGTTTTCCAAAGTGGATATGTGGTCTTCTCCTCTAATAATAAGCCCACTCTACTGCTAGGAAAATTGAGGCCCAGGGAAAGCAAGGTGATGCACAAGGCTGCACAGACAGTAGTAACTGCTGGAAGGATTGACAGCAAATCCACATTTCCTACCACAGGCTAATGGAAGGAGCTCCTAGTTTAAGACCCAGGAGTCCTTGTTTTCAATCAGGGCTCTGCTCTAACTTGCTGTGTGACCCTGGGCAAGGCACTGCTGCTCTCTGGGTTTCGGCATCCTCATTGATGGCTTTGTTTTTATTAAATACTTACCATGTGTGAGGCACTGGGGCTACTACAGGGAACATACAAAATCCTGCCTTTACGGAGTTAATATTCTGGAGGAGAAAGGGGTATGAACTAAACTCATGACAATCATATAGGTATTATCAATCCCATTTCACAGATGGCAAGACTGAGCTGCATTTCCACATGGGTGGGGCTGGAGGAGGCAGTTCCTCAGGCCCCTTTCTACCTGATGTTCTTCTGGCTGAGACAGGCGGAGGGCAGTTCACACCGAGCTGCAGATCTTGGAGATTTGAAGTCTTATTTATTTGGTCTGGAGATGAGCAGTCAGAATTTTTCCCTCAAAAGTAGATTTACCTTCTTAATTATGTTTGAGTTAGATTTACAATGATATTAATTCTCACTCCCTGAATAAACAAAGCAGGTGTTTGCTCAGGGAAAGACCTCTATAAGTGTGAGAAACAAAGGGGGCTGGGATTTGAGAATTTCTGCAGGTTTTCAGAGGGTGATCATTCCTGAAGGGGAATAACTAGGGGTGGGGTGCTGGATTTACAAAGAGTTTGGGGCCAAGCAGGAGGGAGCTTCTGAGGGCGGTCCCCTCTCAAATTCTGTCTAGTCCCACATCAGCAGAAGTGGGAGCTCATGGCACATCTAGATATTGTTGTTGTTGGAGAAGCAAATAAATGTACACTCCCCAGTTCCCTGTCTCCTGGCTTCTGCTATCCTGCAGAAGCTGCTGGCCTTTGCTTGTGGCCTCAGGCTCAGGGTAATGACATTAAAGAAGGCTCAAGTCTTCCCTCCTTTTTCCTTCACCCAAGGGCACCCCGCTTGGTTCCACTGTCATTAATGTCAAGGATGTCAAGGAGAACGTCCTTCCAGTGTGTCAACTTGGGGAGTGGAGGACACGGCCTCCCTCCTAACATCTCTAGGGACAGTGGATAATCTGACCTGTCAGTGGGGGTGAGGCACACTCAGAGACAGAGCCAGGCAGGCACTGCTGCCCCTGACCTCTCCTAGGTTGCTGGGACAGCGCTGGGACCCAGCCCCTGCTGTGCCCACTGGCTGAGTCAGCTACAATAGGGTCTGCAGCCAGGGGGAGAATTTAGCAGCTAATGAGAAATGACAACTGGGAGAAAAACAAATGAAGCAGCTACTGCCTGTGGAGGAAACACGTTCATCAGACTCTGGGAAACTGAGGAAACCGGCACAGCCTGCTGCACACAGGAGGAAGCAAGTCTCCTGGTCCTCACCTCTAGGCCAGGCAGCCAGTCTTGTCTGTAGCCTCTGTTAAAAAAAAAAAAAAAGGCCGGGCGCGGTGGCTCAAGCCTGTAATCCCAGCACTTTGGGAGGCCGAGACGGGCAGATCATGAGGTCAGGAGATCAAGACCATACTGGCTAACACAGTGAAACCCCGTCTCTACTAAAAAAAAAACACAAAAAACTAGCCGGGCGAGGTGGCGGGCGCCTGTAGTCCCAGCTACTCGGGAGGCTGAGGCAGGAGAATGGCTAAACCCGGGAAGCGGAGCTTGCAGTGAGCTGAGATCAGGCCACTGCACTCCAGCCTGGGCGACAGAGCGAGACTCCGTCTCAAAAAAAAAAGGCATGGTGGCTCAAGCTGGTAATCCCAGCACTTTGAGAGGCTGTGGTAGGAGGATCACTTGACCCCAGGAGTTCAAAACCAGCCTGGGGAACATAATGAGACCCCCATTTCTACAAAAAAATAATAATAATAATAAATAGCTGGGCATAGTGGTGCCTGCTGGTGGTCACAGTTACTTGGGAGGTTGAGGTGGGGGGATCACTTGAGCCCAGGAAATCAAGGCTGCAGTGAGCTGTGGTCATACCACTGCACTCCATCCTGGGCAACAGGCGCTTCTGTAGCTCTGCCACTTCTCTGCTTCTCCTCCTTCTCCTCCTTCTCCTCCTCCTCCTTCCCCTCCTCCCCCCTCCTCCCCCTTCTTCTTCTCCTTCTTGTCCTTCTTCTTCCTCTTCTTCCTCTTCTTTTAAGGGTCTCACTCTGTTGCCCACATTGGAGTACAGTGGTGCAATCACTGCTTACCACAGCCTCCATCTCCCCTGCTCAGGTGATCCTTTCACCTCATTCTCCCGAGTAGCTGGCTCTGACACCTTAAATTCCTATGGGGACAAACCACAGACCAATGTAAACAGTAAGTTGAAACTAGAAACTGCACCAATCAGGAACCACCAATGAACCTCTAATTAGGAACTTTCCATTCCAACACATTAAAATTGTTTTCTTTGTCTTGCTTCTGCAACCACTTTATAAAAGTATCCTGTTTTGCCCCTCCTGGAGGAGTGCTAGATGCTTGCTGTCTGTGCTACACCGTTTATGAATCGCTGAATGTTCAAATAAACTTTTAAAAGTTTAAATGTGTATATGTTTTTCTTTTATTACCTCTATGGGACAGACTGGCTGCAAAGTGAATCTGGGCACCTTCTGGTGCCACACTGAACAAATGCATGAGAAACTACACAGGAAAACATTTGAGGGTCTGGCTCAGTCAACCGCCCTCCCATTCCCGCTGCTCACTGGAACCACCTATTTACTGTTTATCAGAGATGTTGTGCTCATTTTGTGGATCAGGAGACTGGCATTTGGAGAGGGAAAGTGACTTCCTGAGAACTGCAATCTAACAGAAGAAATCTGATCTTGGTTCACACAAGTCTTGAGATTCAAAGTCTGAGCATCTTCAGAGCAGAGCTCTCACCTGAGCCACCTCATTTAGTGTTCACAGCAACCCTCTGCTAACCAGGAAATTAGCTAACGGGTTTATTAGATCCATTTTGAAGAGGAGGAAAATGAGGCTTAGTGGTATTGAGTGACTGATCCAGTGACACACAGTGAGTAAATGACAGAGCATAGTTCCACAGGCTGGATCCTCCCAAGTTCCAGGCACTGTGCCACCTGCCCTCCTGTGAGGCGGTAGAGCCCAATGGTTAAGGCTCTTCAGCCTGGGCACTGCGGATCCTGGCATCATGGTCTTAAGCAAGTTACTCAGTTCTCTCTCTATTAGTTTTCAGGGCTGAAGGATCAGGATAAAAACAGTACCCCCAGCGTAGGATTGCAGGATAATGCAACCACAATGCCACAAATCAGAAATGCCTGTAAAACTTGGCTGGCATTAACCCTCCCTCTATTATGCCTAGGCAGGGAATATAGGGGTGAGGGAGGTGCTGGGGTGCCCCTCTGAGAGCTCTCTGAGTGGTCTCCTTTCTTATTACCCACCCCTCAACACACACACACACTCAGTGACCCTTTCCCTGAGTCAGGCTGCAGGCAGGATGTTCCAGGCTGACTGCTTCCAAAAAGCAGAGAACAAAGAAGATGCTGCTTGTCTCCTGAGTTTCGAAACAGACTTTTACAACTGCAGACAGAGACCTGCAGTTGTGAGAGAAAAGGCTTTCGATTTCCTGAGCTTGCAGAATTCCAAAAGCTTAGAGCTTTGAAGGACTCCTGGAAAGCACAACAGATCTGGAAGGCTACATGCTTGATCAGAGAGACCTCCGCCTCATTATTCCCTCCTCTGGCCTTTGCATAAAATTTCACTGGACTGGGAGAGGAGGAAGGGGAGAAGGAGGAAGAGGAGGAGAGGATGAGAAAGAAAGGAAGACTGGGTGTTTGTTGGTTGTCAATGAAGAAAGAACTGTGAAGGACTGTGACCCTCCCCTCCAGCTGAGTGTCCAGGGCAGGGGGAGGCAGACACTCCCTCTGGTGGCATGGGGGGCAGGTCTAAGAGCAGAGGTGGCCACACAGCCTCGTGGCCTGTGATCCATGGCACCACATGGCTACAATGTGTGTACAGGCCAATGGATCTGAGGCAGTGTCGGTTGACCTCATCCTAGAAAGACCAATATCTCCTCATGTCCAAGAGTGTCCCAGAAGTGTCAGAGAGAGAGAAAGAGAGAGCACATGCATGCATGGTCTCAAGAAGTGTTGAGGCTCAGATGAAGAGAATACTAGAATACTCCTGGAGTCAGCATGGGCCTGTGATCTGAGACGAGAAGGGTCAAGGACAAGTCAATGGATGCCAACACAGAAAGAAGACTGAGGACCAAGGAACGAAAGCACCAGCAGAAACTGTCTGGCCTGGAAATTCAGCCCCAGAGAGTGGGAAGGGGAACCTAAGTTGACCAAGATTCCATTTCTATCCCTTGGTGAGAAAGGGGACTTGAAGTCGAAACTAAAATTAGTTATAGAACAACAAAGAAAGCAACCTTTCTTGTGTAGCCAAGTGTGTGAACTGAGTTTGCTGTAGGCTTTAAGCAAATGAAAAGTTTGAAAATGAAGTACTAATCTCTAGGATTTAAGTCAGCCTAAATCCTGAAACAAAGAAAGGTTGAGGAAGGCTTTCTAGAACCTTCCACATGGATCTCAGGGGTCATGGAGGAGTTGGCCGGTTGGATAAGAGTAGTGGTGGTGAGGGTATTCCAGGCTGGAGAGCTGCCTATGCAAAGATGTGGCAGTGAGAGAAGAAGTTGAGAGAGGCTGAGGCCAGGTCACTGTGGTAAATGGTGTGAGTTAGATTGGGAAGAAGATGGGGGCAGGACTTGGATGTTTGTAGCTGGTGAGGATTCTAGAGGACGGGACAACTGCTTCAGGGGCCTACTTTCCCTTCTGGGCAGGGTGGGGGTTAGGACAGGGGGTGGGGCATGAGGTGGGGAGGCTGGGACTCCTGCAGTGGCTCCCCTATTGTCAGCACTCCCTGGGCTGAGTTATAGGTACAAATAGTAAACCACACCCCTATCATGCTGCACTGTAGGGGAAAGGAACTGATCCTGTTTCTTCAACAAAGCAAATTATCAAAGTGTCCTCATTAAGAGCAGGATCAGCATAACAAAGCGTGCTAATTATGAGATTTGAAGCTCCAGGTGTCTTAGGACTTAGGATATTACCAAAGATGGGAATAATTGTTAGTGGTGGGCTTGCCAAGGATGATTGGTTTCATTAACTCACGCAATTGAAATAGGCACTTCTGTCATGTGTGATGTTTTGCTGGAGGCTGCAGGGTTCCTGGAACCTCACCACCTCATTGGTGGTCCTCAGACTACCAGCATCAGCAAAACTTAAGCGGAGAAGGGTATTGGACCTGCAGGATCCCAGGTCCTAGCCCAAAACTCCTGAATCAGAATTTGCATGCTAACAACATCCTTAAGTCATCTGTGTGCACAAGAGTTTGAAAGTACTGATGTAGAAGGCAGAGGTTTTCAAAGGCCCATCATCATAATAATTCCCCTTGTTGATCCCCTGTTTGCTGCCACATCTTCAACTGATTTTCTTTATAGTCCAGAGCTCATGCTGTCTTCCCGCATGGTCATACCTAAACCCACAAGCTTCAGGGGGTTTCAGTCAGGATTCTTGGTTGTAAACTACAGAATCTATTCTAGTTGATTTATGCAGAGAAGGAATTTATTAGAAGATATTTGGCAGTGCAGAGAATCTCCAAGAGGGTCAAGGTATTAGGCTTGGAGGCCACCCTAGCTAGAACAACGTTTGAGCCCTACCATGGAGGCCTCTGCAGGAAAGACCCCACTATCTCCACTGCTCATCACAGGCACGATGGCCCACACTAGGAAGGAGACACCAGCATTTCCCCACCTCTGCCTCCACAGAGTTGTTTGCTTCTGCTGCCACCCCAGACATGAATTCATCCTTCATCCACATCCTCAGGTGGACCCTTCTAAATCAAGCCTCAGGCAGGTCCCTCTGCTATCTGAGCCCTGGATGCAAGGGTGGCTGAAAGTCTGAGTTTGAATACCCACCTTGGGAAAAAAGGACTCATAATGTCATGAATTCTCCAAACTTAGGAAAAGCGTTCAATAGATTTTGGGAAGCCATAAACTGAATTTTGAGCTCCAAGGCTGGCAAGATTGCCAAGGGGCTGACCTTGTGGGCAGCTCCCTGGGTACGAGAAGCAGATAGGGTGTTGAGGGGGCCAGAGGGCCCCATCTTTGCAATCCAGGTACATTATATGCAAGACTTTGGGAAAGCCATTTCACCTCCTTGACTCCCAGTTTCTTTATCTACAAAATGGGAAGAGTAATATCAACATCATAGTATTATTGGGAGGATTAAAAGGAACAGTTCCGTAAAGCCTCTATTATAGTACCTGGGGCATGTTGGCTATTATCAATATAATACTCATTAACTATCAGATCATTACCAACAATAATAATCCTGTCTTTGAGTCTCAGCAACCTTCTGTGCTTTGATTTTATCTGTGTTGCCATCTAAACAATCAATAAACATGTTATGAGCCATGAGCACCTACTCCGTGCCAGGCACTGTACAAGGTGCTGGAGTGGTAAACAAGCAATGTAGTCTCTGCCCTCCAAGGGTTAGGACAAAAAAATATACCAACTGTAGTCAGCAGTGGCATGGTGACCTTGGTCTTATAGAAAAGGGTCTTGCTCAGTTTTAATCCTAGGAAAAACTATTAGGAGGAGGAGCATTCAAGGAAGAGTTTAATAAGTGAGCGAGGAGTGAAAAGAAGGGCATTTAAAGCCTAGAGTCAAACAAGAAGAAAGGCCTGAAAGGTGAAGTGGTGAGACCTTCTTGGGGAAGCCATATTGCTTGATGGCTAAGAGCCTGCACTGTGAAGACAGACTGTTTAATGTAGGTCCAAACTCTGACTCTGCCATTTATAAGCTCTAACTCTGGGCAACATTGTCACTCCACCCAGTAAGATTGTGGTTTGCTATCTGTAAAATGAGAATAAAGATAACAGAACCAATCTCAGAGGTTCAGAAGAAGGTCCATGTACAATGAGCACAGTGCCTAACAGAGCAGGTGCCCTGCAAAGGCAAGCTCGAACTCCTTATAATCCTTTAGGCTGGAGTTTGGGGCAAGTGGTGCCTCAGTGTGAGGTTAGGCTTTACAGAGACCTGTGTACTTCAAGAAGGTAGTGACATATTTTGTTTCTGCTGGCCCAGCATCCATTCTCCTGGTAAGAGCTCCTTGGTTTCCCAGACCTCACCACAAATACAGTCCATTGCGTTGTTAAGGCAGAACACTCCTCCCTCCCCAGAACCTGGCATCTCACAGCATAGCACAGGACCCAATCTAGGCCAATGGGAGCCAGCCCTGGGACTTTTCCTGGAACTATTGAGAAGCTCTTTCCCACTGAGGTTGCCGAGCTGGTTGGCTGTAAATCTGGGGCTGCTGGTGACTACTCGTGGAACCCCAAGGTTAGAGCATTTTCTGAGAATGAAGCCAAGACAGAGGAGAGCAGACATAAGACATGGAAATCAACAGGTTCTTGTTGACATTTTCTTTGAGCACCTAGATTCAGCTGTGCTTGAAGTTAATCTTACCCTGGCCGTTTTATTACATGAACCAATACAACCCCCTTTTCTTCCCTTAAACAGGAAGAGTTGGTTTTCTGTTGTTTGAAACTGAAAAGGTTCTAACTAACAAAGATGGGATGCTCACTTATGCTTTATCTGACAAAGAGACTATGGGGCAATCTTTGGGGCTAGATATGGTCTCCCATGCGATAACAGTGCCCAGGACTATTGAACATTTGAACTCAGTGGAGTGGACTCCCATCCTCAAACTCAGACCATTACCCCGTCTGGAAGCACATTCTGCACATGCATTCAGAGACAGTGCCAGCACAACCCCTTAAAGAATTCTTCCTTCCCTGATGAAAAATGGTCTAAAGCCCATTCAGAAACTTAGATTTCTTTGACTTGGTATCTGTAACCCTGTGGCACTTTGAGGTACTCTGGTACCTCAAAGTGCTACAGATTTCCTGTCGATGAGCAGAGAGAAGTGGGTGGGGAGTAAAGAGCCCTATTAAGTCTGACATCTCACAAAGCCCTTCTTTCCATATATGCCTGGCACAAGCCCCTTCAACATTACGCCCTTGGATGTTTGTTTCCAATCATCTTCTTGATCCTTTAGGAGGATGAACTAAGTTTTCTTGAGCTTGCGCTATGCCCCGGGCACTGGATACAATCATTTTGTTTATTCCTCATGCCGGCCATGCAGGAGAGCCCCATTCTATAGATAAGGAAGGTCATCCAGCTTGTGAATTACACAGCAGAACTGAAGTCTGGCCTGCAGTGCTTTACACTCACCCGATGTGTTAGGAGGAAGATTGCCAGGGTCTAAGAGGCTTTAGAAATAGTTATCCAGCTGCCCAGATACCACTTGCTTACAGCTCCATCCTTGAACAAAGGGCCTGCAGACTGGGGAAGGGAATGGGAGAGGCGAGGGGGAAGTGGGTGGGGAGCAGGGGCCAGGGAACTAGAACCTCTAGTTCCAGAACAGCTTGGGTGGGATTGGCTGCTGAGATGCAGGTCTCCTCCAGGGCGGGCCCCAGGCAAAATTCATTTGAGCTCCTACTGCAGTCAATCCTTGAGGCTCCTGGGAGGGTTCCGGAGGCTTTCCCAGATCCTCCAGCTCACAAACACCACTGCAGCATGCCATGTCCCTCATAACATGCAGTAAAGATTAACAGAAAAATAACATGACCCCTTCAGAAGTGTCGTGTGTCTGTAAATGCAGGACAATAACCGCTTATGAAACTATTAATTTAAATGTATCCCCCCCCAAATGAATGTTACTTGATATTAGATTGTATCATGACGCATTTTGTTTTGTTTTGAAAGTACTTTTGCTGTAACTGAAAACCCAAGGACAAATAGAGGAAAACATTGTTTTGAGATGTGCGTGCTGGGGTGAGCCTGTGAGTGTGTAACTGTGTGTGCAAACCTCCAGCTCAGTGACTCTCCCACATCAGAACTCCAAGGAGCACCACCATTCAAGTTTGTACCTAAGCAAAATCACTAGTGACAGCCTGCCATGGGTCTTCTGATCATTCGTGACTAGCTTAAAAGGCCAATGTCAAACTCAACTGCCTGGGTCTGCTGCAGCTGTGAGTGGCTGATGTGGGCACGTGGCTCACACACCAGGTCCTCACAATAGATTGCCATTCACAGTCCCTGAAGAGCTAACTGAGGCTTTGAGAGGAAAAGTGACCTTTTTAATGTTCCATAGAAGGCACAGGTCTGGAGAATTCTCACCCAGGTCTTCCTAATGCCCAAGCCCATATATTTTCTCCTGGGCCGGTACCCTGTTTCAGTTTAATTCAGTTCTGCAAACATTTATTTGCTTAGTTGGCTCAAGTCTCTTTTGTAATAAGGCAGAATATTAGCAAATAAACAAATACATAGTTTAACTTCTGTCATATGTCAGACCCTGCAAGAGCTATAAGGCTTGGACTGATATTAGAGCTCTGTGCTGGGGCTACTTAGGAGCAAGGGAGTTTTGGAGCATGGGGAAGGGTCACCCAAGCCAGCCTTGTGATGAGGGAGGGACAAGGGAAGCATCCCAGAGAAGGTGATGCCTGTACCAGGTCCCAAAGGACAGGAAGAAGCAGCTAATCAGGCCGGGTGTGGTGGCTCACACTTGTAATCTCAGAACTTTGGGAGGCAGAAGTGGGCAGATCACCTGAGGCCAGGAATTCAAGACCAGCCTGGTCAACATGGTGAAAGCCCATGTCTACTAAAAATACAAAAATTAGCTGGGTGTGGTGGTGGGCACCTGTAATCCCAGCTACTCGGGAGGCTGAGTCAGGAGAATGGCGTGAACCCGGGAGGCAGAAGTTGCAGTGAGCTGAGATCGCGCCACTGCACTCCAGCCTGGGCAACAGACAGAAGGTATGGGTGAGAGGTTGGGCAAAGGTGTCCCATCAGTGCGCACAGGCTGAGCAAAGGCAGGGGGATAAGAAGCAGCTGATAATACCTCAGTCTTCTCCCTGATGTCACTACCTGAGTTTTACTGGTGACTCTCCAAGTCCAGCAAATCTCCAAAGCCCAGAAGGATAGGTCTCCAATTAAGGATGGATGTAATCTGGGTGCACTGCATATTTGATACGTACAGGAATGAATGAGTCCCTCTCATGGCAGTTTGAATATGGCCTGGAAAGAGCAGAAAAGCCCAGACTGGAACCCGACAGGCCTGAGTTCGAATCCACCCCAGGCACGGGCCTTCCCTTCCTGTAGCCTCCCTTTCTTCATCCGCAGAAATGGGCTACTGCGTCGAGTTGATATTGACAACAAAGCTGGCATTATTGAGTGTGTAGTAGGAGCCAGGCACAGTTCTAAGCACTGCTGACTGCTTTCTCACTTCACAGTCACAGCATGTAGGTTGAACTTTACAAATCAGGGTATTGGGTCCCCAGAAGGGTGACATGAGCATGGCCAGGTCACACAAGTGCAAGGTGGAGGAGCCACGTCTCAATCCCAGCCACAGGTGAAACTGCCTAATGACCCTGAGCACACAGTGGGGTCCCGCGATGTGAGGCTCAGTGACAAGCCGGAGCTGGCACACGGTAAATACTGGAAGAGAGGTTGTAAGATGGCAGATATGCCACCCCAGGAGAGCAGCCTGGTTGGTGCTGGCATCCTCAGCAGCCCATTTCTCTGGTGACTCTGACACAGAAGCCCCGTGCAGCAGTGTGGTTTCTGGGCCCAGGAAGCAGGGTGGGAGGCACAGCTAACATGACCTGAACTAACACCCTCACCCTTGGCTAATAGAGATGTCAGAGACAGAGTCTGGAATTACTTCCTTCAACCAGGTGGACAGTGCGGCATCAGATGGCTCTGCCCACCCTCACTCCCACTCCAGGAGAAGCGTCCAGAACACTCCTGCCTGTCCTCAGTTGCCTGGGAAGGGGCTTGTCACCATGTTTGGCTGGCACTGCAACACTGCAGTCTGAGTCAGAGAAACACACGGCGGGAAAGGTCACAGGCTCCCAAATTAACTAGAGGAAAAACTGCCAATTGGCAAAGATGTATACAGGGTTCTCACGGAGGTCTTCCTTCCTCTGCATTCTAGGGAGGGAAGGCAAAGGGATTATGCACAAAGATGGGTGCCCTACGTGCATGATAGTGCTTGGTTCTTGCCATTTTTAAATGTTGGTTGAGCCTTTGCTAAATCTCAGGCACTACCTAAGTGCTTTAATGCAGATTCTATCCCTTATCCACACAGCAACTCTATGGGGCAGGTATCATTATGATCTTCCATTTACAGAAGAGAAAACTGAGGCTCGGGAAGGTTAAGTCACTTGCCCAAGGTCATCTGACTACTAAATGCGAGAGTAGGGGTGAGGACCCAGGCAGCCTGTGGAGTGCATGCTCTCAGCCCTTCTACTAGAGGCCTGCAGAGACAAGGTATCACCCACGGACACAGCTGTTTCCAAAGCCCAGGACAGCTGGCTCTCAGGTATGGGTTCCTTCCACAGATCCTGGTCTCAGAGCAGGGACCCAGTAAATGGGGTGCCTCAGGCTGAGCCCAGGGCCTAAATCTTAGGCAAAGTTTCCCAGGCCTTGTGCAGAAGTCCCCTCCTAATGCCACCACGGTCAAATGTCCTCTCATCGGTTTACCCTGGAAAGTCGAGTTGAATTGCACACTTTTCTTCTCCTGCTCCAACCCACTTCTCAGAGTCAGGGGTTTGGTGGGGAGGAATCCCTCGCACCACTGGAAAGCCCTCAAAGAACTCAGAGAACTTGATCACTCAGAGGGAGCCGTCTGCTCCATGCCAGGGCAGCCGGGCCTCAGAACCAAGAACACTGGGCTGGGTCCTGGGGTGGCCATGAGTAAGGCCCCTCGTCTCTCAGGACCTGTTTCTCCCTCTGTAAAATGAAGACATGAACTAGTTTAAACTGAATTCCCACACCACTCCTCCACCACCCATGCGTGGATTTCACATTTTGTGTTTCCATCTTGGGGCAGGCAGCAGACAGTTGATAAGATGGCCACTGTGCACTGGTCATGCTCTGAGTCTTTTCCATGAATATGTCATTGAATCCTCCCAACAACCCCATGGATGGGTTCTGTTATTACTGTTATTTCTATGTTATAGACAGGAAGAAAGAATAACAGAGGGGCCGAGTGACTTGTCCCGGGTCACACACAGCTAGCAAGTGACACAGCTAAGATTTAAACCCACACAGTGTAGCTCCAGAGTCCAGAACATTCACCCTTGCATTCCTCCCTTCCACACATGTATGTTCAGGCTTGGCAAAGCCACACTGGACAACTGGTAGAAGTGCATGTGACATCCGATAGGGTTGGGTGTCACAAGCAGGGCAGGGGATGCAGCACTGGAGCGCTGGCAGCTTGGGAAGGGTCTTCAGCACAGTCAGAAGGGGCCAAGTTGGTGCTGAGAGTGAAGGAAACCACAGAAGGACTCCAACCATGGGAATATGTAGCCAGATTTACTGGAAGACATTGGATCTGGAGGCAGTGGGAGGCTGGTCCCCAGGGGATGAGGGTGGGGAGGCCAGGGAGGAGGCCACCACAAGAAAGCCAGGGCAGACCATGGAGCCCGGATCTGGGCTGTGCCGGAGGATGGGGGAGCTGGGAGGAGAGGTAAGAGCCAAGGCATATCTGTTGTAGAACTGACATGACCTGGCTTCGGATGGTGCACAGGGAGTGGGAAAGGACTTGCGGGTCAGGACTCCTGGGTGCCTAGTGGAGGTCTGGGAGGATAGGTGTGTCTGGCTGGGAAGAGAATATGGACTGAGAGACAGACTGGAGTAGGAGGAGAACAGCTCAGGTTGGAGTGCAATGGGCTGGAGGAGACATGTGAGGGAGATGCCCAGCATCCATTTGCAGATGCCAGGCTGGAAAGACACTTGGTGTCATCCGCAGATATGTGCTAATGGGCAGGGGTGGATTGTCCCAGGGAGGTGACACGTGCAGGGAGTACAGAAGAGGGATTAGGTCAGAACTCTGGGGACCCCCTCCTGTAAGGGGGTGGGTGGAGAAGAGAACTCATCAACTCCCTGCCTCCCTTAGCTTTACGTTTGCCGTGTCCTGGCCCAGCCAGGTAGGAGTCTTAGGAGGAGGAATGATTACCCTTTTCTTTCAAAGTCGACTCAGAATCAGCCACTGGCTGCAGTTCCGGAACCCTGCCTTTCTGCTCTGGCACCAGCCCAGGATTCTCCAGCAGGCTCTGAATCGTGTAATTATCCATGCAATAATTATGCCTGGCAGAAAGCATTGGCTTTCCTGGGGGAGGGCTTCCCAGAGCATCACATAGCAGTCCTGCCACCCTCAGCCTGCTCTGAGGACAGCTCTCTACAGCCCACGAGATTGGGAGTGCAGTCCCTGGCCGAGGGAGCTGAACTGTACCTTGGGCACCTGTCAGGCTGTCTCTTCAGGTGGCAGGATGGGGGAGGTGGAGCTGCCCACAGCACTTGCTTGGGCTTCCTGGATGTACAGTCCATCTTGACTTGCTCCCACCGGCATGCTTCCACCATCTCCCACAGCCCTATTTACGACCCAGAGGGAAAAAATCTATCAACTCAGAGCAGTAGCTAATCAGTTTACTCGGTTGCCTGGGGTCTCCTGATGTAATTGTAATTCCTACTAAGGCACTGGCGAGTGTCAGACTCATTTCAACAACTGCTGCAGACGCGATCATCAAAGCGCCAAGATTCCTTTGTTCCAAGTCCTATTCAGAAGCGGCTTGGGAGGTCCACTTTAGAGGGAAAACTCTAAGCATTGGAAATTTTTTCCACTTCCTCTCCTTCCTGCTGCACGCTTCCTTACAGAGATCAGGGAAAATCTGCCAGAACGTCCCAGCGCAGCTGGAAACAGACCCAGACCCCTGGGGTGTGGATGTGGCTCCCAAATGCCCACGGGCTGGCCAGAGAAGCCTCATGCTGAGGCAGGAATGGTGCCCAGCGGAGGCTGCTGGCTGTGTCCCAAAGACCTCACAAGGTGGCATTTACCTTGGCGAATTCCCCAGCCTCTGGCAGTGAGCCTTGGAGGCTTGGAAGCCTGATTTTGCTGGCACACCCAGCAAAAGGGACTCATCTGTCAGGCGAATACTCCCATTAGCTCAGATCATGTGACCAACATATAAACCACAATGAGAAAAGCAACTGCCATGCAGAACAAGAATGCTGAAGTTGTCATGCCTGGCATTGTCTCTCCCTGAGGCAGAGCTGCCTGGGGAGCACATTGCAATAATGTTTCTTGGTGAACCCAGACTCATCGGGATGCTGGTGGAACCACTCAAATGTTTAATGGCAACAGGCTCTGACCATCTGCTGCAGGCTGTCCTTGGGAGGGAGGCAGCTGACATCAGGATTACACAGGCCTTGTCCATGGTCAGGGCAGGGCTTCCCTGGACAGGCTTGGTGTGGACCCTGCCAGTTAACCTCTGGTCCCTGAGCTGCCCTGCTCTGTGCCCAAGATGACCACATAGCACCTGGGCTCAGACTCCTTGGCCAGCTGGGACTCCACCCAGCTGATCTGGTGCCCAGCCCTGAATTGCTGCTGGTAGCAGGCCTGACCGTGATCTTTATACTATATCATGTGCTTCTCCAAGACTAGAGTTGTTCCTGGACCAGAGACCACATTTTTTGCTCCCCTTTCACCTAGATGTAGAGGAGGTCTTAGGGCTAGGGGAGCAACAAGATGGAAGGAGGCTGGGTCCCTGAGTGACTACATGGAAGAAGGCTACTGGCCCACCAATAACAGTTATATGAATGATAAAAACAATTCTATGTGTCAGTCTACTGCAATATTGGGGTTTATTTGTTACATCAGCTAGGGTTACCCTAAAGTATGATTGTTCTAGCCTAGGCCTACCTCCTTGAGATTATGGTTGTCAGCCAAAGGAGTGCTAAATCTTTGTAAAGACTTCAAATTTATATTCAAACACCATCTCTTATGTCACTCCCAAAGGTGGCTGATAGTGCATGCTGTGTATGGATTTTGCTCTCCTAAGTTCTAACTTTGATTCTCCTTGTCCCTCCCAGATGTAAGCTGATATTACTTGGAGATCCCTAGCCACAGACATGACATTGCAAGTGGGATTCTGAAAGTCTAATGATTTGTACAAATCAGCACACAAATGACTGAAATGGTCTTTCACTCTGGAAGAGGAGTTTAAACACACACATACACAAACATAGAAACACACATTCACAAAAGCAGGTGGGAAACAGAGCAGAGAGACAGCCTGCACTGAGCACATGGAGCAGTGAACATGGGCTTGGTGAGAACTAAAAAGCAAATAAACTTCATCTATCTTCCATGTCAGCTATGTTCAACTGGGAGTGACTGCTTGAAGCATTGTGTTAAGAAAGATTCTGAGGTCACATTCTGGCTCGGAATAAAAAAGTCTCATAAGGAGGGATCTGTGTCTGCCATGGCTGATGGATATGGGAGGGATAGCACATGCCAGGCAGTGTCGTGCTTGTGCTAAGGACTAGGATTGTGGTTGCAGAGGAACCTGTATTTATCAAGTCTGTCGCCTGAGACCCATGGGCTCACACTGTAACAGTTGAAATGTTGTTAATTCTCAAACAGGTGTCTGTTATGGAGCAGGCATTTACATATACCTTCTCAATTAAGCCTCACAGCAACCCTAGAAGGGGGGTGTTAACTCTGTTTTGCAGACGAAGGATCTGAGGCTCCTAGAGAGTAGGTGACTTATCCAAGGCCACAGGCCTAAGAAAGGCAGAACCAGGTTCCAGAACAGCAGCGCCCAGCTTCTGAGTCTGTGCACTTCACCATTATGTGGAGCCTTCTCTGAAGGAAGTGGTGACTGGGTTGAGAAGGGCCAATGCATGTCAGCCCCAGAGTCTGGCTGCTGAAACTGATAGCAGAGCAATGGTGGGCGAGAGTGAGGAGAGTTTGTCTCCAGGGAAGCTCAGGCGGAGGTAATGCAAACACCAAAATGTTTTTGAGTTGGATCTTCCTACAGCCTTTCTCTGTCTCTCAAGTTGGTTTATCGTTCCCCTAAAGTTTTGGATGACAGCCAAGAAAAGGAGGAAGAGAAGGAAAGAGACGGAAGATTCTTGTGTTGTCAGTTCCAATGATGTGCAAGGCCCCAGGGAGGGACTGTGGAGCTGGCAGTCAGAACTGGGATTCAGTCTACCATTGCTTCCAGTTGGCTGCGCAACCGAAGGAAACAACTATCCTGGGCCTCAATTTCCCCAAGTGTCAGATTGAGCTAATACTAGGTAGCAGGTATAGAATCTCTGAGACCTAAGGGCACAGACGGGCCTGGATTCTGATGCTGTCCCTGTATTTAGCAGCTATGTGACCTTGGGTTGGTCATCACTTCTCCTCTCTGAGCTTTAGTTTCCTTGTCTCTAAAACTGAGACAATAACAGCATCTGCTTCGTAAGACTGTGTGACAATTAAATGAGGTAATTTAAGGGTAGTGCCCAGCACAGTGTCTGACGTATACAAAGAAAGCATGCTTCATCCTTCTACACACACACACACACCAAACACCCTTTAAGGAACTCCTCTTGTCCGACACATAGAGTCGCAGGGTGGTACCAGTAGCTTGGCGACAACCTGCCTCAGTTTCCACCCTTTGCAGATTGCATAGGGCGCTTTGTAACCTGGAAGGCATTCAGCCTAGATTCTGTTCATTTCTTTACACTTTCGCTCACCCTCTGTCTTTGCTTGGATTCTTTGTACCTGATTTCTCTTCTACCTCGTTCAACAATAAGAACAATCACAACAATACAAACGACAACAACCAATTAATTCTGTCTCTGTGGAGGGCTTGCTATGGGCAGGCAGCTGCTGCCTGCACTCCACATGTTTACATTTTCTTCCATACTCTTATCACGCATCTCCCTCCCTTCCTTCCTCCCTTTCTTGACTTTGTTCCAAGATTTGGGGGAATAATAAATCAACTCCAGAGACAGATAAAGGCTGCAGGCAGCTCTAATCCAAAAACTACTTTGGTCTTTCCATTACCTTCTGTCCTGTGCTGCCTCAGAGACAAATTCCCTCCCTCGCTTCATTTACACTTCATTTTCCATCCTCTTCCCAAAGAGCCAATGTGGTCAATAGTACTAACCTTACTGGACACAAGAAGACAGTAGGGCTCAGCAGAAATACTTCCCTAGGGCCACAGAGCCAGGGAAAAACAAGTCTGGGATTTAAATCCAAGGGTCTTTGGTCCTCAAATCGTATTCCTTATTCAGCAGAACAGCACGTGAACCCAAATGCCTGCAGGCCATCTCATCTGTCTCAGCAATCGCACTGGCACCATGTGACTCATTCAGAGGACACTCTCAGGCCAGAGTGCCAGAATCAGCGGATTCAAGGTGAATCCAAACCATACATGTTCTACCTAGGAGACTCACAAAGTCTCCAGTCTTTCATTATTGACCCATCTATCAGCTCAATGTCTCCACTAGTAATGGAAATAATAAATGATACCAATATTAATAGCTGCTGCCATTAACAGAGCCCTCACTATATGCCACACCCCTAAAAACCATGAGAACCTTATAATGCTGGTGTGAGGATTATTCCTTTTCCACACACAAAGAACAGAGGCTCTACAGGTGCCTCTGACTTGCCTAGAGCAGAGGGTGGGTGGGCTGTGGAGGCACTGGCACCTGAAATCACTTCTGTAATCCCTCCCGCCATCGGGGAGGACTTGCTGCCAAGAAGAACATCTCCAGAGCCAGGACATGCCTCTCATTCCTGCCGCACAGCAAGGTCACTGAGGAGGGAGGCTTGGACTCTCCAGAAGCAGCCGGCGGGAGAGACTGTTTCTTATGATCCCTGTGATCAGTTAGCACAGAATCTGGATAGAACAGGCCCTACCTCTGAAGGCAAGGTGGTGGGTACAAAGGGCCAGGCGGGCTGACGTCTGGGGGCTTCCAGGGGCAGAGTAGGTGCTAAGAAGTCTTCCTGACCTGCCAGGTTATCGAATTGCTCATGCTGGCGATGGTGTTAATGCAGGTATATTCTGATGTGCCTGATAACCCCCGCATTATCTTCAAAGATGAAACATTTAACTCTGATAAGTTCATCCAAGAGAAGAGCCTGTGTCTTTCTGCAAGTTCATCCCTTCATTTCACAAATATTTATTGAAGACTTGACGATGTACGAGCCACGGCACTGTGCTACGTGCTGGAATGCAAATGTCAACAAGGCAGCTTACATTAAAATGATTCTGAAAGTACCAACCATGAATAAGAGAAGAAATCTGGAGGCATGTGCTGATTTGTCTTATTCTTTCCTAGTTTTGACAAATACACCTGGGGGAATTCAAGTTGTGGGGGTTGGAAACCCTTCTGTGCAGCCTAGTCAAAGAAGATAGTTTGGACAAAGGGAATGATTGCCTCAAATTCACCAGTGCTGTTGACACCACTACCACCATCATCCTACCAACAACACTACTACTTACATCACTATATCATCACCACCATCAGTCCTTCTGCTACCATCACCACTGCCACCATCACCACCTTTCATCACAACTACTATCACTACCACCATACCATCACCATCACTATCATTACAACCACACCATCATCATTACTATTATCATCATTACCACCATCACCATTGCCACCACCACCACCTCCATAACCACCACCATTATATCACCGTTACCATCACCACCATCACCACCACCATCACTACCATCATCACCATCATCACCATCAACACCTCCATAACCGCTATCATCACTGTCATTACTACCACAGCATCATCATTATTATTATCATTATCAGCACTATCACCCTTGTCACCACCACCACCATCACTATCACTGTCACCATCATCACTACCACCACCACCATCACTACCACCATTACCATCATCACCATCACCACCTCCATAGCCGCTAACATCACTGTCACTACTACCACAGCATCATCATCATTCTCAGCACCATCACCCTTGTCACCACCACCACCTCCATAACCACCACCGTCACTATCACTTCACCATCATCACACCACCATTACCATCATCACCATCACCACCTTCATAACCATTATCATCACTGTCATTACTACCACACCATCATCATTACTATTATTATTATCACCACCATCTCTGTCGTCACCACCACCTCCATAACCACCTCTATCACTACCACCAACACCATCATCACTACCACCTTCATGATCGCCATCACTACTACCATCACCATCACCATCATCACCACCGTCACTATCGTTGCCAGCACCATCATACCACCATCACTGTCATTACTACCATATCATCATCATTACTATTATCATCATCATCACCATCACTACCACCATTACCATCATCACCATCACCACCTCTATAACCACTACCATCACTGTCATTGCTACCACACCATCATCATTACTGTTATCATTATCACTACCATCTCCATCGTCACCACCACTTCCATAACCACCACTATCACTACCACCAATACCATCATCACTACCACCTTCAAGATCGCCATCACTACTACCATCACCATCACCATCATCACCACCGTCACTATCGTTGCCAGCACCATCATACCACCATCACTGTCATTACTACCATATCATCATCATTACTATTATCATCATCATCACCATCACTACCACCATTACCATCATCACCATCACTACCCTTATAATCAACAATGTCATCTATACTATAATAATCACCATTACCACTAATATTGTGATCCTCCATCATCATCATCATCATTACTGCTGTGAAGCCCCTACTGTCATTACTGTCACCAACACCTCTGCCATCATCAACAATATTATCTCTTGATATGGTTTGCCTCTATGTCCCCACCCAAACCTCATGTTGAACTGTAGTTACCAACGTTGGAGGAGGGACTGGGTGGGACGTGATTGGATCATGGGGGCAAGTTTCCCCCAAGCTGTTCTCATAATAGTGAGGGAGTTCTCATGAGATCTGGTTGTTTAAAAGTATGTAGCACATCCCCCTTTGCTCTCTCTCTGTCCTACCACTATGTGAAAGTGTGCCTGCTTCCCCTTTAGCCTTCTGCCACAATTGTAAGTTTCCTGAGGCCTCCCCAGTCATGCCTCCTGTAAAGCCTGTGGAACTGTGAGTCAGTTAAGCCTCTTGTCTTCATAAATTACCCAGTCTCAGGTAGTTCTTTATAGCAGTGTGAAAATAAATACATCCATAATATAATAATTACCACCACGAATAACACCACCCCCATCACCACCGTCACACCACTGTCACAAGCATCATCACCACCACTATTATCAAAATCATTATTATTGCTATGACCATTATTGTCATCTAATACTGATCCCCACCATGTATGCACTGCCTTATAGCTTACTAAACACATTCATATTATCTCACTAATGCTCATGACAATCCAATGAATTGATACCATGATTGTTATTGTTTAACAGATGAAGAAGCTGATATGCAGAAAGGGGCTAAACAATTTCTTCAAACCACAGGGCTCCTAAAGGGTAAGCTAGGACTGACCTTCAATTCTATTTCGCCCAGCACACCATCAGCTCTCTTCATCAGCTCTAAGTTGTTATGGAATGGCCTCCAATGTGCTATGTTTTTGCACCATGCCACAATCTTTGATGTTCATATCATGTGAATATGCTGTTGGCGAGTGGGGGAGGTCCTCAAAGTCGTGCCCAAGTTTCTCTGCCACATGAATTCTAATTAAGGAATCCCAAGTCTTTGTGCATCTGTGTGAAATATCAGTTCAAGTCACCAAGTACCAGTCTTTTGCCCAGAACTGTCCTGGGATCCTCAAAGATGCTCAGAAGGGAAGAAAGAAAGGTCCAGGTCTCTGAGGAAAGGTCACTCTTGCTGGAGAGTCAAGCATGTTTACAGGGAATGATGATAGAACAGTACAAGGTAATCAAAGGCTAAATCATGGAGACAAATAGTAAGTTCCCTGGGAGAGGAGAAGGAGGAATCAAATGTAAGCTGCAGTGATCATGGGGAGACACTTAGGGGGACAAGTGTGGCGGTGAGAGGGCACAGTCTCTATCCCTACTTACTCGGTGCTTTTCTCATCCTTGCTGTCCACTACCTCCTAGGACTTTGTCCCCTTCTCCTGAACATGGACAGCCTGACTCTGCTCCTTGCCTCCCACTTCTGATGGCATCTTCTTTCTGTTAACATCCTCCAAGTCACAAGCATACAAAACATCACTGGCATTTTTAATTCCTTTCCCCTTCTTGTTGCCTGCCTCTGTGACTTTGCTCATCCTGTTCCTTCTGGCTAGAACTTCACTAACCTACATTCCTGCCTGGGCCAACCCCTAGCTCATTTGCTGAGCTCTAATGCCACCTCTTTCGGCCACTTTCTCTAATTCTCCAGCCCCTGCCCCTCAGATAGAGGTGCTTTCTCCCTCTTCTGAATCCCCACATATACATAATCTATAATGTCCTCCAGTTAAATGCTCAGGTTCAGTCTGGTCCAGAGATTCAGCATGCAGGCACTGGAGGCAAACCATCTGGTTTCGAATCCTGGCTTGTCCACTTACGAGAAGTGAGACATTGGACATTTGCTTATGCCCTCTAGTCTTCAGTGTCCTCATCTGGAAAGGGTCTAGTAATAATGCTTGCTTCCTGGGGATACTGTAAGGCTTACATAAAGTCAAGCTGCTAAAGTGTCTAGCACATAGCATGTCATAGATTTGCTGTCAATATAATTATTATGAGCAGAGAGAAGTTCTTTGGGGACAAAGACTGTGTCCAACATAACTCGAATTTTCCAGCAGCTTCTTCTTCAGGGGAAGGCAAATGGGAGCCAGAATTGCCTCTAGCAGAGGCTACATGATATGGACCAATGTACAGAGTGGTCACTTAGCAAGGGAAAAACCAGGGAGGGTGGAATGGTAGCACCAGGTGAGAACAGATGCAATAGGCAATTGGGAATGACAGAGAGGGTCCCTGGGAAGATCAGGACAAGATTCAATGCTCATTGTAGTCCCAGGTTTTCCTACCTCCTCTTACAATGCACCCTGAGGACATATCAAATCATAAGGTGCTTCTAGGAAATGAGTGAGGCTTGCATTTGGAGTGTCAACATCAAGGGCTTTGGAAGCGGCCAAAGCTGGTGTGAACCCTGTTCTTCCACCAGGCATCTGGGGGACTTGGGGCAAGTCACTTCTTCTCAAGCCTCAGTTTCCTCATCTATAAAATAGGGGGATCAGTGCCTGTCTCTCACAGTGTGAGATTTCATCTGTTACATGGGAATAATTGTACTCCCTACCACATAGGGTTGTTGTGAGGATTACATTAGTTTAATGTACCAAAGGCGCTTAGAGTGGTACTTGGCACAGATTGCTATATAAATGTCACAAGGACTATTTAAATGTTATGTTTGTTACTGTTGTTATTTTGTCAACACCTTGCACAGTCCTTGGCATGCAGCTGGTGCCCGATACAGATCGGTTTTTTTCCTTTTCCTGTCTGGTTCCAACTCCAATGCTGAAATGCCTCACAGGCACACTCAAGAGATGCTTAAAGCACTAGCAAAGTAGAGGCATGAAAAATTGCGTTTTGAAAGCATATTTTATTTCAGAAAAGTCACTAAAGTAGTCAACATGGGAAAAATCCAAATTTGGCAGACTTCCTTAGACTTATCTTACTGTTTCTCCTTTGAAATGCCTGTGTAGCCATTGGTGGGGCAGGGCAGGGTGGGGCGGTGGTGGGAAGACCTGATCATTTTAGTGTTAGGGCATACAGGGCTTAGAGATCTAATGAGCCAAGGGCTGGATGTATGCAAAGGGGGAAGGAAAGAAGGGGAGCTCCTTGCTGTCCTGACTTCAATGGGTGGGGAAGCCTCCTGAAGACACCCCTGCTGAGTGCACGATTTGGACATCTGGAAGAGTCATACATGGGAGAATCCCAGAGATGGAGAGAAAGTGCAGCCTCAGTCACACGGATGCAAATGTGCCAGCTTCCCCAAGGCAGCTGGGAGCTGCATGGTCTCCACCAGAACACTCCTCTCACTCTGGGTCCAGGGTTGGCATGGGTGAGGAGCTGGTGGAGCCAAGACGAGGCTGTCATTTTCAGTTCCTGGGAGCTGGGAAACTAGCCGTCACTGCTCAGCCTCTTCCTGGGGCTCAGAGGCTTGCTTGTCCTGGATGCGCCCTCCAGCTGCAGGCAGGAGCCCAGGTGGTGGAGTGCCTCGCAATCAGATCCGCTTCAAGTACTTGCTCGCTAATCACTAGCCAATCAAGAACCTCCCTGCACCGAAGTTTCCTAGTCTGCGAAGTGAGAATAATAATGAAATCATTACAGGACTCCTACAAAAATAAAAAGATTGCTTTTTTGGGGGGATCCCCACCAACAGAGAGGTCCTACTAGACCCCCTGGAAAAGGCATTTGACTTTAATTCTCCAGGCCCTACCTGTGTCTGTTTAGACTCCTACTTTGGTCACATTTTCTGGCTTCAAATCGCACACAAAGGCTCTGCATGTAAACCAGGCTGCCAGCCTGACCTGGGATTCTGAACATTATCAGTGAAATCCATTATGCAGGTAAGTCTCTAGTTGCGGTCCACACGGCTCTGTCCTGCACCCTCTTCTGGCCTGTGTTCTTAGAAGCAAGTTAGATAAAGACCTAGAATGCCTCCTTATCATATCTTCAGGTAGCAGAAAACTTGGAGGTATAGCTAAGATGACAGCTGGTGGAATCAAGATTCAGGATCTCACTTGGCTGGAATAACATTTAAAATGAGTAAATTAAAACTTAATGGGCATACGTCATCCTGCACTTTTTCTTTGTTGTTAAAAAGAAAGAGAGAGAAAGAAAGAAAAACAGACAAGCTTGATTGCAGAAATGCAAATCTGGGAATCTGACTTCACAACATCTTATATGAGATGACCAGGGCTGGGGTTCAGATGTCAGGCCTGACACTTGAGTTATGTGATTGTGGGTAAACCACTCACCTTCTCTGGACTCTATTTTCTTATTTGTAAAATGAGGCTTAAATCAGAAGTCTTCAAAGTCCTCTTCCAGCTTGATATGTAATTTTGTATAATATAATACATATAGTTCCATTGTCTGTGCTTTAGGCCGATATTCCTCAGACTTCAGTGGGTATATAAACCATCTGGTGATTTGTTAAAATGCAGGTTCTGACTGGGTAGGTCTGACTGAATTGAGGCCTGGGACTTTGTATTTCTTTTTTCTTTCTTTCTTTTTTTTTTTTTTTTTTTTTTTTTTTTTTTTTTTTTTTTTTTTTTTGAGATGGAATATCGCTCTGTCACCCAGGCTGGAGTGCAGTGGTGCAATCTCGGCTCACTGCAACCTCCACCTCCCGGGTTCATGCCATTCCCCTGCCTCAGCCTCCCGAGTAGCTGGGACTACAGGCACCCACCACCACGCCTGGGTAATTTTTTTGTATTTTTAGTAGAGACTGGGTTTCACCATGTTAGCCAGGATGGTCTCGATCTCCTGACCTTGTGACCCACCCGCCTCGGCCTCCCAAAGTGCTGGGATTACAGGCGTGAGCCACCGTGCCCGGCTGGGACTCTGTATTTCTAACAAGTTCTCAACTGATGCTGAGGCTGCTGGTCTGAGGAGCACACTTTAAGGAGCATAGACCCAGATAGTAATAATTTACCTTTAGTGCATTCTATGTGCTGACCGCTGCATCTTACATGCATGATCGCATTTAATCCTCATAACAACCTGGGAGGGAATTACCAACAATATCCTCATTTTCTAGATTATGTAGAGATGAAAGTTCACAGAAGCGAGGTAACCTGTTCAATGTCACACAGCTAATGAGTTGCAGAGCCAGGATTTGAATTCTAGGTCTGCCTAACCAGGAGTATATGCTCATAACAACCATACAACATACGCAGGTGATTCGGGCCAACATGTGGCTAAGGAGAGAAAGGAAATGAACGGGATAGCAGTAAGGTACTTGCAAGTGTACTAGCAAGCTCTTGTGTTTTTTTCTTAGCAGTAATAATCACTTGTAAACCGACTGACCTCTCCTTGCCCACCTGGACCATGTGAAAACTCTGATCTTGGTCCCTAGTTCTGAATGTTTGCAATTCTAACATACTTGGAGGATATTTAAGCACTCTATCTTCACTGACAGGCAATGATGGCTATAACAAAGGGAGAAAATTTTAGTTCACATAAATGATTAGAGCAGAGGAGAGATGTTTAATCCTATTAATGAATTTGCTAATTGGCCTTTTGCCCCCAATCATTTCATATTCAGGCTTCCACAGCATCAGATTAAACGGAAATAGATCTAGGGAGAGGCGGGGTTGGGATGGCGCTAAAAGCATTTTGCTCAGGGCCTGCACGTAGCTCAGTTGTTCCGTGTGGCTAATGAGGTGCTTCAGTCTATTCTTGAATGTCTTCTCCCCAACATCCATGTACCCTTTTTGACAGTTTTTCTACTCAGGTCCCTAAGGTTCCGGAGGCAAAGCCAGGAGGAGAGGAGGTTAGTGTGGCAGTTAGAAGCTCAGGCTCTGGGATCCACCAGAACCAGGCTCTGAGATTCCCAAGCTCTGTGACCCTGAGTAAGGCACTTCCCTTTTTAGAGCCTCAGGTTCCTCAACTACAAAATAAGAACTGTAACAGCATCTTGTCCTCCAGGGTTGGGGTTAACAAAATAACACAGGAAAGAGCTGAGCAATGTACCCGGCACTGGGTGGAGGACACAGTGATTTGGGCTAGCATTACTATCCTCCCTGGCGGGTGACCTGCATTTTCATACCTCACTGTTGGGAATTGCTTTTACCATCTAAAGTTGACAGCTTCCCTTAGGAATCACCAGAGAAACTGCTTAGGGTGCCAGTGACCATGGATATAGTGGCTCGGGATCTCAGAGGGTTGGAATCAGAGGCCACAGCTCAAAGGGATGGGGAGATTACCAAGGGTAACACCGTCATCATCCAGGTGGAGCAAGGCAGAAGGAAGGGGCCTGCCCTGAGATGGGACAAAAGGCGGCAGCAAAGCCAGCACTGCCAACTCACCTAGTGTGCATCACCATGTTCACTTCCTTCTTGGCCCTCATGCGGCCCTGTAGGGAGACACTGTCCTTGTCTGCATTTTTTTTTTTTTTTTTGAGATGCAGTCTCGCTCTGTCACCCAGGCTAGAGATTGCACAATAGCGCAATCTTGGCTCACTGCAACCTCTGCCTCTTTGGTTTAAGTGATTCTCCTGCCTCAGCCTCCTGAGTGGCTGGGATTACAGGAGTGTGACACCACACCTGGCTAATTTTTGTATTATTAGTAGAGACGGGGTTTCACCATGTTGGCCAGGCTGGTCTTGAACTCCTGACCTCGTGATCTGTCCACCTCGACCTCCCAAAGTGCTGGGATTACAGATGTGAGCCACCATACCTGGCCCATTGTCCCCATTTTATAGAGGAGGAAACTGAGGCCTAGAGAGGCTCAGCTATGAACCAAAGAAAAGGAGTTGAATCCCAAGACTCTCTTGTTTTAATGCAGTGCTCCTAACCATAATGCAATCCTACTTCTAGCTTTCTGATTTGAGTGGTATGTGGTTCCTACTTCCCCCCACCGCACCAATGAAGCTTTTAGTCTGGCCTTGAATAACAAGATTTAATCCAAAGTACTACTCCCATGGCTGGGGTATGGGAAGCTAGCAATATCCCAACTTACTGCAACTACTTCCAGAAGGTGACCTATTTAAAATACTACCGGGAGGAAGGGGAAATATTTAAAGAGAAGTTTCTCTGGAGACCCTAGGACTCTTAGGCTCTCTCTGTCTTTTCTAAAAACTGCTCCTTCCCTGCCTGATGAATGGGAACATCAGCTCCAGGGCCATTATGCAGAATTTTGCAGAGCTTCTCCCCAGGAGCAGAGCTGGATTCCTCATCTGCACCGCTGCATTCCAGCACCACTCAGAGCCATCGAGAACGCACACTCTGGCCCATCCATCCTTACCTCCATGCCGCCAGCATCTATCAAGTCTGGATGCAGTGTCAGGACTGACAGAGGCCCTGGGATAAGACTCAGTCCCTGAAAGCTAGTCAGAGAGATAAATGTGTAAACCCATAATGACAACCTCATAGTGTGTTCAGAATTGTAGTGAGGGGAAGCAGCAACAGCTATGCGGGAAGAGAGACGGGAGAGATGTGCTCTGCCTACAGAAGCTGGGAAAGGCTTCCCAGAAAGGTGGCATTGAATGGGGCCTTGAAGGATAAGTAGGAGTTGGCCAGGTGAATGAGGAGATGGAGGAGGAGGGAGGATAAGGAAGCCAGAGTGGATCTTAGGCAGAACTGACATCAGGGAAACAATGCTGAAGGACATCTGTGGGACTGACTAAGTGAACAAATGAACGAGTGGATAAATATACACATTCTGATCTCACCCAGGCAAGGCAAGGGTGAACCTGAAATATAAGGGAAGACAAGGGGAATCACCATGAGTCAGTCTCTACTTTTCTTTCAGCAAAAGAGTGAAAACTTAGACATCTCCTCACCTTCTCCAAAGATGCTACACACCTACTAGTATCCAAAAAATTACCAGGACTCTTCTTGACTGAATTTATATTTTTCAGCTTTGGAGAACATGACTATCAATGCTCTTTGTGAAAAGATAGTCTTTTAATTATAGCCATTCTGGCACTTCATCATCCATTCATTTATGGACATATTCATTCATTCATGCAGTCATTTATTCCATCATTCTTTCTGTCATTCAGTTGATAATTCATTTGTTTCTTCACTGATTCACTCCTTTACTGTTTCCCCCATTCATTCAATCATTCATCTTTTCACTCATTTGTTAAAGCATGTGCTCACTTATTCACTTACACATTTACAAAGCATTCATGGAGCAAGGCCCATCCAAGTAGACAAAGAAATCTAAGCCTTGGCCCTTTTCCAGAGACGAGGTCAAAACAATCCCACTGATTTTAGGCAGTAAGTCCTTCCCCTCTGTCTTCTGTTCTTTTCCATCTCGCTCTTTCTGTTTATCTTGAACTCCGCTGAGCTCCTTCTGGGATTGAGGGACCAGAACTCTGCCTGGTGCTGGATGTGGGTTCCTCATATCTTTGTGATTACAAGGGGAGTGGGAGTAGAATCACTGTTCTCAGCACTTTCCTGCTAAATGGTAAACAGATTCGGTACATTTCATGGACAAAGTCAATTCAAAACCAGCAGGCTGAATAACAGAATTCATTCCCGGTAGAGGGCTGGTAACTGAAATTCCAGTGGGAAACTAACTTTTCCTGCAGGGTCTGCAATTCTAGAAAATAATGGAGATTGTTTATAATTTCCTCTAGAAAATTTTTTATTAAGTACCTACTATGTGCACAGAACCAAGCAGAGAGTTGTGAAGGATGAGTTAGATGAACTCCTCCCCAAGAACCCTGCCCTCTGGTGGAGGGGAAAGGGGGTTAACATCTCCATTGATTGTCTAATTCTAAACACAATTGTGAGTCAAAAGAAAACGTACGCCTTAAAAGAATGTGGGAATTCAGATGGGAGAAGTCACTTCTCTCTGGGGCTTGGAGAAGGCTTCCTGAATATGGAAACTGCTGAGTGAGGTCTTGGAATGTGCGTGGAATTTTAACTATTAGACAAGGTAGCAAGGGGTGGGGTGGGAGAGTATTACAGAATTAAAAGGACAGGCAAAGATGCAAAGATGGGTAAAGACCAAAGCACAAACCTTTCTATAAATCAGGATTCTCCTTTTGCAGATAAAGAAACTAGCATTTACAAACTAAAATGACTTGCCATACAGGACTATGTGACAACAGGACCACTGCTTCTCTATGCCTTTCTGTCTCTTGTCACTCTCCCAGATCTTTAGATTGAAAATACTGCCTTGACCAATAAACCATAAACCCAGCCTCATCAGGTGCACTCTGCTTTCATAAGTTCCCTGAGGTGCTCATTGATCTAGGAGCAAATATGGGACTATTAGGAACATTCCCATGTTTGGCCCTATGTTAACCAGTACCATATTAACTCACCATGTGGCCTTAGAAAAAGCATCTGATAGCCATGGAGTTGAGTTTACTCACCTATGCTATGACTATTCTTGAGATCCGAAGCTCAGCCCTTTCGGAAAGTTCTGCATGCTTGCACTTGGTCATGGAGGATTTCTAACTCAGCCACCCCAGCAGTGTGGGATTATTTGCTTGTAGGCAATTCTCTATTGAGATGGCCTTGATCTAGTGATGTTGTCCCTAAATTCTCCTGCCCCCCTGACAAGCCCAGCAGTTGCACCTGTATGGTCCTCCTCTGGTTCTCCTCAGTGCCCTAGCCTGTCTCACTTGCCCATTCAAGGCCAGGAGCAGTGTCCTTGGTGTGTCATGCACATGCAAAACTGCTAGAGCCAGAAATTCTATCTGGGACTGGGATGCAGAAGCTGAATCCCAAAAGCAGGGCTCTTCTACTTTTAATTAAAGACACACAAAGATCCCAAACAGAGAGAAGGACAGGAAGTGAACCTGAATATTTTTATTCAGTGGCATGGCTCTTAAGTTACTTTAGATTTCTGTTGCCTTTAGAGAGCTCTCTCTGAATACCCAGGTTGGGCTAGATATCTTCTTGCAGCACTAATCATGCAGAGTTTTTGCCCTATTTAAAAACTATATATGTTTCTAAATTGTATTATCAAAGCATTCAGGATTTTAATTGAGCAGGCTTTGATGTTTTCAGGACAAGCCACAGAGTAGAGGTCAGTGAGGGTTGAAGCAAGGGACGAGCATCTGTATGCCTGGGTTTTTGGTCCTAGTTATCTGGATAGGGCTGGATAAGGTTTCCAGAAATGAGCTGTTAAGACTCAGATGTACTGCCTACTTCGAAAATGGCCTTACTCAGGACGTTTGGAAGCCCCAAACAATACAGCCACAAATTGAATAGTATCTAAAATTTGCAGACCACTTATGGAGCAGAGCTGTGCTAAATGCTTGACTTGCATGATCCTTGAAATCCACACAACAGCTATTTTAAGATGGTAATTACCACTACCCCTGTTTTATAGTTGAGGAAAACAAGGCTTAGTCATCCAGCTAGTAAGTGGCAGAGCCTGAATTTGAACCCAGCAGGGAGACTGATTCCTGAGTTGAAAAATCCCAACTGCTCTCTTCTGACCACTTCTAATTAGATCTGAGCCTCACGTCTCTGAGATCATAGCAGCAGCTCTGGTGAGAGCATCAACCACAAAAATATTAGAATTTGAGAACCAAATGGAACCTGAGGAAATGCCTAATGTGAATTTCTCCTTTTACAAAGAAGAAACCGAGGCCCCAGTGGGGAAAAGTGACCTGGCCAGGATAGGATGCCTGACCACTAGCCTCCCCAGCCAGGGCTCCCTCCAGGTTTCCAAGCTGCTTCCCATAGAAGGGTCTTCTGCTGATTAGCATTCCACTGTGCAAGGCAGTGAGATGACTCTGCTCCGGGGGCAAATGCCTGGGGGAACATATGCAGCTGGACCCCTGGACAACTCACGCCGGTGTCACAGGCTTTGTGCAGGAAGGGCTGAGTGCTCAGTGCTTTGCTGGCTTGCCTTGGGAGTCCACCCATTGGCCCCAAACCTGCTGTGAGTCTCAAACAAACATTGTTGTGAGGGTTAAATGAGAGTTGTTGATAAAACACCTAGCATTATGGCAAGCACATAGTAGGGGCACACTGAATGTTAGTATCCCCTCTTCTCTTTCTTTGAATCCGAGACAGAAGCAAAGACCTTTGTACTTTGGGAATCCTGCAGGAATTCATCCAGGGTAAATTCCTGGATGTTTAGGGTAGGAGAAGGAAATGGTAGACAGTAATGCCTCAGCTCTTACTCTTTCCCCAGCCCTATGCAAGGAGCTCCGTATTCATCATTCATTCAATTCTCACATCCTTACAACAACTTCCTCTGGGTCCCTGGTGGCTGCAGCCAACACAGAATATGAAGCAGAGTCCCCCCTTCCTCGACTTCCTACATAACCAGTTTCCTTCCAGGAAGTAGCATACGAATTTTATGGATGAAAAACTGAGGCTTAGGGAGGTGGGGGGACTTGCCTAAGGTTCCAGAGGCAGGGAATGATGGAGCTGGGATTCATACCCAGACTCAACTTGACTCTAGGGCCTGAGATCTTTCTGTGACACCCAGCTCCCAGGAGAGCCACAGGCATGCAAAATATTTGAAAACAAGACCGACTTTCCTGTCTCCACAGTCCCCTGGCCTCTGAGACCACATGGTGGTCAGACAGGTGATGAGGGAGAAGACCTAGATTTGGTGCTGAAAATTGTCCCCAGTCAAGCAGCATCCCAGGATCTGCAAGAGGTGAGGCTTGGAATGTCAAGGCCTTGGGCTGAGCTTTGCGGATCTGTTCTGGTCAGGACTGGTAAAAGGGCAACCAGTCCCTTCCTTGCCAGCAGGACGTGTAACTCAGCTGGACAAATGGGTCAAAGCCTCTTCCTATGTTCTAGGCTGTAAATGCCAACCCAGCTTCAGCACCTAAGATCTGCACCCAGAGATCTCTTTTCTTGGGGCTCAGCCAGCCTGATGCCTCTGGGATCTAGGCCAGAAGCTGGGACCCCTTCCTCCAGGGGGTTTCAAGGACAGTTTACTTGTGCAGATCTCTGTGGTTCTAACCAGGGTGAGACCAACCACGTTCTAAGAGGAGAAGTGCACTTCTACTCACTATTGGGCATATAGGGTAGGAGCTGTAACTCCCACCTGTATCCAGGATGGGGGCTCTGATGGTAGAACTTGAATGTTTAAGTGTCAAAGCTACTTAAAATCTTACCACTCATAGTGACATTTGAACATTAAACAAAACAAAATCCATCATTTCCCGTTTCCTAACTGCTTCCAGTCTCTTTATTCCAACAACTAACTTTCGAACTGCTGGTAAGGAGACCTGCATTGTCCTCCAGGGCACAACACACTGGTTCCAACTTCACCTGGACCCATTTGAGGACTCTCTCACAGGTGGTGAGATCAGCCATGTCTCGGCTGGGGACAGGTGGTGATGGAACAGCGTCCAGGCAGAAGAGACTCCAGGATATTATGCTTTTTAATCCTTGATGTAAGCTCAGCTCCCAGCCAGCCCTTCACGGTTGCTCCTCCTGACTCCCGGAGCCACCAGGACATGAGGCCTGGGAGTTTTACCCCTGGCAGTAGCTGATTCCTTTTGGCTTGCAGAGGTTTCCGGGGTGCAGACAGAGCACTCTTCCTGATGAAGGGACTCGCAGGTCTGTACCTGGCATAGCCGCCTGGGAGGAGTGTGGGAGTGTGGGAGCACCCTCACTGAGTGCTCAAACGCCAGCTGTCACACACACTTCCACCAGAGAATCCGGTCACCCCCACCTGTGAACGTGCCTCTTCCTTCGGCTCCCAGAGATTTCCCCAGGAGGAGAGTCCCGGCGCCTGGTGCCCCAGAGGGGTCCAGTCCCCGATGGGGCAAACGTCCACTCTGGCTCCCTCCTCTGGTGTTCATACCAACCCTCTCACCGGTTTCTCTCTCCTTTGGGTACAATCACCTGTCCGGGCTCCTCGTGGAGAGGGGAGTCCGGACTAAGGGAGGCAGATGGCACACCCCACCTCGGCGCCCAGCACCCCCAAACCCAGACAGGGGAACAAAAGGAAGAAGGAGGTCGCTTACCTTTCGAGGGTCGCCTTTGTTTGGTTTGCAGAGATGAGAAGGTGCCCATGACGGCCCCCATGGCAGCGAAGACTTGTGTGCGAGTTGGGACCCCGGGCCCTGCCCCTCCCCTTCCCTGGAAAGAAATCCCCGTGGTTTGTCTACTCTGAATTGGAGGAGAGAAAAGCGACCAGCAGTTCGCCTGCAGCTTGGTATTCAGCGAGCGTGGAGCCGAGGCTAGGAGGTTTCTGGATTCCTTCTTCAGCCCGGCACATGCAGGGACTCAGGGCTAGCTGCTCCCCGGGAGCCTTCGGAACGGCTTCCCAGCGCGAGGACCCGGCCCGGCCGGTTCCCTCGCCCAGGGCCGAGGAGGGTGCCCTGAAGCCTGCCTGGCACTGGACACGGGGCC
>NW_012115932.1:14459001-14484870 GCF_000951035.1 Colobus angolensis palliatus | reverse complement strand
TTAACCCACTGCCTGAACTCATGGAGAGGGGGAAAGTCGGCCCCGCCCAGAAAGGGGTGAAAAACATATCCAAATGGACGGTCAGGGCAAGAAGGTGCCGCCCTGCTCCGCGGGTCCTTGAGGGTTCTGCAGAATTCCCCCATGGCAGGGCCCACCTTCTACTGACAGGAAGTTGGGGAGGAGAAAGGAGCCCTCAGTCCCTCAGAGCCTTTACACTCCCATTTTTCTTTTTCTGTTTTTTGAGACGGAGTCTCCCTCTGTTGCCCAGGCTGGAGTGCAGTGGCTTGATCTCTGCTCACTGCAACCTCTGCCTCCCAGATTTTAGCGATTCTCCTGCCTCAGCCTCTGGAATAGCTGGGATTACAGGCGCCCACCACCAGGCCCAGATAAATTTTTTTTGTATTTTTTAGTATAGATGGGATTTCGCCCTATTGGCCAGGCTGGGCTTGAACTCCTGACCTCAGGTGATCCACCCGCCTCGGCCTCCCAAAGTGCTGGGATTACAGGCGAGAGCCACCGCACGTGGCCTGCTCTCTCGTTTTTCTGTTTCTTTCCTCCTTGGTTCTCCCTCTTCTCCCTTTCCAGCTCAAAAATGTATTAGCCATCAGCTCCTGGCACAGGTTGTTAGTGCTTGAAGGGGCAATGATTAGATTCAGGAAGCCATTTCCCTTCTGTGAGTGGCTTCTCACCCAAAGGGCAAAGTTTGCGTCCCTGCCTGTGAACTCAAAGCCTTGTGGTGTTGAAATGCAAGATTTACTCCCTGGAAGGTGGAGGAAGAGCTTCCCTCCCCCAAGTCTGAGCTGCTTGGGTTCCCACTGAGACCCATTGTGACACTAAGAATCCTTTACCCAAGCTGGCCCCCACACTCCCACCTGGTCATCTTTTCTCTGCCACACAGATACACACCATGTTAGCAGTTCACAGAACGCCCAGACAAAAGGCCTCATAAACAAGCATGCATGCCCATAAAATCCCACAAACATATGGGCTCAGCTCCTTAAGTCCGCAGACATTGCTATTGTACACACAGACAGACCCAAGGCTCATAATACACCTACAGTTGCCGCCCACAAAGACGGAGAGACACACAAACACACAGGCACGCAGACGCACACACAGTGCAAAACTGCATCATGGTCTGAACACGGACTGAACGCCACACAGGCATAGAGTTGAATCCCCAGGATACAGGCCCCTTGAGGGCTGCTTCCCTTAATGCTAGCCCATGAGCTGTCCCCTCAGGGCCACAGGTGGCCTGTGACTTGGTTTTATTCATGTCCCTGAAGAGTTTTCTTCACCTATGCAGCATTCAATGCTTTTCTGCAATCCCAGCATGTGCCCTGTTTTGTGCCACAGGGGAGGTGCACTTACGAACATACTTCCTTCCCTTTGCATTGCCAACTGCTGTGCAACCACATTGTCCACATGATGCCCACCAAAGCCCTGTGAATTAAGCAGGTGCCTGACCATCACCACAGAGAGAAATTGAGGCTTACCTAGTGTTAGAAATTTGCCTGAAGTTGCCCAACCAGGATGTGGGATTAGAAGTTGAGTTCCAGGCCTCTGTCATGGTCTTCTGGGGAATCCCCTGCTCACAGATGAGGACACTGAGCCAGAAAGACCTGCTGGGGGCCCCACGATATTCACAGCCTCTGCTCTCCTAACTGCCAGCTCAGGGCTTGTCCAGGCCAGGGAAGCCTTGAATCCTGGAAGACCGGGCAGAGGCTGGTGGTTCCTGCTTCCCTCCTGCCTTCTCTATTGGGGAAGAGGGGGTGTGGGGCTGAAGCTCGGGGTCACTAGAGGACCAAGTAGGATGTCCAGGATTCAGGGAACAGAGGAGAGCCCTTTGCTGAGGAGAAGGTGAAGCCACCCTGGGTGTCTTTGCCAACTTCTCCGGGACACCACTGTGGGAGCACCAAGCTACTTCCCCCTCGGGGCTCTGCTAATTTTCATGGTACCTGAATGACCATAAGGACAGCACTTGAGAGGTCACAAAAGTCTAGAATGTCATCCTCTCATTTCTGCTTCCCCACAACCCACCGAAGAAGCAGAGTACAGATGACTTGCTCCATTTTGCAGATCAGAAATAGCAAAGTGCTTCTGGACGTGTTTGCAATTGGCTGCCTCTGAACAGTAGGTGTAAAGTGAAGTCACCAAAATAAAATCCAAACCATTGAACATGAATTATGAGGTATTTTTTGTGGCCTGTGGCTTCTTCTACAAATCCTGCCTGATGCCGGTGCTCCGTTTGTGGCTCAGCCCCCCAGACCCCTCACTATTTCTCAGATGCGTGTTGTGGCTCTGCTTCAGGGCCTTTGCACGTGCTGTTCCCTCTGCCTGGAAAGTTCCTCACCTCTTTCTCCTTCTGGCCACCCGCTGCTTACCCTGGGATATCTACTGCAGATGTCATCTCCTCCAGGGATCCCTCCCTGGCCCCGAGTCAGTGCCCCACTTGCGGTTTCCATAGCACTCAGGGCTCCTTGTCTTATCAGAGGACTCCTTGCTTTGCTTCTCATTGTTCCGTTCCTTGCCTGTCTCTCCCTCTGGACTGCTTTAACTGATTTACGTACTGATTTAACTCTCTACTTTCTGCTTACTCTCTGGTTTCTGACAGGGGTATAGTCAATCTATGCTGAATAAATGAATGACTGAGTTGATTTTCTTTGCTCAGTGACCCAGTTAGTAAGTAAAAACTGATGATTACCAGATCATCCTTGCCCCTTAAACAGATTTTTTCCGGGCGTGGTGGCTCACGCCTGTAATCCCAGCACTTTGGGAGGCCGAGGCAGGTGGATCACTTGAGGACAGGAGTTTGAGACAAGCCTAGCCAACATGGTAAAACTCTATCTCTACTAAAAATACAAAAATTAGCCCAGCATAGTGGCGTACACCTGTAATCCTCACTACTCAGGAGGCTGAGGCAGGAGAATCACTTGACCCTGGGAGGCAGAGGTTGCAGTGGCCAAGACTGCACCACTGTACTCCAACCTGGGTAACAGAGCAAGACTCTCAAAAAAAAAAAAAAAAAAAGATTCTTTTGAGAGAGTAGACACATGCTCTGCCAAGTGAAGATTCATTCATTCACTTATTCATTCAACAAATATTAATTCATTCATGTATCTACCATGTACCAGACATTTACATGCACAATAGCTCATTTATTCCTGCAGATGCCTTGTGACATAGGTATTATTTGCAGATAAATACACACACGTGTGCATGTGCCCACTGTACAATGCAGCCGACATCACCCCTGAGATGCTCACAAACAATGTGTCTAAGTAGGAGAACACAGGTAAGTGTGAGGGGCAAGAGAGAAAGATGAGGATGACAGGCCCTCTCTCTGCCTACTGGGAACTTGCAACAGAGAGCAGAGAACTGCATGGGGAGAGAGGGAGTGACAGGAGTGCTGAGGAAGCCTCCCATCAGTCACCCTGACTGCAGGAGCCATTTGTCCTGTTGTCCCTGATGTACTCACTATGGCAACCTTGCCAGCCCCATCCAACCTGAGGTTCAGTGGCTGTGGCTCCCTTTACTCTGGAAGGTGAGTTAGTTCATGCACTGTCTCCAGCTCTGACCCCTCCCTCATGCACCCTGGTGTAGACTGAATGTTTGTGTCCCTCCAAAATCCCTATGTTGAAGCTCTAAGCCCCTGTGTGGCTGTATTTGGAGAAGGGGCCTCTAAGTAGCTAAAGAAGGTTAAAAGAGGTCATAAGGGTGGGGCCCTGATCTGATAGAGTTAGTGTCCTTACAAGGAGAGATGCCAAAGACCCCCATGCACAAAGATGTCATGTGAGCACACAGGGAAAAGGTAGATGCAACCCAAGGTGAGAGGCTTCACCAGATGCCAACCCTGCTGGCACTTTGATCTTGGACTTCCAGTTTTCAGAACCGTAAGAAAATAGATTTCTGTTTTATAAGCCACCTAGACTGTGGTATTTTTTGAAGGCATTCCAAGCGGACCGATACACAACCCCAGTGTCAATCCCTGAGCTCAGAAGGTTCTGGATGCAAGGCCTTCCTTCTGCCATGAGCCTCCATATAGGACTCCTCAGGGCACTCCTCTGGGGCTGTTCAGGGAGGAAAGAGTGAGGTTGTCAGACCTGTAGAAATCTTGTCAAAACATGCGTGTGCTTGTCTGAGTTTGTGTAACACACAAGCCCTGTTCTTTCCCTCCCTCACTCTCTCCTTTCTTCCTCTCTGTATCTCTTTCTTTCTTAATTTATTTCTTCCTCCCTACTCCTTTTCTTCTTCCCTACTCAGTGCTCCTTCAGCCATGTTTCTTCTCATCCCTATGGACTATAGTAGTTCCTTCCAGGCACAGAGGTAACATAGCATCAGACTGAGAGCACGAATTTGGGAGGCTGCTAGAACTGGGTTCAAACACTGAGCTTGCCCCTTTACTCTGAAACTGTGGGCATGATGAGTATGATCTGTGAACCCTGCTTTCAGCTTCTTGTGGATTACATTCATAATTCCTTTAGTAACTGATTGTGTTGCTGTGAGGGATTGGTGACATGATGTTTGTAAGGCTCTTAGCAGGTGCCTGCACAGAGTGGCCCATTACTGAAGGTGGACTGCCCTATTCCTGTTGCTGTGGGCCAGATATCCTGCTGGGTTAAAGGGGTATAAAAATGAGTAAGCCATAGCCTTTCCCTCGGCTTCCATCTTTGCTCTTCATCTGTTTGATAGGAAATCTATTCTCAGGGTCCCCATCTGGTATTAAAAGACTCAGATTAGTTAAGGAAGGGAATGCAGTTGGCACCTGATTATGTGCAATTCAGCACTACGCTTGCTGCTGTCTTGTACCATTTCCCAAATGTTCTGCATGCATAAGTCTGGCCTCAAATAGACTGGGAGCTTTTAGAAAGCAAAGGCCGAGTCTCCTGCTTTGCATTCCCCCCCTCCACCGCCCCCATCCACCGCTACTCAGCCTGGCCCAGAACATCCTAAGTGTTCTACAAATACTCAAACTGAGATCCTTCAGGGCAGGGGAAAGGGTGTCATCATTTACCCCTGAGTTCATATGAACCTAATCCCATGTCCCCTGGTATGTAACCCTGGCCCTTAGCCTCCCCACCTGTGGAACATGAACCCAATCATGTCATGGGGTTGTGAGAATGGGGTAAGATAAAGTAAAGGGAAAGCGCTTGTCTCTCTGTAAAGCACTCTGCAAAGGTCCTTTATTGTTATTTGCTTTGGGGTTCATTGGATCATTCATTCATTCGTTCAATGAATATTTATTAAGCACCATCTACCTGCCAGGCACTATTCTAAATATATGGATCAATAACAAGCAAGAAGAGGCAAGAGTACCTGCTCTCAGGAAGCTGGAGGTCTAGAGCTGAAGAAAATCAAATCATCTCCTCATTACAAATTGCATTCAGGCTGGGAAAGAAAGAGTAGGGCAGTAAGCTCAGGGTAGCAGGTGCTTGAAGAAGCCTGGTATCACCTTGTGTGAACAGTGAAGTGATGACATAGGACATATAGGTCTTCAGAGGGCAGGGAAGTAGATATGACTTTCAGGTCAAGGAGATGAGGCTTAAAGTCCTGGGTTTGTTTTGTGACCTTGCGCAAATTATTTGACCTTTGAGCCCCTCAATTTTATCATGTTTGCAAGGAGAACAATCTCAGCAATATTGATGGAGGTCGCAGGGTGAGGTTGAAAGTTACCGTGGTTACAAAAGTGCCTGACACAGGGTCTCCCTGGCTGATTCAGAAAACACAAACTCCATGCCTCACTTTCCCCTTCCAGTCCCCTTTGCTTGGACCTTCTCCCCTACCTCCCCAGGAGGAAGAAAAAACCTTTGAATAGGACTTGGGTTTGGGAAGCAGCTCTCCTGGGCTGCATTCTTATGCATCAAGCATGGCCTCATCTATCGAGGTTGATCATGTTCTGGAGGGAGCAGGACTGACATGGACTGCAGGGGAAGCCGGGGAAGCCAGGGCACGGGCTCTGCCCTTCACGTCCTGACGGCTACGCTGCTCAAGGATTCCCCCTTCATGCTTCTGCACTGCCACAGTCTCCACCAGAGCTGAGATGAGTTCAGACAGAGTGCAGCCACCCACGCAGCTGGGACACTGGCGGTAAAGCCCTCCAACTTACCCAGATCCTGCTAGGAGTGTGTGTGTGGCGGGGCGGGGGCAGGGGTAGTCAGGGAGAGAGGGAAGGATATTCCTGGAGACCAGGGAAGTCATGGGTGCCAGCACTATGCTTGGCGCAAGGCAGATGCTTCATGAATATTGATCAAATGGCTGTCTGGGGGTGGACGGAAGGGTGGATAGAAAGGGGACGGGTGGCTAGATGGATGGATTCAAATATGTTCTAACAAACTGTAAGTATCTGATAAAACCTGTGAATCTTTTCCCCCAGAGTTACCATGCAGCATGCACACATGCTCACGCTTGGGGTAGAATTTCAGACCCTCCCCCGTGAAACACAGCCTTGGACACTTGGTGAAGAAACTTTGTCCTAAGGAGGAAAGGTTATGGTAAGGGATTTTATCCATTCATCCCTTAGCTGTGTGCCTTTAACTTCCCTGATCCTCAGTTTCAACATCTATAAAACAGGTACAATAATCATGCCTATGTCTTAGGGCTGCTGTGAGGATTAAATGACTAGAAGCATTTAAGTGCTTTAGTGTGGTACCTGGGAGATTGCAAGGCTCATGAAAAAGGCAGGTCATTAACATATCCACTAATCTGCATTCATTCATTCAATCATTCATTCACTCATTCATTCATTCACTCACAACTTTGTGAGGGCATCAAGTGAGTGCCTCTCGTTCATCGCACCTGAGCAGGGCTCTGGGGCTCTCTGCAGAGCTTGATTCTCACTGCATTAGGGAACTCAGTCTTAGGGTGCTTAAGTAAACAAGTCACTATAACATCCCAGACTTCACCAAGATCCCTCTCTAGTTCTGCTGCTGAGAGTCAAAGGCACCGAAGTCCTGGAGACTCGGCAAGGTCAGGGGTCTAGATCAGCCTAGGAGAGTGAAGGTCAGGGTGGAGAAATCAAGGGTGGAGCTGGGTAGAAAGGGATGGGAGCTGGAGGGAGTGAAAGTGAAACTTGAGCAGAGCAGAGCTGAGGTGGGGTGAGAGTGGCCCTGGGCAACTGCATTTCCAGGCCACAGTGGTGAGGTTGAGGGTGGACAGGCGAGACTGAAATGATAGGGGCAGTGGAGACAGATGTTGTAGTTAGAATTCCTTGTCTTTCTAAAGTGTGTGCAAAACATGGATCCATAATCTCCTTGGGTAACTGTCCAGGAGTCAATGGTGTTTCCTCCCCTGCTTTAGTCTCCCGAGGTGATAGAGTAATTGCATTAGCAGTGGCGGCCTCTGTTTATGGAGTTCTTACTGTGTGCCATCACATGCCTGATCTCACTTAATCATTTCAATAGCCCCAGAAGGAAAGACTCTCATTATCTCCTGTCTTATATATGAGGTATCTAAGGCACAGAGAGGTAAGCAACCTGCCTGAAGTCACTCAGTGAATAGATGGAGGAGCTGGCCTTGAACTCAGATGGTCTGACTCCAGAGCTCACACTCTTCGTGTCGCTCCAAGTCCTCCTGCTGCTCTTGCCACTGACCTCTAGCACTGTTTCTCTAGGGAGGCAGCAGTTCACTGGGGATTCACAGATAGGAGAGACGGGTGCATAGGGTAGGCACAAGGGTCCCCAGCCCTCTGAGTGGTGGATGATGCTCCCACCTATCCTCTTAGTGCCTGGAGGCTGCGGTTGTGATTACCAGCCTGCCGGGGTGCACACAGGGTCTTTCCCTCTTCAGCTCCTGCAGCCTGAAGACCCTGAGGAAGTGAGCAGGGAGGGGAGGAGGGAACAGCAACCCTGTGATTAGTAATCATGCCAGTGATGAGCCGATGAGCACACCCCTAACCCTGCATGGCCCACTGAACATGTCAGAGCTGGCTCTGGGCTCCCAGGCTCTCCACTCCTGGCATTGCTGCTACTGCAATTGGAGCCTGAAGAGGGAAGAAACCCAGGAGGAGGGAAGGAGGAAGGAATGGGGGAGAAAAGAGTCTCAGTTGCCCTCATGCTGAGGACTCACTCTGGGACAGGGCCCGCAAAAATGAGGCAACATACAACTGAGATATTAACGGATGTTCCTTCTATTACTTGCTGTGACCACACACCCTGCTGCACATTTGAGCTGTGGCATTCACTACCTGTGGAAGAGGTGGCACAGAAACAACGGTCACATCTTGGATTTTGAGACGAAACGCCTGGAAGAATATATGACTGGTTGGAGCAAGAGGGGTTTGCCCTTGTTCTCCACTTCAGGCGGAGTTTGAGGGTTGGTGGCCTGTTCAGCACTGACACCACAGACTTTGGTGGAATGTGGGAGCTGAGAGCAGACCCTGGCTTTTCTGAAGTGGATCCTGGGAGAGTGAACACAGCCTAGGGTCCCCCTCTGAGGTCTGCTACCTCTGTGTGTAGCAGAAGCATAGTACAGTCACTGACCTGGGTGTCTTTTTCAGGCAGGGGTTCCTGACCTACCTCTCCTGGGCAAGTCTGGTAAGGAGAAGGGGACTCTTCCCCTGCACCCAACAGTGGTGCGGTCCAGAAAACCCTCCTAGAGCCTGGGAAGCTCCAGCTGCGACTTGAATGGCACAGTGACCACAGAATGCACAGGAACCAGAACCTCTCGGGGTGCCTTTCTGGAGGCAAGGCACCTTTCTGATAGGGCTGCCCACCAGAGGTAGAGCCCACTTCATGCTCCATGCTCCATAAGCCCACCCCAAAACCTTCAGGCAACACTGGGGATGGGGCATCCTGAACTGATTGAGGGTTCTCTGCCACTAAGAGGAACGGGAACTTGGAATAGAAATTAAGTTCAGTGATTGAAGCAATAAGCAAAGTAACTTTCTGACACGTCAGAGTGAGTTATCTGAAATTCTTAGCTATTCGTAAAATGAGCCTCACAATGCCACTATGGCAGGTACTTCTCTTTTCTCCATTTTATACATTAGCAAATTGAAGTTCAGAGGCATGGTGTAATTCGCCCGAGCCACAAAGCTTGAGTGATCTGTAGAGTCTGAGTTTGAACCTGATCTCTCTGCCTTCAAAGCCAATGCTATTATCCACTAAGGAAGGAAAGCAGACTGGAGCAGGGACGGGAAGAGGAAGAACTGTGAGGAAACAGCAGTATTGGGAACAAGAAGTGGGTGATGGGGAGCCCTCCTCTCACCCTCCCTCCCAGGATGAAGTTGGTCCTGAGTTAGAGAAGAGTGACTGTGAAGAGCCTTGGTCTTGGTTTAGAGAACAACACAGGACATAGGCACGTAGCATGGCACATAGATGGCCAGGTGGAGGGAGAAGGATGAAGCAGCAGTTCCAAGAGCTGTGACACGCATGTAGCAATTATTACCTGGGCCCCCAAGAGCACCACCTTTCCTCCCAAGAGTACCCGCAGGAACATCTACATCAGAGGCCAGGCTGGCCCTCTTCTTCCCTCACACTACATGGAAGATCCTGTCCCAGGCTGACACAAGACACTACCTTGACTAGAGCTGCCCTTCAAGCCAAGTTCTGTTTCTGTTGCCCCTTCTTGCACTGGGCTGGCCTGTATCAAGTAAAGGGGTTGGGCACTCTAGTTGGTGCTGGGGGGAGCTAATTGACAGTCCAGGGCTCTCTTGCCCTAGGCTGGCATTTGCATGATCCATTAGTATTCGTGCCCACAGCTCAGGGCTGCTCTGGATGGAGGACACTATGCAGATGAGCATTGAGCAGGGTGTGCAAAGAGAAACTGATGTGGTTTGCTGGGAATCAAGGCTACTAAGGAGACTGAGGAAGGCTGCAGACCTGGGACTGGAGCTTCTCGCCTGGTTCCCACATTGCCAGTCCCTGGGGTCTCTGCTGTCTATGATGTATGGGCTCCCAGCCAGTCCCTCCAATAATTTAGCCAGCATCCACCGGGCCCCTGCTCTGCCCCACCTGTCCTGCGATGGCACCAGGGAGGCAGTGAGAGATGAGGTGGGTGTGGTTCTGGACCTTAGAAAGCTCACAGTTCCATGGAGAGAGTGGAGTATGCACTATCTGCAATCAACCAAGAGGCCACACCAGCTGAGAAGAGACATTTAATTAAACCTGGAGAAGGAAGAGTGGGGCATGGGGAGGGGTCCAGGCCAGGCTTCTCAAAAGAGGAGATGCTTGAGTGGGGTCCTGAAAGATGAATCAGAATTTTCCAGCCAAACACCACTCTTAACACATGACTTCATTCAGTGTCCTCCTCTTTAACCACCTGCAGAGGAGTCACAGTCTATTTCACTCTCATAAGGGTGCCCTGGTGAGCTAAGCAACAATGCTTCACTAACCCCATCTATGGGCTCACCAACCTGCAACTGGAGGGACTTTGGAGAAAGCAGGTTCAGCCACCATGGGTGACTGAACTCGATAATGCCTGTAATTCATGATTGAAAGGAGCGGCTGAGTCACCCAGAGCAATGGGATCTTCCTAAAGATCTCCAGGGATGGAACCTTCCTAGCTTCTGTATGCAACCTATTCCAACCTTCTACTCAGATCCAGGAAGTGCTTTCTAATATCTCATGAATTTCTGCTGAACTGAAGAGCATTGACTCTTACTACTCCCGGAAGAAGGGCATGGAATGCCTCATCTGAGAACCCATTGTGCAAGCTGCCAGAGCCACACAAAGCCCTGAGTGTCTTCAATTCAGCATCAGGATGGGATGGGGGAGCTCACATTTGGTGGGGGATACAGATATAGGTAGTAAACAAAACTTTCTACCACAGAAACCAAGTGGGCGGGACTGGTGGAAGGCTAAGGGATTTGACCTACACTCAGGCTCTGATTCTGACTGTGCACATCTGTGGCATCATAGAAAGGGGCCGGGAGAGGTAGCTCAAGCCTGTAATCCCAGCACTTTGGGAGGTCAAGATGGGTGGATCATGAGGTCAGGGGATCAACACCATCCTGGCTAACATAGTGAAACTCTGTCTCTTCTAAAAATACAGAAAAATTAGCCAGGCATGGTGGCAGGCGCCTGTAGTCCCAGCTACTCAGGAGGCGGAGGCAGGAGAATCACTTGAACCCGGGAGATGGATGTCACGCCTCTGCACTCCAGCCTGGGCAACAGAGCGAGACTCCGTCTCAAAAAAAAAAAAAAAAAAAAGATATTTGATCTCTGTCTCCATTCCTAGCACAAAGCCCCTACCTAAAACCCTTGTAGTTTCCCAAGTGATGAGGGTATAGGAGCATCTTTTGTTCCAATGAGGTGACTCTTGGTGAGCCCTTGATAGCTTCAGGATTGGGCTGGTCACCAAAAAGACCAAGCCTTAAGTGGAAGCTTGAGACCTTCAGCCCCACCCCCAACTTCTGGAGAGAAGGGGGAGGATGGAGATGGAGTCAGTCACTATTGGCCAATAATTTCATCAATTATGCTTATGTAATTGAACATCCATAAAAACCCCTAAGCACCAAGATTTGGAGAGCTTCCCTGTTGGTGAGCGCATGCAAGTGCTGGGAGAAAGGCATGTCTGCAGAGGGCGTAGAAACTCGATGCCTTCCTCCCCCAACCCCATATACTCCCTGATTCATTCATTTCATTTGGCTACTTCTGAGTTACATCCTTTAAAACAAACCAGTAAAAATAAGTAATATGTGTTCCTGAGTTCCGTGAGCTTCTTTAGCAAATTATGAGACCTGAGGATGGGGTCTTAGGTTTTAGCTACCTCCCCTGGCCCCTTTCTATGAGACCACAGATGTGCACAGTCAGAATCAGATCCTGACTTGACTTATAGCTGATTGGTCAGAAGTCCTGGTGGTCTGAGACTGGCCACTGGTGTCCGAACTGGGGGTAGTTTTGTGGGACGGGGCCTTTAACCTGTGGGGCCTGTGCTAACTCTGGATAGTTAGTGTCAGAACTGGATTGAGTTGTGGAGTACCCAGAACTGGTGTCTGAGAAGTGGAGAAAAGTTGGGGTGAGCAGGAAAAGAGAACTCCTCAACATCATTCTGAAAACTCAGAAGGAGTCTCCCCAGAAAACAAGGGCTCCCCTAGAGTTACACTACTGGAAGTTAGAGGGGCTTTATATGCCATCTAGCTGGGCCCTATTTCCACAGACGGCCCAGGGAGGGGTGAAGTCTGCTTAGCAAAGCACAGAGAGACAGTGGCAGAGCTGGGACTGCAACTTAGGGCTCTGGAAAGGTTCCGGCATATTTAAAATTCCGTGAGTTTGCTGCAACTGCCAAGACCTCCCCTGTAGGTCTAGATGCACATTTACTCTTGGCTTCCTGTGAGGCATAAATGAGCACAGGAAAAGGCCTCTGTACAAAAACGTTCCTTTTTCCCCTTTACTAAATGCCCTCAAGATGACATAATATCACATGAAGCTTAAACCACAAATATCTGGAGGAAGTTGGCACTGACCCGGAATTCAGACTAAAGTACAAATGACTGATATTATACTGTGAGCCAGAATTGCTAGGTAAGTGATGAGGAGGAAATAAGAGCACTGGAGATATGAATCCGGTTAGAGCGGTGGGAGATGTGGGCCGGGAGAGTAGCCTGAGGCCTTCAGTACATCACGGAAGCAAGGGTGAGAGCGGTCAGCTGAGTCAAGGACATGGCCTATCCAACTTTGGATGCCCCAGAGACCTTTGAACAAAGTAGGTTCACCATGAATATAGATGATTTTGAATGCTTTCACTTTGCAGAGGAGGAGCGTGAACAGAGAGATTAAGCAACTCAGCCATGGTCACACAGCGCTTCTCATGGCTTAATGAGTATCTCAATTTACATGCAGATATTGGCTGGAAAGTACCGGAGAGAACCTGTTGCCCCACCTTGAACCCTCTCAGTCTTATTCACTGGGGTGGGGTGGAGATGAGTGTACTGGGAGACTGGTGAATGTCCTTGACCCTCAAACCCTGGAGTTCATCTCCTTCTTGCAGCTGCCAGGCTCATTATCCTCTGCACATGGCAGACATCCCAGGGCTGCCTGTAGGCATGTGGGGCTTGGGGCAGTTGGAGGGGGGACCTGTGGGAGACCCTCAATTCTCCTATTGCTTTGCTAGGGACCCAGTGACTAAGTTTACTTCATGAGGCTGGAAATAGGGCATAGGTTTTAGCCTCAGGCCTCATTCCCCAGGATAGCTCCCGCCAGTCATAAAGGGGGTAACTTCTGCCCTGAGCCTCCATTTTTTCTCAAATTGTTCATGGGAGAGGAGTGTGAGTGATTGCTGCCTTTCAACTTCAAGACAAAGCACAGTTCTGGGTCCAGAATCCCGGCCGCAAATAACATCGCAGTTGTATTTCACGTGGTCTGCTCAGAACTGTCTGAAGGTATGGGTGCACACCAGCGGGAGGAGGCAGGGGACCAAGAGAAGGGGGTCTAGCAATATGGAGAAAGAAGGAAAGAGATCAGGGATTGGTGCGGCTCTGGGGCCTTTCCAGAACACTGAGGGAGAGGAGAAGGGCCAGCCCCTGCCCAGGGGTCTCCTGCACGAGGTCCTTACCCCCAGGATGGCCCTGGCCAAGATCTGGCGGCAACCAGACAGTCTCATTCCTTCTCTGCTGACAATGTGCAATCTTGGTTTCCTATAGTACGGCTTTCTCATTCTCAAGGGAAATTTCTGTCTGTTTCTGGCAGCGGTCCTCCATCTTTTGGGGTAAGTGCTGAGGTGACGGATGGAGTCATCATCCCCTACCTCTTCCTTCAGTGCCTGCAGCCTCCCAGGCTGCTCCATCACCACTGTGGGGCCACTGGGTCAGCCTCCCTGCCTGGCTGGCCTCCTGCCCTCTGGCCTCCAGGGGAGAAGGCACATCCTTCCTCTTTAACACTAATGAAGTCTTCCTTCTGCTCAGAGCCCAAGTGGGCTTGGGGTCAGTACTCTTACCCACTTGGCTCAGCTCTGCACTCTGGCTCAGTAATTACACCCCACACCTCATTGCAGACAGGCCCCAGCTCAGCTTTTCTGCACCTTCACCTCCTGGAATCTTAAAAAGTCCTCTCCAGGCTTCAGGGACTGTGGGTGTGTAAATTCTCTCTCTTCCGGGTCCTCTGCAGGCCTGGCATTTGCTCACGTGGATGCTTCCCCGAGCACACACACTCAAGACACCGTCCCCCGGGCTCTGTTCCATCTGGCTGAGTCCCAGTCCTTGCTCTTGGCTTTGCTCATGTCCTGTGGCCTCTCCCCCAGGAAGCCTTCCCTGGTTTACTTCATAGTCTCTCTCTACCTTCTGAGACCAACAAGTGGTACCTGCTTGCTTCTTGGAGCTCTGAACACCCGGCACTGGGAGCACTGGGCTTTGTACCTTGTAGGTGCATACACTAAATTGTGAATGGATGAGCAGATGAATGAATGAATACGCAATTATGTGTTTATCCTCCTCCTCTGATACTTAACCGTATGTTACTTTGTTTTGCTTTTTAACTGCTTCACAGAGAATGATGATGGAAAACCTTGAAGGAAGGACACTTTTCCTACATGTGACTACTCATTCATCACCCAGGCTCATCCAGCAGACCTCATCTGCACCAGGCATGAGGACACAAGGACTCATGACACATGCCTCTGCCCTTCAAGAAGCCCTAGTGTCATGGTTCTTGGCCCTTCCTGGGATCCTTTTGAAAATCTGATGAAACTCTGAACTCTCTCCCTCAAAACACAAACACACCAAATGGTTAAAATATGGGGTAAGTGTCAAGAACCCCTGAAATCATAGTTTAAGAACTGCTGGTCTGGTGAGAAAGAGAAGCAAGTTGATTAGGCAATTTTAATATCTTTTGCTAAAGGCTATTCCAGGAGGCACCATCAACTTATATTGGGGGTTCACAGAAAATAGTCATTAACTCAGTCTGAGGTGGGACAGGGTGTTTCAGGTAGCGGGGATCAAGGAAGATATTTCAGAAGGGCTAACTCTTGAGGAATGAGTAGAAACTTATGAGGCAGTCAAAGGGAGACAAGGAGGAAGGCGAACCAGCATGTACAACATGCAGGCCACTGTGTTTAGGGGTTGCCAGGAGCTAGGAGGAGTCAGGACTTTTTTTCTGGGGGAAGAAAAATGTTCTGTGACTAGGCTGGGAGCAGTGGCTCATGTCTGTAATTTCAGCACTTTGGGAGGCCAGGGTAGGTGGATTCCTTGAGCCCAGAAGTTTGAGACCAGCTTGGGTAACATGGCCCCTGTCTCTACAAAAAATACAAAAATTAGCTGGATTTGGTGGCATGTGCCTGTAGTCCCAGCCACTCGAGGGGCTGAGGTGGGAGGATTGCTTGAACTGAGGAGGTGGAGGTTACAGTGAGTTGAGATCCCTTCACTGCACTCCAGCCTGGGTGACACAGCCAGACCCTGTCTTAAAAAAAAAAAAAAGAGAGAGAAAATAAAAAGACAAGTTCTATGACTAGATCATGATGATGATTTCACAACCTTGTGAATATGCTAAAAACATGGAATTGTGCACTTTAAAAGGGTTAATTTATGCTATGGTGTGTGAATTGTGTTGGTTAATTTTGTGTGTCAACTTGCCTGGGCCATAGGACCCAGTTGTTTCATCAAACACCAGTCTAGATGTTGCTGTGAAGGCATTTTTTTCAAAAAAATTATCATTTAAAACAAGAGTCTTTGAAGAAAGTGGATTACTCTCCATAGTATGTGTAAACTTCACTGAGTCAGCTGAAGGCCTTCAGGGAAAAAGACTGAGGTCTCCCCAGGAACAAACAATTCTGCCTGCAACTTTTCCCTGGGTCTCCTGCCCTGCCGATTTTGAGTTTCCCTTGACTACCTGCCCTGCCGATTTTGAATTTGCCAGCCCCTATAATCATGTAGGCCAATTCCTTAAAGGAAATCTCTTTCTCTCTAGATATATAGATATGTGTGTGTGTGAGTGTGTGTAATATATAATAATGTGTATAATATATATACACACACATGCTACTGGTTCTGTTTCTCTGGAGAACCCTGACTAATATATGAATTATCCTTCAACTTAGAAATGTTCATTAACGAGGGATTAAATAAATAATAGTGAGACCGTAAAAGACAAGTACACAGGCATGCACCAGTGTGGTGCACTCAGGGTGGCAGGTACATGCTGGGGAGGAGAGAAAGCTGGCTGGGGCAGGCAGGGGCCAGACAATGGCTAGCCTTGACTGTCAAGCTGTGGCCCTCTCTTGCCTGTAGGATAGCAAATCTTAGTTGGGTTCCTTTTGATTACAAAAACCAGAAACTGACTCTGGCCAACTTCGGCATAATGAAGAAGCTATGAGAAGGGTATGGGTATGGGTATGCTTCATGAGTCCTTGTGTCCTCATGCCTGGTGCAGATGAGGTCTGCTGGATGCTTAAATGTTAAGCATTTAAGCTTGAAAATGCTTAACAACCAAATCCAGAAACTGGCAGGAGCCAGGGAAATCCCAGGAATCTTGGCAGCAGGAACTCATGACTTGGATTTCTTAAGGATAAATCAGTTGCCACCACTTTTTGTTCTTGATTCCTCTGGTCAAAATGCAGGATCTCAGGAAAGACAATGTGATTGGTCACATGTGAGTCCACGTGCCCAACCCTTGCACCGGGAGTGCAAGGCAGAATCCCTTGTTTGAAATTCTTGCCAGTTGGGTGGTGTTTGCGCCTGCTGCTGGGAAAATGGGGAGTAGAGGCTTGCAGGTAGATCAGCCAGAGTACATGGCACAGGTGACACTGGAATCCCTGACCTGCTAATAAATGAAAACAGGACCTGATGTCCACTGAGTCGAGCAACTGGGAATTTGTTACAGCAAGGACATTGTCCCCACCTCTGGCTGTGTTAGGATCACAGAACACCTGTCACCAGGGAACAGAATTTTTTCACAGATCCCTGATGTTTCTAGCTGTGTGACCTTAGTCAACACACTCAGCCTCTCTGAAATGCAACATCTGGGGGAAAAAATGAAAGAAAAATGAAGCAAGAAGAAAAGGAAGGAGAAGAAGAAGAAGAAGAAGGAGGAGGAGGAGGAGGAGGAGGAGGAGAAATGTAATGTCCTCACCTGCTTGGGGCAGGCCATTTTACCCACCTTCTGGGCTTCTTAGGAGGATAAAATGAGAAAACACGTGGGGTGACGTCTGGCCCAGGGTCTGACATATTCCAAGGCTCTGTCCCTCCTTGATGATGCTCTGATGATTCAAATGCTCTGTCCCTCCAGTCTTGATGATGCTGAGTCTAGAGGAAGGGCACAAGCAGCCTTTTCCAGTCCGTTTTCAATTAAATTGAGCCCGGCTGGGGCTGGGGCTGGGGGTCTTTGGGCTGGGCTGGGTTGCTCTTTCCTTGGGCTCCCCATTTTCTCTTGTCTTTCCCGTGCCAGTCCCAGAGGCAGCCTGGAGGCCTTGGCCTTCCTCTGAGATCATGTCATCAGCAGTCCCTCTCCCTGGCCCCTTTGGGAAGGGAAGTGAAGCTCAACCCTCAGAGGCAGAGGGTGGGCCTGGTGGAGACTTAGCTGCCCTAGATCCCTTGAAGATTCCTGGAGGCGCTTCCCAGAATAGGGTTTATGAATCTTCATGACCCTGAAGGTGGGCCTTGTGTCTGTGTGTGAGTCTACGCGTGCTGTTGACTCACAGGGCTCAGCTCTGGGCCACCAGCCACCCTCCCCATCCACACCCTGGGCCCAGAGCTGGGCTCTGTGGGCTTGAGTTTGGGATATGGAGTGGTATGGTGAAGGAAGGAGCAAAGGTTTTATCCTTAAGAAATCCAGCTGAGGAAGGGATAATGGGACTCCCTTCCAAGCCCAAGACCAGAGGTCCAGGCCAGGCCACAGTTGTGTAGGGTCATGAAAGACCTAGCTCTGGCCTTGTACAGTGGCTCACACCTGTAATCCCAGCACTTTGAGAGACCGAGGCGGGCAGATCATCTGAGGTCTGGAGCTTGAGACTAACCTAACCAACCTGGAGCAACCCCATCTCTACTAAAAATCCAAAATTAGCAGGGCGTGGTGGCGCATGACTGTAATCTAGCTACTCAGGCAGCTGAGGCAAGAGAATTGCTTGAAACTGGGAGGCAGAGATTGCGGTGAGTGGAGATCATGCAGCACTGCACTCTGGCCTGGGCAACAAGAGCGAAACTCCATAAAAAGAAAGAAAAAAAGAGAGAGAGAGAAAGAAAGAAAGAGAGAAAGAAAGAAAGAGAGAAAGAAAGAAAGAGAGAAAGAAAGAAAGAGAAAGAAAGAAAGAAAGAAAGAAAGAAAGAAAGAAAGAAAGAAAGAAAGAAGGAAGGAAAAAAGAAAGAAAGAAAGAAAAAGAAAGAGAAAGAAAGAAAGAAAGAAGGAAGGAAAAAAGAAAGAAAGAAAGAAAAAGAAAGAAGGAAAGAAAGAAAGAAAGAAAGAAAGAAAGAAAGAAAGAAAGAAAGCCAGCTCTGAGCCCACTGGGTGTGGGTGCAGAGGAGGAGGGTGGCAAATGGAAGAAGAAGTGGAGAGGGCAGATAAGTGAGCCAGAGACACAGAGGGAAGAAGGGAGAAGCAGAACACAGAGAGAGGGTGGAAAGGTGAAGGAGGGTGTGAGAGGCAAAGGGTGAAAAGAAGCCTGGCTAAGAGAGATTTGGGAAAGGAAGGGAGGGAGAGGGGAAGAGGGAGGAGAGAGAGAAGGGAAGGGGGGAAATGCGTAGAGAGAAGGACATATTGAGGGAAGACAAGAGACAGAGAAGAGGAAGAAAAGACAAATGGGTAGAGAGAAACAGAACAGAGCGATGGAATGAAAAAAGGAGAGACAAGGTGGGGATCACACAGCCTTGGAGGGAGAGAGGAAGCCAGAGGGAGGCCTGGTGGTCACCAGACTCTTGCCAGCTTCCCCAACGTGTGACGGAGGGCGTGCTGGCTGGGAGTCACCTGCCAGCCTCCTGGAGGGCCCGCACCTGATCGGCTTGTTTTCGCCATCTGAAGCTCTAAATGGTCTATTATCACAGAGAGAGCTCTTCACGTGCTTCCTCCCACCACCGCCCCCGAGGAACACATGCTATATTTGTGAGGTGACTCATCTGGCTGCCACAACCTCTGGGATCCCAGGCAGAATGCACGTTAGGAGTTCACCTTCAATTAGCCACAGGGCAGGGGAGACGGGGCCTCAATGGGGAGAGGGTGTGGAAGGAGTGACTCGGATGTGCCAGTCTTCTATCCTGTGGGGATTGGGCTGATGCAGACGGCCAGCAGGATGCTCTGTGGGGGGATGGCATGATGTGAGTGCCCCCCACCCCGGTGCCTTTTTTAAGCTCAGTCTCACTGAGGAATCTGACAATAGGAATTGTCTAAGAAATTCCTATTTCTCTTGGCAGCAAAGTGACGAGGTGGAGAATGGAGACTCTCCCTTCTGGCCACAACTCAACTCCCCAGGCTGTCTAAGTGCCTCCTACCTCTCCTTTGTTGCATTCATCAGTCATCACACCACACTCGTTGTGAAGTATTCTCATTATCATCGCGTCTTTCATGCCAGTAGACCGAAAGATCCCTGACTGCAGAATGAACCAACGAATGGACACATGCACCTATTTGAGAATCTACAGATGCTGTGTTTTTATCCCACCGAGGTATTTTTGACAACCATAAGGAAGGTGAAATTCAGAGACAGGTAGCCACTAACTTGCAGGATACAGCTATAAAGAAGAGTGGGGGATGTAGCCACTAACTTGCAGGATACAGCTATAAAGAAGAGTGGGGGATTTAACCAACCCAAATGTGACTGATTGCAGAGTTGTCCCAACCATCTGGGACCCTGTGGCCCCACACAGATCACCATCGACATGCATTAGCCAAGTTATGCAGTGATTGGTACTCTCCTCTTGCATGTTAACCCAATACAATCAGCCAGATGTCCTTAAAGAAAAAGAAGCAAGAGCAGCTGTAGCAGACAGGAGATGTGGTCTTAAAATGGAGAGGCCCGCTAGGTCCACTTTAAGGGGATTCAGAAGCTGACTGCAGATCTGTGCAATATCCCAGTGACGGTCACTAGAGAGTGCAGGAGGTTGCATCTCCTCCTGGGGAGGGAATGGTGGCTTTCATCTTTTTAGTCCGAAGGTCCCCAGCCTGGGATCACCCTAGGGTGTTCCCACCACAGCATGGATCCCTCTTGCCTCACAATTACCTATGATTTTCAGGCCTGGATGAGAGGCAGGGCAAGTGAGCTCTACAGAAACACCTGTCTCCACAACTTGCAGATGCACACACGTACTGCCCAAGCTATTTGGCTCTGCGGGCCCAAGACCCACTTTTGACCCCATCTGTCCTTGGAAACAAAAGGGAGGAAAGGCTGTTTCTTCCACCTCGTACTTTAACTTAAAAATGTAGGCTTATATTTGCCAGGGACACATGGAATCTAGTCATGACCAATTTGAAATCCTAAAAGACCAGATAAAACCTCTCAGGACAGAAGGGGTGGGACGATAGCAGCAAAGTGCTTCTTCTGATAATTGTCCCAAATTTATACCTCTAAACATCACCAGAGCTGTTTCAGTGGAAAGCAGAATTGGTGGAAGAAGGTTGTGGAAGTTATTATAATTTTGGAGCTAATAAAAATCTCTCTTGGACAGGCTTGGCCTTGGACATTGTTTGACTCCCACAGCATACCAGATGAAATCTGGTCTCTGGGGACTTTTAAAACATCAATGCCCAAGCCTCAGCAAAGACAAATTACATAAGAATGTCTGGGAGCTATGACTTTTGGGGAGAATGTTTCCTCAAAACACTAACGTCCGATATATCTAATTCCGGGCTCTGCCACCGATCATCTGTGAGTCCTAGAGAAACCACTTCAGTTACTTGATCCTTGGTTTCCCCAAAAGCAAAATGGAGCAAATCATGGTGCACATGTCATGGGGCCGTTGTAAGGGTTTTATGATATTATAGCTGCAAAAAGCCCCGTACTGTGCCTGGCACACGTTAGGGATTCAAACTTTGGCCATTGTAATTTTATTGTTATTATTCTTATTGATAAATATTGACTAATCACTGGCTAAAATTCTACCCTTCTTTGAACCCTGGAGAAAGCATATGAACTTGATGGTAGATGGGCACTGTTGGGGGAAGATTAATGGAGGTGTCCTGTGCTGCCTAAACGATAAACCTCTTCTCTAAGTGCAGAAGTGTTTTTTCCTGTTAATCGCTAATTGGAAAATATTAATATCTCCCACATTCTCAATTGGCCTAAAACACCCACCACTAGAGGAAATGCTAACGTGCCTGGCTTCGTTTAAGACATAGATTGCAAAGCATCCCATAACAACAGCCAACATTCTGTTAATCATATCGGAGGGAAGCCGAATGCTTTAGCAGTTGATAGAGGGCAGGGATTTAAAGAATTCACTTTACTACCTACATAAACAAAGAATAAGACTTGGAAACGGGGGCTCAGAAGCAAGAAGAGATAATTTCAGTTCTGATGTGTCCATGCAGACCACTCAGGAAAAAACCCACCATGGATGAGTTCCTTCTTGTCACTATAAAATCAACTCTCAAGAGCTATTTTTATAAAGCATGGGTGGGGTTATTCTCAATATTTCTTTCTGTCAAGGTAATAAATCACAAATTCATAAGCCCCTTCAGATAAGGTTAGATGCAGGCCCCTCATTAAGGTGAAACTGACCTCACTTCTACACTCTTCGGTGTGACCAAAGATGGATGAGAAATATCAAGTATTTCATAAATATTTATTTTCTAAACATAAAACAATAGAAAAGTGAGGTGTAACATATAGCTTGGACGAAGGGTTAAAGTGTTAAGCATGCCATTGATAAAATGTGTTTGGCATTTTTACATTAGAACAACATAATGGAGCAATGCTAATGTTAACTTGGAAGCACTAATGTGAACTCAACTTAAATCTTTTCCCACATCTGTCACTAACAGTGGAGACAGCAGCAGCAGCAATAGTACTAATGCCCACAACTCTCATGTGCCCCTAAATGCCCAGACTTTGTCTCTGACAGTTTTCTCCACAGGGGCTCTTTGGAAGGGTTGGCATGAGTAGGGTAAAACAAATGGTTTAAGCATGGAAGTTTCTTTTGTAACCAGAAAGCAACGATGCTGTCTAGAATATCACAGGGAGGTTCTGGAAGGACTAAGAAGCTAGATTAAAGAGGCTTCCTCTGGTCAGGCTCTGAGATTTTGAATATCAAATAAGATTGATAGCTATAATCAATTAAAACACATGGAGTCTGTGAAGAGCCGTAAGTTCCTAATGAAGCTATAAAGAGAAAAATTGATTTAAATGGCAAATGCAATAGGGTTTTATTTCATATTGTTTTTAATGGCAGATTTATATATGGGTGATATTATTTCTTCTATTAAATATATGCTGGGTTATTAAGCATCGCTAGGCACTTTTCTTTATCCTTGTAAGAAGGAAAGAGAGAATTTTGAATACATCTAACAGTATTAAAAAAATAGAAATTAGTAGTCATGCTTGGTAACATGTAAAGAGGGAACTGATAACATGGCAGGATAATTGGCCAAATGTGCTTATAAGGACAGCAAACTGCAGGGTTTAAATTCCTCGTCTTGGCCGAGTGCAGTGGCTCACACTGTAATCCCAGCACTTTGGGAGGTTGAGGTGGGTGGATCACTTGATCCCGGGAGTTTGAGACCAGCCTGGGAAATATGGAGCGACCTCATCTCAAATACAAAAAACACAAAAAATTAACCAGGCGTGGTAGCCTAATTGTCTCTTGAACCTGTGAGCCAGAGGTTGCAGTGAGCTGAGATCATAACACTGCACTCTAGCCTGGGTGACAGAGCGAGACTTTGTCTCAAAAAAAAAAAAAAAATTCCCTGGTCTCCTAGGACATGAAGCGCACTTTAGGAAACACTCTTTGTCTTGTTAGGTGGGTTCCTTAGAAAAGGATACCCATGTGAAGGCATGGACTTTTATATTCTTAGGCCACATTTAATCTCAAGTATAATCATGTTGGGAGACACTTTATCAGCTTCAAGTAAGAATCAGTAACCCCAGACCTGCTGGCCTGAGACTATTTTTCTTTTGATTCTGGAAGAAATTTGTATTCTTAGGAGAAACTGTATCACTTCATACTCTTATCCTAGGAAACTATCACATTGACTCTAAGAAAGTAACTGAGAAAATGTAAGAATCACGAGGTCAGGAGATCCAGACCATCCTGGCTAACACGGTGAAATCCCGTCTCTACTAAAAATACAAAAAACTAGCCGGGCGAGGTGGCGGGCGCCTCCAGTCCCAGCTACTCGGGAGGCTGAGGCAGGACAATGGCAGGAACCCGGGAGGCAGAGCTTGCAGTGAGCTGAGATCCGGCCACTGCGCTCCAGCCTGGGCGACAGAGTGAGACTCCATCTTAAAAAAAAAAAAAAAAAAAAACAATATATACCCATAATCTTCATACCTTTGTAACCAGTGTAAAGGTAAGTATGAGTATATATTTTTCAATCAGTGTGACGTTTTGTGTGCATTTTTGCTGACTTTTTAGGTGTTTGAAACGTTTAAGAGAGTCTGACATATTAAACTTATGGTTTTAATTAAAATGTTGGAGAGTGTGGTTAAATAATTTTGTAAACAATGATTTATAAGTTTAAGAATTTTTAATTGTTTCATTTTTTAATAAGTTTTTAATTTATTAATTGTACAGATAGTGTTCGAATGTCGAGAGGAATATTGTTTAATAGATGTATAGAATTCGGAAGTTAAATGTTAAACAAAGCACAAATATGAATCAGGAACACTAATCAGTGCTTTGTTTCATATTTAACTGATTCCTGAGTCAGTTTTGGTGACAAATATCCTTCCAATGCATCACAGTCCAAATTCCAGAGCCCTTATGTGAGCAAAACAACTCGGTATTACCCTTATGGAACTGTAGTAAGAAGAGAAGGGACTGATACATTTTTCCTTGGGGTATGTCAGGCTGAGCTTGCATTTTACTATGGCGATTCTTAGGAAAGGAGAAGTCTTCATGTCTTAAAGGAATTGATCAAATGGAGCTTTTCTCGGTCCTTTGCAGAAGGTGAGGGGGATCTTTGGGACGGAGTCCTAACCTCTCCCCCAGTTATCTCTGGTGCTTTCTGCTAGTGCCTGCTAAGACCTGAAGTTTACTTCTTTTCCCTCAGAACTCTGAGATTCTTATTTTATTAACTCATATAATCAGGATTTTATAGTCTAGGAAAACATAGACCATTACCTGCTTAGCGCCTCCAGCTGGTGACTTCTTAGAAATACAACAAGCCCCCTAGTTCTCTTAGTAACCAAAGGAGCAGGGTCCTTTCTGAAGGCTTGAATTCTATCTGACACCACACATTTGTGAATTTCTGTGCTTTGATGCCTTCTTGACAGGCAACTTGCAATCCCCCTTTTCAAAGTCTAAAGAAAACAGGATTGAAACATTTGGGAGCAAATGCCCTGCAAATATTGCCAATCTTTTTTTTTTCCCCCTCCTTTTCATTAACCACATTGAGAGTCATGCATGAAACTTGGATCTATATTGGTGTTTCGTTTATAGGGAGTGTTCGACTGTCTATCATTTTTATTCACCCTAAGCACCTTGAACATCCTACCGAACTGTAATCTTGAAAGCTAATGCTTCGTGAGAAACCTTTTCTTTTTTCCTTTAGAGCTTACAAGTGTGTCCTATTTAAAAGGAATCCAAGATGCCAAAATTTTCACATAGAAACTTAGACATCGTGGCAATTGTTCTTGCAATGAAAAACTCGGCTCGGTAGAGAGATGGTTTCCCGGGTAAACTGACCATGGGAAACTGACTTTGGAGTCGCACAGTCTTACAGTAAACCTTCAGACATGGGCTGAGTTCAGAGTCCCTAGGGCCATCTGGAGCTGCCAGCCAGAGAGTAAGACAACTTTGTGAGGATGGCAGAGAGAGGGTCCCACAAGCTCGAGGGATCTTCACTCCATCAGGGCTGCCATTAACAGCGGGTGCCCTCATGGGACTGGAAGGCCAGGGAAGCTTGTCCTCCAGCCACGAGTGTTGCAGAGTCTCTTAGACCATTAAAAGAGCCAAATTAAAGGAACATGTAACCTTTTCCTAAGTCTGCGATATCTTTCTAACCATTATGCTCCCAAACTTTATGACAATTATGTAATAACTAAGCAAGGAACTTACAAAAGACATCAAACGAATACAACTGCAATAAAGTCCATTTAGATAAAGCCCCAAATCTTTACCTGCCCCTCTGCCCCCATGAGGCCGTCTATCATTTGACCACTGTTGCCTCTCTGGCTTCATCTTGGCAGGTCGCCTCATGTGCCCTCTGCACTGAAAGATGGAGGTAGTTGTCTTGGACTCAACCTCCCAGGAGGCACGAAGATCTGAGATCCATTTCAATGACCCTTCTGCCATGAACCCTCCCCTGACACCTCCCCAGCAACAAGTTGAATTGGTACCATCTTCCCTGGCTGCACTTCTGTTGGAGTTTTTGTCATACTCTACTGCAAATATTAATTTACAGATCTATGAAGATGTGGGCTCTGCGGACAGGGCTGTTTTGGATTCATCGCTCTCTCTCCAGTGGCCTGTAGGGTGCAGCACTCAAAAATGTTTGTTCAAGGAGTGAGCAACAGCTACTAATGACTCCAAACCTGGCTATCAAATAAATAGATTAAGAGCCAACCCAGCCGGGTGCGTTGACTCACACCTCTAATCCCAGCACTTTGGGAGGCCGAGGTGGGTGGATCACGAGGTCAGGAGTTCAAGACCAGCCTGGCCAACATGGTGAAACCACGTCTCTACTAAAAAATACAAAAATTAGCTGAGCATGGTGGTGTGTGCCTGTAATCCCAGCTACTTGGGAGGCTGAGGCAGGAGAATTGCTTGAACTGGGACCCAGGAGGCGGAGATGGCAGTGAGCTGAGATTGCACCACTGCACTCCAGCCTGGGCTACAGAGTGAGACTCTGTCTCAAAAAA
>NW_012115932.1:14439324-14458951 GCF_000951035.1 Colobus angolensis palliatus | reverse complement strand
AAAAAAAAAAAAGAAAAAAAAAAAGAAAAAAGAAAAAGAAAAAGAAAAGACAACCCACAAAATAAACACCTTTAGAGGACAGTTATATCTTAGATTTTAACAATAAATATTTACTTTCTGATATATATATATATATCCCCAGAGTGAATTTACATGTCCAAGTAACATATAGGAAATGTCTTCATTTCTCAGCCCAAGAAAAGGCCATTTATTTGCTTACTTATTTATTTACTTAATTCTACTTTTTTGAACAGTGTTAGGTTCACAGTAATATTGAGCAGGAAGTACAGAGAATTCCCATATATCTGTCTCCATACACGTACAACTTCCCTCACTTCAACATTCCACAGTAGAGTGGTGCATTTATTACAATCTGTCAACGGACATTAACACATCATTATCACCCAAAGTCTATAGTTTACATTAGGATTCACTCTTAGTCTTGTAGGGAAGGCCATTTATAATAAAATAGTGTACATTCCCAAACTGTATCTGTGCTTCGTAATTTATGTTGAGCATTACTGCGAGGATGTGGTGAGAATATTTTCATTTTTCATGAATAGAAGGATCTTGAGACTCTTTGATGTATAGTAGGAAGTGATGTGTTAGCTGGTGAGACTGCAATGCTTTTCCTTAAGAATGGATCTCTAAAGCAGAAGTCAGCAGAAATACGCGACTTTCTGTACCAAAATTTGCCTTATGATCAAAATTTCAGGCCAGCAGCCATTTCAGTGAGTCATAGCACTATCCCAAGACCATAACTTTGATACAAGCCACCACTGAAAGGTCAAAATTCAAGACAAATTATCATATGCCTGTTTTTTAAGGCTAAACAAAAAATTTTCTATTCATATTGTGTTTATCAACAGTTTGCCTTTAACTAATTAGCCATAAAGAAGGGGGAGAAAACCCAGATTGGAACAGAGGGGAAGTTTACCATCTAATGTATGACACCATGACAGTTAAGTCAAAATGTAGAGAAACAGAATCTGTTTGTTCCTGTTGGAATTGAGAGGACAGCTCAACACTTTGATATTTCATCATCTGTTATTGTAATTAGTCAGAGATATGAGCATCTAAAAATTTGGAACTGCAAATTAGAAACAAGTTTAGGCTAGGTGTAGTAGCTCATGCCTGTAATCCCAGCACTTTGGGAGGCCAAGGCTGGTGGATTGCTTGAGCTCAGGAGTTAAAGACCATCCTGGGCAACATGGCAAAACACTGTCTCTACAAAAAATACAAAGATTAGTGAGGCATGGTGGCACAGGCTTGTAGTCACAGGTACTCGGGAGACTGAGGTGGGAGAATCACTTGAGCCTGCAGAGGTTGAGGCTGCAGTGAGCTGAGATTGCACCACCGCATTCCAGCCTGGGTGACACAGTGAGACCCTGTCTCAAAAAAAAAGTTTAAACCAAAATTGTTCTAATAATCATTTCTTCTTCCTGACCCCAGAAAAAGCATGGGCCACTTGCCACCCCTCAACCTACTTCTGACAAGGGGGGAATTTTGGATGATTCAGGATTTGGCCCTGAGCTGGGAATAGGATCAGTTTCTTCTCCGCAGGGAGTGGATCCCTGAACAAAATTGGGTCTGTTAGTAAGGCAGTGGGGGAAGGGAGGGGAGGACATGGAGGTGGGCTAATCAGTCTGCTTTGGCTTTGAGGGCCTTTGTGGTTCTGCAGATAAGAACCCCCCCAAAAAGGCCCTGCTGCAGTTGTGTTTGGAGCAGCATCCAGAACAGAAAGATATATTGAGATTTCCTGTAACTTTGTAACTTCTTCTTTTGTTTTGTTATTTTTATCTCCTCTATTTCCCTGTCTTACCAGCAGTGAGAGCCCTTAACTTAGAACAATCTAAGAAAAGCTGCTGTCTTGTTCCAGGACAGCCGTGTGGGAGTCACCTCTCAGCGGGTCTGCAGCAGGAGTCAGGGAGGTTCCTCCCAGTACAGCTCTCCTCTTCTGGACAGAAGCGAGTGGACTAGTTTCCAAAGCTGTGTTCGAATTAACACTTAGGCCAGTGCCTGGCACGCAGGAGGTGGTCAATGTGAGGCTGAAATAAATGTGCAGAAATGGATATGGTGGAGAGGGAAGTCGAGCAATGAAATAAAAAGACTTGGAAGTTGGTCACACTGAGAGGTGAAGCCAGCCAGACTTTGGGTCTGGTGAGGACGTGAAGAACTTTTCTGTCTTACAAGGGGATTGTAAAATGCACCAATCAGCCCTCTGTAGCTAGCTAGAGGTTTGTAAAATGCACCAATCAGCGCTCTGTAGCTAGCTAGAGGTTTGTAAAATAGACCAATCAATGCTCTGTAAAGTGGACCAATCAGCACTTTGTAAAATGAACCAATCAACACTCTGTAAAATGGACCAATCAGCAGGACAAGGGCGGGGACAAATAAGGAAATAAAAGCTGGCTACCCCAGCCAGCAGCAGCAACCTGCTGGGGTCACCTTCCACACGGTGGAAGGTACCTTCTGTCGCTCTTCACAATAAATCTTGCTGCTGCTCAATCTTTGAGTCCTTGCCACTTTTAAGAGCTGTCACACTCACTGTGAAGGTCCCGTGACTTCATTATTGAAGTCAGCGAGACCACAAACCCACAGACACAACACCTGGGTTCCACTCCCAGCATTGCTGTTTCCTGGATGTGTGACCTTGGACAACTCACTTAACCTCTCTGAACCCTCCATTTTATTCATCAGCAAAATGCAGGTAATACCACTGAAGCTAGAGGAGTCTATGGGAATCAGAAATAACACATGTAAAGCTCATGGAATATGGGGTCTGGTGCTTACTAGGTGCTCAATAAATGGAAGCTGACTTCTCTCCTAGACTAATCCTCTTGTAGGGGAGGGAACAATGGCTAACCTCCACACTTCTAGGTTCTTTGACTGGGCTATAAATTAAATTTACGTAAGACAGATTAGCAGAAGCAAAAACATTTCTAATTTACGTGCATAGGCATGGGGAGGGTCCCACAACACATGAGACTCAAAGAAGGGCCAGATGATGAAGCTAACGTAGCATCCTGAGCTACAGAAAGGAATAGGGGTGCTTTGGGTTTCTCGGAGATGGTGGAGTTCTGGGAGGGTGAGGGGAGGAAATGTATGATAAGTAAAGGTTGTCTCGTTATAAAGATAAAAAGCCTCTCGGGTAATAAAAGTTGTCTCTGAGTAGCCCTCTTCCTGATACAGATTGTTTTACTAATGTGGATTTCCTTTATAGATGTAAATTTCTTTTACAAAAGGACAGCTTTTCAGAGCTACTACTGTGTCTGCAGTTTCTCATAATAACGAGCTTGAAAAATGCCAAAGAAGTAGATTTTGCTGTGGCAGATTCCTGGTCTCCTACAGTCATATTTTGGAGTGGTGTGTCCTGACACCAAACACAGTCTAATTATTTTCTAAATTCATGTGCCATATCCTAGCCCTGTGTCACCTGCACCAACACTACCCTGTCTCCTTGCTCATGCCACACCCTGGTGTGAGGCTGGGTCAGAGAACTGGCGAAGATGCCGGGACCCTGTTGGCATCATGGGATTAGTGGGTCAACTTCCCTGGGGGTGGATTTGTCAACAAAATGGGGTCTGTTAGCAAGGAAGTGCAGTGGGGGGAAACGAGGAAATAGGGGTGGGCTTTGTGGATGAAGTGGCAAGAGTTCAGTCTGTCCCCTTGGAAAACCACAGGTGTGGCATATCATGAGTGCAGGTGTCACTCACGGCCCCCATGCCAAGCTGCCAGGGGCCCTGGTGCTCAGCCGAACCTCTGTGTTCCCTTAGACTTCAGTGTGAGGTTGCTTTGATTATTAGAAACTCCTGCCCCCTCCCTGATTTCTCAGGGGTGAGGACTTTATTGGTAAGAAGGGTGGACTCTGGAATTGGCCAGAGTTCTAATTCTGGCTCTACCATTGACTGGCTTTGTAACTTCGGGCACATTGCTTTTGCCTCCCTGTGCCTCAGTTTTCTCAGCTATAAAATAGGCATAACACTGGTACACATCTTACAATACTACTAACAAGTACAACGACTGTGAGATTTAGCTAGCTAGTACTTATGACAATATGACATCCTTGGTACAGGGTCTGCAAAGCACTTAATAAATGTCAGTTTTAGACAATTCTCAGAAAAAGATATACAAATGGCTAACAAACATATGAAAAAATGCTCAACATCACTAATGATCAGGGAAATGCAAATCAAAACCACAGTGCAATACCACCTCATTCCTGCAAGAATGGTCATAATAAATCAAAAAACAGTAGATGTAGGTGTGGATGCAGTGAACAGGGAACACTTCTACACTGCTGGTGGGAATGTAAGCTAGAACAGCCGCTCTGGAAAACAGTGAACAGTGTAGAGATTCCTTAGATTACTAAAAGTAGAACTACCATTTGATCCAGCAATTCCACTACTGGGTATCTATCCAAAGGAGAAGAAGTCATTATATGAAAAAGATACTTGCACACACATGTTCACAGTAGCACAATTCACAATTGCACAATTGTGGAACCGACCCAAATGTCCATCAATCAAGGAGTGAATAAAGAAACTGTGGTATATATATATACAATGGAATACTAAGCCATAAAAAGGAATGAATTAATAGCATTTGTAATGACCTAGATGAGACTGGAGACTTATTCTAAGTGAAGCAACTCAGAAATGGAAAACCAAACATCGTATGTTCTCACTGATGTGTGGGAACTAAGCTATGAGGACGCAAAGGCATAAAACTGATACAATAGACTTTGGGAACTTGTGGGGAAGGGTGGGAGGGGGGGCGAGGGCTAAAACATTGCAAATAGGGTGCAGTGTATACTGCTCGGGTGATGGGTGCACCAAAATCTCACAAATCACCACTGAGGAACTTACTCATGTAACCAGACACCACCTGTACACCAATAACTATGGAAAAATAAAAATTTTGTAAAAGTCAGTTATTACTGTGATCATCAGAGATCCCCAGTTTTACCCCATCCCTTACCCAGGCAGGCAGATCTACAGGCCTGTGGGGCAGGTACCACCCCAGTGTGAATCCACCCTTGCAGTTTTGCCTCCATCTGCCTGGGGAGGCCTGTTATTGCGAGAGCTTTCTTCTGAATCTCACAGTGGCTCTGTCTGGTTTGGATTGAAACAACTGCCGTCTTGTACATGAGATAGCTGAGGCCCAGAGAGGATGCCTGCCTTCAGCAGGTTCTGAGCAGTTTGCAGCAGAAGGAGGATTGAGTCCCAGGTCTCCTGACTCCATGTTTGGTCCTCTTTCCATCCCACCCTCAGAGTCTGGAGAATAAGTGGGGTGGGCTAGCAGAGGAAGGGTCAAGAACTGCTTCTGCAAACCGTGCTCCTGCGGAGGCCAGAAAAAGCTCTGACACTTCCACCCCACAGCCTCCATGACTCCCACGTGGCTGCCAGGAGGCCTCCGACGGAGATGTGAAAAATGAACCAGTAAATGTATCATGACTTGTGAGGCTGTCTTAATAATTAAGTTTTATTAAAATGAACACCAAGAAATTTCCTGACATGGTCTGCCTGGTGGAGCTCATCAAAAGGTGATAAATGAGTGGGTTCTGGGGAAAGAGAATCTAAAGGGGGAAGTAGGGACAGAGAGAGAGGCCCCAGGGTGGAGAAGAGAGGGAGGTGGCAGGGGGAAGCTCAGGAGCCCTGAGCAGCAGTTCAGTTCAGCACCTGGTCCGCTGCTTCCCTGCTTTGCTTGGAATTACTGCTGAGGGCACTCAGGGCCTTGCAGACTGGCATGCTGAGTCAAGCTTCAGTCACGGCAGACTTTTAATCCCAGCTGGGCCACTAGTAACTGTGGCAGCTCTCCTTCCTGGGTCTTCCTCCCTGAGCTGTGAAAAGGAGACGGATCGAAGCAAACTACCCTGGCCCTTGAAGGGAAGTAGGTGGCCATCCATTTATGGGAAACTTGGTCATCCGGTCTGCAGACATTGACTAATATACTCACCAAACAGTGGTTTCTTCTGGACAAGGTACTGGGACTGGGGAGGGTGTTATTTAGAACAACTCTCTTATTTGGGTTTTCCACAATAAGCATTGATTGCTTTTGTACAGAAAATGAATTAACACTTCCACCCCATACAGATTCTAGAGCACCCAACTGATAGTTCAAGATAGGGGGTCAGATGGAGCAGAGACCCCTCTTAGGAGCCTGCCAGGTACTCCTCTCCCCAAGCATGGAAATAAAGGAAAATCTAGGAATTCCAGGCACCTAGCTAGCCTTGAGAAGTAAATGAGCAACCTGACAATCAAGAAGGTAATAGTAGCTTAAGACAATAGCCAAGGAAATTAGAGTCACAGAATATTTGGTTTCCTGTAGAAACTAAAGATAACGTCTCAACCTATGTCCCTGAGTTGTGTTTCAGAAACCCAGACGCCACCAAATGGAAGGTACCATCTGCAGGCACAGAGACCTCAGATAAGGGGAAGCTGAGGACTGAACTCAGATGGCCATGCTTTCTTCTAAGTTTCTTCCTGAGGGACCTGGAAGAGAGCATGCCCACGCAAGAGCTAACATTCTTTTCTGCCTACACCAAAATTGTAGACAAACCTTCACCTCCTTAACCCATCACAAACTGGAAAATCTTTGAATCCACCTTTGACTTGCCACACTCCCAAACTTCCGCTTCAAGATGTCTTGCCTTTTTAGGCCAAACCAACATGTAGTCTCCATGTATTTATGATTTTGCCTGTAACCTCTGCCCCTCTACCTTTAAAAACCCTTACCTGTAAGCCATCAGTGAGTTCTGATCTTACGCATGAGCTGCCCAATTCTGCTTGCTTGGTGCCCTGCAATAAATGCCTCACTTTCTCTGGCTGCAATCCCAAAATCAGTGTTTGGCTTCACTGTGCTGGGTGGGCACACCCAAGGTCGCTTCAGTAACAAGAGTACAAGTCTGCTGAGAGACAGGCCCTGCCCTTGGGGAGCTCACGGTGGTCTAGGGGAGAGGGGGCATAGGGCAATTCTCTTACAGGCATATTGATTCTGTTGTGTTAAGGGCTGGGGCAGAGGTGGCTAATGTGGGGCGTAGGGAGGAGCCTCAGGAAAGGTTTCCTGGGCAAGGGGACACCTGAGCTGAGATGTGAAGAAGAGCTCTTTTACTGTTTAGTAGAAGAGAAGAGGAAAGGAGAAAGTGGGGGCCGGATGTGCTCAAGTGAACGTGCAGAGGCTGGAATGAGCACTGGGAATTCAAAGACTGGCAGCTAGTTCTGTAGGAATGGGGCGACGGCTCAGACTGGCTCTTCCTTTTTCACACAAGGATATCAATTCCACTATCTATCTGGCTGATAACTCTGCCCTCAATCAACAATAGCCCAGAATAATGGCATTCTGGGCCTTGCCAGGAAATATGTGAACCTCTGCTATTCCTATCTCTTATTAAGAAAGAGAGAAAAGCTCTGTTGAAGGAATTGTTATTTATGGAGGATTGAGTGAAGGACATTCATTCTGCAAGAGTATAGGTTTTATCCTTGAATCAAGTCAGGTCATCAGAAAACTTGTACCCAAAGACAGAGAGATCAATGGAAGAGAATAGAAAGGCCAGAAATAGACCCAGATACAAATGGGAATTCATTGCTAGATAAAGGTAGCTTTGCAATGCAGCAAGGAAAGGATGGCTCAGCCAGGGGACACTGTCAGGAGACTTGACCAGCCATTTGGAATAAAACAAAACTGAAGCTTCACACCTCACATCCAACCATGATTGCTCCAATATTGACAGGTAAAAAAAATGAGACTACAAAATAGAGGAAGAAAGCATGGATAATGTTTTCATAATATTAGAGTAGGAGGAAGTCATTCTAAGACCATCAGTCTCAAAAGCCACAAAAGAAAAGGCTGAAAATTTTGATTACAAGAACATAAAAACTTCTAGATAATGATATGCACAATATCAAAAGGAAAGAGATAGGGGCAGAAGAAGGGAGACTTTCAAAGGGGAACTCCTGAAGAGTTTTAAGTAAGAGATTGTACGGTAGAGGGTGGAGTGGGTGATGAATTGTCAGAGTTTTATATTTTGGAAAAACATCTCTCTGGCTATGCTGGGGATTGTAGAATGAGAGAAGACTGACTGGATGTAGAGAGACATGCAGTGTAGGTGAGAATCAGAGAAAAGGCTATTGTGATGGGCCAGATAGGAGATGGTGGCCGCTTGGGCTAGGGTGGAGCTGGGCAGCATGCAGTGGGTGGAATGGAAAGACACCTGGAAGCAGAAATCCACATGAGGTTTGGCAGTGCACTGGATAAAGGGGTCATAGGGGAGTGGGTGTCAAGGATTCCCACTTTCCAGATTCACATAGCCAGATGGTGGTGGTACCATCTGCTGAGATGGGAAAGACAAGAAAGGATGGATTTTGTGGTGAGGGTGGGAGGTGTATGGTTTTTTCAGACTTGCTGAATTGGAGATGCCTTTTTTTTTTTTTATCCTCTGAGACAGAGTCTTATTCTGTTGCCCAGGCTGGAGTGCAGTGGTGTGATCTCGGCTTACTGCAGCCTTGGCCTCCCAGGCTCAAGTCATTCTCCTATCTCAGCCTCCCGAGTAGTGGGGACTACAGGTGCAAGCCACTGTGCCCAGCTAGTTTTTTTGTGTTTATTCTAGAGACGAAGTTTCTCTATGTTGCCCAGGCTGGTCTAGTGTTCCTCCTCCCAAAGTGCTCAGATGACGGGCGTGAGCCACTGCGCCAGCCCTTGAGATGCCTTTGAGCAGAGCCAACCTCATGGGCCAGGGACCTGTCACATAGGGTCACATAGGGTCCCAGATTTGGTTTAATACTCTGTCACCATCTTGAAATCCTTAATAATTTTTACACAGGGACTTGCATTTTAATTTTGCACCCAGCCTGCTCCTGCCTTTGAGTCACCTAGGAGTCAATGCTGTGAAATATTCAGATGTCTCAGGAGCACGGAGGAAACTTCTGAGCTGCAGATAAACAATGTGTGAGTCATCTCCACTTAAGCAGTGGCTGGAGACCTGGGCGGGTTATACTCCTTTCAGGAAATGCTTAGGATGACAAGAGGACAACTAGGGCCTGAGTTTTCAGGTACTTGGAGATGAAATGTCTAGGTAGGCGAGGGTATGAAAGTAGAAGGGGACGGAGCAGCAGGAGAATGTGGGAAGCCCTCAGGAGGGAGGGTATAGAGAAAGAGCACGTGTCGAAAACCAGAGAGCGAGAGATGTGAGAACTGAGAAGCCTCTAGCGGGTTTGGTAAGGTGGAGGACATTGGTGCCCTCAGAAAGCACAGTCTTTGTACAGTGAGTGGCTGGAGAGACAGGAAGTAGAGACCGTGAGAGGATCCACTCTTGAGAGAAGTTTTGGCACCACCCGGAGGGGAGGCATGAGGCCACACCCCAAAGGTGATGAGGAAGGAGAGAGGAATGTTCATCTTTATTCTTATGGGAAACATGAACATGTTTTTAAGATAGATTGTTTTTTGCTTGTTTGTTTGTTTTGAGGCAGGGTCTCCCCCTGTTGCCCAGGCAGGAGTCCAGAGCACGATCATGGTTCACTATAGCCTTGAATTCCTGGGCTCAAGTGATCCTCCTGCTTCACCCTCCTAAATAGCTGGGACTACAGGTGTACGCCACCATGCTCAGCTAAGTTTACTTTTTTTTTTTTTTTTTTTTTGCGGATGGGGTCTCACTATGTTGCCCAGACTGATCTTTAACTTCTGGCCTCAAAGAATCCTCTTGTCTCAGCCTCCCAAAGCTTGAGGATTACAGGCATGAACCACCACACCCAGCTTAAGTTATATTGTTAAGCACAAAAGCAGTACAGAATATTAGATGCAGAATATACGTCTTTGTTGAAAAATGGGGCTGAGGACAGATTCTATGCTTATGCAAGGAACATTTCTGGGCAGAAACACAAGAAACTTGTAATGTTAGTCACCTCTGGGAAATGGTGCAAAGGGCTTCAGCTTTTTCCTTCCATACTGGTTGATTTTTTTTTTTAATTATAACCATAAAAAAATTTTTTTGAGACAGGATCTGACTGTGTCTCCCAGGCTGGAGTGCAGTGGTGTGATCTCAGCTCGCTGCACCCTCCACCTCCCGGGCTCAGGTGATCCTCCCACCTCAGTCTCCTGAGTTGCAGTGTGCCACCACACCCAGCTAATTTTTGTATTTTTTTAGTAGAGATAAGGTTTCTCCATGTTGCCCAGGCTGGCCTCAAACTCCTAGGCTCAAGCTATCCACCCACCTCAGCCTCCCGAAGTGCTGAGATTACAGGAGTGAGCCACTGCACCTAGCCTAATGGTACTTTTTAAATAATAAGAAAAAACTATTAATTTCATGCCCTCAAGAGCAGCTCTCAGGCACCAAAAATATTGATTAAACGTCTCTCTGGTTTTCAAAATTAACATTCAATTTATTAAAGTAACAAATTCATATGGACCCGAAGTTCCTCCATAAGCTTTGAAATTCAGCTTACAAATCTTATTATTTATTTATAAGTCTAGCAAATTTTAACAATCACTTTTAAGAGTACCTTTGAGAAACGTTTTGTCTCATTTACAAATGTTTTTAATTAAATTGCTCTAAACATTGTAAACTGCATTTGTAGGCTTAATATATTTTAATTCCTTTTTAAGTACTTCACTTGTCTAACAAACCTTCTCGGATATTTAAGTAATTGTTATAAATCTAATTCATTAAACTTCTAAATACGGCAAGGCTTAAAGTCTTTTACAGCTTCCAAATCTTATTTAAATACAGTAAGATTTCAACTTAGAATCTGATGTCAAAGTCAATTGCTCCATTAAACATTTTGTATTAGAAGGAAAGTTCATGTGTGACTCTGAAAGGCCACAGATTCTTAAACATTACAAGTGTGTAAACATAGATTATTTCAAAGCACACATATCTTAATAGAAAGAATATAGTTCTAGTCTATGTTTCTATACTTAGTTTTGTTTTGTTTTGTTTTGAGATGGAATCTGGCTTTGTTGCCCAGGCTGGAGTGCAATGGCGTGATCTCATCCCACTGCAACCTCTGCCCCCCGGGTTCAAGGGATTCTCCTGCCTTAACCTCCTGAGTAGCTGGGACTACAGACAGGTGCCAACACACCTAGCTAATTTTTGTATTTTTAGTAGAGATGGGTTTTTGCCATGTTGATCAGGCTTGTCTCGAACTCCTGACCTCAGGTGATCCACCTGCCTTGGCCTCTCAAAGCCCTGGGATTACAGGCATGAGCCACCGTGCCTGGACTATACTTAGTTCTAAATCTTCCTTAGGTTAGAAGATGCTCACCTATGATCCTGCCAATGTCATCTTCCTCATTCTAAGAACCTGAGCATGGGTGGGGCCTCCCTCTGCTCCCTGCTACCTCCCTGGCCCTGCACCAGCCTCTCCTTCCTTCCTGTAGTAGAGAAGAAGCTGTTCCTCCTCCCCACTCAGGCCAAAATCACCTTTGTTTCGTGAAGATCCTCCAACTTTCTCAGGTTGGTGCAAAAGTAATGACAGTCTTTGCCATACTTGCCTGATATTCATCATTCTTTTCTCTCGTATAGATCTAATTATTTCCTCTCAGCTTGGACAATTTCACATCAGCATTTTAAATATGCTCAGGTCTCTCCCTTAAAAACAATAAAGCTAAAAATGTCGACCCCTGCACCCTATTAGTCACCTTCCTACCTCTGGCTCACAGCCAGCTGCTTTCAGAAGCTGTCTACACTGGGTATCTTTATTTCCCGACTTTTGCCATCCACCAGCACGTTCCATCTGCCTCTCCTTGTCAACTCCACCAAAACTTCTCTCCCTAAGGTAACCAATGATAGTCATGTCATCACATCCAATGGCTACTTTTGAGTCTCGGTTTTATTACACTCAAATTCTCGGTAACATTTGACTCAGGCCTTGGTTTATTTGAGACACTGTACTCCCTTGCCTTCCGTGAAATCATCCTTTTTGATTTTCATTCATCCTTCTTGGCTATTCCTACTGCTATAGACTGAATACTTGTGACCCCTAAAGTTCGTATACTGAAATCTTAACCCTCCAGGTGATGGTACTAGGAGGTGGGGACTTTGGGACTGGGTGATTAGGTCATGAGGGTGGAGTCTTCATGAATGGGATTAGTGTCCTCATAAATGAAGTCCCAGAGCTTCCTTACATCTCTACCATGTGAGAGAACATAGCCAGAAGGCAGCATCTATGAGCCAGGAGGCAGACACTCACTTGCACCTTGATCCTAGATTTCCCAGCCTCCAGAACTGTGAGAAATGAATTTCTGCGGTTTGTAAGCCACTCACGCCATGGTACTTTGTTATAGCAGAGTCTGAATGCACTAAGACACATTTTCTGCTTCTAATAATGGATTTCTTTAAGCCTTGGCCCTGGATCCTTTACTCATTTCACCCTCTGCTTTTTCCCTGGAAATTCCATCCATTTAAAAATTGTGTTTATTTTATTACTATCTCTTTGCAGATGACTGCTAGGGTTAGATCTTCACCTCGGAACTTTCTTCTAAGCCCCAAACCTACATATCCACATTCTGACTAAACATATTAATGAGGATCTACACATCAGCTTGAATTCATGCTCTCTCCCCTGCCAATCACATCCTCCTCTTGGGTGTCCTTTCTCAGTGAATGACACCACCGTTCATTCTGTTTGCAAGCCAGATTTGGGAGTTACTCTTGACACTGCCTTCTCTCTCTCTACTTCATACATCATCTGTCACCATTCCCTGTACATTTTAATTTACAAATTCTCTCTTAAACCTCCCCTCTTGTCTTCTTCTCAATTTGAGCCTCTGTAGCCCCAACCACTATTATTTCTTTACTGGAAAAATGCAGCAGTCTCCTCCTTGGTCTCCCACATCTGCCCTGTGTTACTCACCCTCTCACTGGTCCTCCAAACCACAGTTCACCATTCCAATTAGTTACAAACATGGCCTTTCTGACCCTCCCCATGTTGGATTCTCCTGCTGCCTCCTCGTGCTCCATGTGGTTCAGAGACATTGGTCTTCTTTCAGTTGCAGGAATGGACCATCTCCCTCCCTCTTGGGACCTTGCACATGTTCTAGAATATTCTCCTGAGGACCTTCCCCCAACACCTGCTTAACTAGCAAATTTCTTTCCGTTTCTTAGAGATCCTAGTTCGAGAAGCCTTCTCTGCCCTCTGGACCTGGATAAGGTTCAGAGCAGTATCTGAATACACGTATTTTTTTCTCTTTCTCTCTCTCTTTGTATTTGTGTGTGTGTGTGATCAAGGTCTGACTCCATCAGTAGACTGTCCCTTGAGGTTAGGAAGCACCTATTTTTTGTGGCCGGGCGCGGTAGCTCAAGCCTGTAATTCCAGCACTTTGGGAGGCCGAGACGGGCGGATCACGAGGTCAGGAGATCGAGACCATCCTGGCTAACACGGTGAAACCCCGTCTCTACTAAAAAAAAAAAATACAAAAAGCTAGCCGGGCGAGGTGGCGGGCGCCTGTAGTCCTAGCTACTTGGGAGGCTGAGGCGGGAGAATGACGTGAACCCGGGAGGGGGAGCTTGCAGTGAGCTGAGATCCAGCTACTGCGCTCCAGCCTGGGCGATAGAGCGAGACTTCGTCTCAAAAAAAAAAAAAAAGGAAGCATCTATTTTTTGTTACTTCAGTGTCGTCAGAACCTAGCACAGTACTTGGTACATAGTAGGTGCTCAATAAATTGTTGACAAATGGCAAATGCTGTGGAGGCCAATGCCTTTCACAGGTTCCTTGGATGAAGACATTTCTTTGAGCAATAACAGCTTGGAAAAGCTCAGTTTTCTCTAAAGGACTAATGTGTGAGAGGGAAGCAGGGGAAGGAGGATGTGAAGAAGAAACAGGTGGTTTATAGCCTCCAATAAGGGGCAGGCTGGGTTTTCCCCTTAGGAATTTGCAGAATCATGTTCACATTCTAATGAGAATAATTGATATATTGTAGGATCTATAGCAAAGGTTTGTAGTACTGAAAAATTTTATCATCTGTATGAAATTTTGTGTCTCCTCCCCACAAGCTGTAGCATGTTAACTCAGCCAACTCTGGGTGTCTGCATCTCTCTCCAGCGTCCAGCATGTCCCAGCAGTGCTCATGTTCCAGAAGGATCCCTCACGTGGCTTGGAAGTTGAAAGACTGAAAGATCACCAGAACAGGTGGAGCATGTGTACAGAGAACACTTGTGGCACACAGGTGATGGTGGAAGTGACCATATGGGAGCTCTGGGGCTTGCCTCTTAACCATCTGGGCACCCACACTCAAGCCAGTAGGGCAGAGACCAGAAAGCAGGCTGTCCACTGAGTGGACACTTTCAGAAATGTGGATGAGGCACAATACACCCTTTCTGGTCGCTGGATGAGGTCTCTACAGTCAGACTTTGGGGGTTTAGAATTCCATGATTCCCGTGCTTCTTGGGCTGTCTGTTCACAGGTCCTTTGTCGGAGAAACTCAAGAGTGTTGTTGGTAGTGGCTGAGAGGATGCAATGTCTTTATACTCAGGGCAGATCTGAATGTGCACCCCCACTTGTGGTTACCCGGCTCTCTGACCTCCAGCAATTCTCCATACTTCTTTGAGCCTTGGCTCTGCATCTGAAATACTAAGATAGTGGTTCCACTTGACTACATTGTTGTGAGGTTTTGAGATGATAAATATTACCATACTCAGTTCAGTGTTTTCACTGCCGTAGCTTTGAAGTAAGATTTGAAATCAAGAAGTGCAAGATGGACTTTGTCCAGCTTTGTTCTTTATCAAGATTGTTTTGGCTATTTGGGGTCACTTGCAATCCATGTGAATTTCAGCAATAGCTTTTCCATTTCTGCAAAAATGGCCATGGGATTTTGACAGGGGTTGCATTAAATCCGTAAATAACTTTGCAGTATAAATAACCACAAAAAATGCTACGAAACTTTGATAGAGATTGCATTGAATCACTTCGAACCTATAAATCAATTCGTAAATCACTTTATAATATTGTTAAGTATTGCCATCTTAACAATACAAGTCTTCTGATCATGAACATGGATGTCTTTGCATTTATTTCCATCTTTAATTTCTTTCAATGATATTTTGTCATGTTTTTAGTATAAATTTTAGACTTCTATTAAATTTATTCATAAGGATTTTATTTTCTTGATGCTATTGTAAGTGGTATTGTTTTGTGAATTTTATTTTTGGATTATTCATTACTAGTGTGTAGGAATTTTAATTTTATATCCTGTAACCTTGCTGATCTTGTTAATTAGTTCTGATAATTCTAATAATGGATCCTTTAGGATTGTCTCTATATAAGATAGTGCCATCTGGAAATAGTTTTATTTCTTCTTTTCCAATTTGAATTCATTTTATTTCATTTCCTTGCCTAATTGTTCTGGCTAGAACTTCCAGTACAATATTTAATAAAAGTGCTGAAAGCAGACATCCTTGTATTTTTCCTGATCTTAGAGGAAAAACGTTCAGTCTTTTTCCATTGTTTATCATATTAGCTGTGGATTTTTGGTAGATGTCCTTTATCAGATTGAGAAAGTTCCACTCTATTTCTAGTTTGTTGAGTGTTTTTATCATGAAGGCAGGTTGGATTTTGTTAAATGGTTTTTCTGTGTCTAATAAGATGATCATGTGTTTTTTTCTCTGTTCTATTGAATTATTTATTATATTAATTAATTTTCAAATGTTAAGCCAACTTTGCATTCCTTTGATAAATCCTATTTGGTCATGGTGTTAATCTTTTTAACAGACTGCTGGATTCAGTTTACTAGAATTTTGTTGAGGATTTTTATATTTATATTCATAAGCAGTATTGGTCTGTAGTTTTCGTTGTAGCAGCTTTGTATGGTTTGGTAATGGGATAATACTGGCCTCATAAAATGAATTGCAAAATGTCCCCTCTTCTTCTATGTTTTAGAAGAGTTTGTGAAGAATTGGCATTAATTCTTTAAATATTCTGCATAATTCACCAGTGAAACCATCTGGGCTTAAGCTGTTCTTTGTGGGAAGTTTTAAAATGATGAATTCAATCTCATTAGTATTATTATTATTATTTGGTAGTTTTAAAATTTTATTTTTAATTTTTTTATTTTCATAGGTTATTGGGGAACAGGTGGTGTTTTGTTACATGAGTGAGTCCTTTGGTGGTGATTTGTGAGATTTTGGTGCACCCATCACCCAAGCAGTATATACTGCACCATATTTGTAGTCTTTTATCCCTCACCCACTTCCCATCCTCTCCCCTTGAGTCCCCAAAGTCCATTCTGTCATTCTTATGCCTTTACATCCTCATAGTTTAGTTCCCACTTATGAATGAGAACATATGATGATTGATTTTCCATTCCTGAGTTACTTCACTTAGAATAATAGTCTCCAATCTCATCCAGGTTGCTGCAAATGCCACTAATTCATTCCTTTTATGGCTGAGTAGTATTCCATCATATATATATATCATATATATCATATATGTACACCACAGTTTCTTTAGCCACTTGATTTGTGTGCATTTGGGTTGGTTCCATGTTTTCATAATTGTGAATTGTACTGCTATAAATGTGTGTGTGCAAGTATCTTTTTCATATAATGACTTCTTTTCCTCTGGGTAGATACCCAGTAGTGGGATTGCTGGATCAAATGGTAGTTCTACTTTTAGTACTTTAAGGAATCTCCACACTGTTTTCCACAGTGATTGTACCAATTTACATTTTCACCAGCAGTGTAGAAATGTTCCCTGTTCACCACATCCATGCCAACATCTATTATTTTTTGATTTTTTTTATTATGGCCATTCTTGCAGGAGTGTGGTGGTATCACATTGTGGTTTTGATTTGCATTTCCCTGATCTTTAGTGATATTGAGCGTTTTTTCATATTTTTGTTGGCCATTTGTGTATCTTCTTTTGAGAATTGTCTATTCATGTCCTTAGCCCAATTTTTAATGAGATTTTTTGGTGTTTTTTTTTTTTTTTTTTTTTTATTTTTTGTTTGAGTTTGTTGTAGATTCTGGATATTAGTCCTTTGTCAGATATATAGATTGTGAAGATTTTCTCCCACTCTCTGGGTTGTCTGTTTACTCTGCTGACTGTTCTTTTTGCTATGCAAAAGCTCTTTAGTTTAATTAAGTCCTAGCTATTTATCTTTGTTTTTATTGCATTTGTTTTTGGTTCTTGGTTATGAAATCCTTGCTTAAGCCGATGTCTATAAGGGGTTTTCCAATGTTATCTTTTAGAATTTTTATAGTTTCAGATCTTAGATTGAAGCCCTTGATCCATCTTGAGTTGATTTTTGTATAAGGTGAGACATGAGGATCCAGTTTCATTCTCCTACGTGTGGCTTGCCAATTATCCCAGCACCATTTCTTGAATGAGGTGTCCTTTCCCCACTATATGTTTTTGTTTGCTTTGTCAAAGATCAGTTTGCTGTAAGTGTTTGGGTTTATGTCTGGGTTCTCTATTCTGTTCCATTGGTCTATATGTCTTTTTGTTTGTTTGTTTGTTTGTTTTGTTTTGTTTTGTTTTTTTAGACGGAGTCTCGCTCTGTCACCCAGGCTGGAGTGCAGTGGCTCAGTCTCGGCTCACTGAAAGCTCTGCCTCCCAGATTCACAGCATTCTCCTGCCTCACCCACCTGAGTAGCTGGGACTACAGGCATCTGCCACCATGCCCGGCTAATTTTTTGTATTTTTAGTAGAGACAGGGTTTAACTGTGTTAGCCAGGACGGTCTCTATCTCCTGACCTCGTGATCCGCCCACCTTGGCCTCCCAAAGTGCTAGGATTACAGGCATAAGCCACCGCGCCCAACCCTATGTGACTATTTTTATACCAGTACCATGCCGTTTGGGTGACTATGGCCTTATAGTATAGTTTGAAATCAGGTAATGTGATGCCTCCAGATTTGTTCTTTTTGCTTAGTCTTACTCTGACTATGTGGGCTCTTTTTTGGTTCCATATGAATTTTAAGACTATTTTTTTCTCATTCTGTGAAGAATGATGGTAGTATTTTGATGGCAATTGCATTGAATTTGTAGATTGCTTTTGGTAGTATTGTCATTTTCACAGTATTGCATCTACCCATCCATGAGCATTGGATGTGTTTCCATTTGTCTGTGTCATCTATGATTTCTTTCAGCAGTGTTTTGTAGTTTTCCTTGTAGAGGTCTTTCATCTCCTTGGTTAGGTGGATTCCTAAGTATTTTATTTTATTTTATTTGCAGCTGTTGTAAAAGGGGTTGAGTTCTTGATTTGATTCTCAGCTTGGTCACTGTTGGTGGATAGAAGAGCTACTGATTTGTGTACATTAATTTCGTATTCAAAACTTTGCTGAATTCTTTGATCAGTTCTAGGAGCTGATCAAATGTCTCCATTCACTTCTTGTATCATTTTTTTTATTTCCTTAAGTTGTACTTTGCCTTTCACTGGTGCCTTCCTGATTAGCTTAATAACTAACTTTCTGAATACTTTTTCAGGTAATGCAGGGATTTCTTCTTGGTTTGGATCCATTGCTGGTGACCTGGTGTGATTTTTGGGGGTGTTAAAGAACCTTGTTTTGTCATATTACTAGAGTTGGTTTTCTGGTTCCTCCTCATTTGTGTAGTCTCTGTCAGATGGAAGGCCTAGGGCTCAAGGCTGTTGTTCAGATTCTTTTGTCCCATGGGGTGTTCCCTTGATGTATTACTCTCCCCCTTTTTTCTAGGAATGTGGCTTCCTGAGAGCCGAGCTGTGGTGATTGTTATCTCTCTTCTGGATCTAGCCACCCAGGATGTCTACCAGGCTCCAGGCTGGTACTGAGGGTTGTCTGCACAGAGTCCTGTGATGTAAACCATCTGTGGGTCTCTCAGCCACGGATACCAGCACAGTATTTGGGGTGTCTCCTAGGTCCTGCAGGAGCAATCCACTTCCTTCAGAGGGTCTGTGGGTTCTCTCGGCTCTCCTAATTTATTCCTGCAGTCGTTCTGCCCCTCCAGGGCCTCTCCGTACTCTCCCTGACACGTGGTGGTGGTGGCGGTGGCCCCTGCAGTTTTGCTGCCCTGTCTTCAGCTCTCAGCTTCAGTGTCTTTTTTAAATACCTATTTAGATTTTTTTATTTCTACTTGAGTCAGTTTTTGTAGTTTGTGTCTTTCTAAGAATTTTTCCGTTGCATTTGTAATTTAATTTGTTGGCATATCATTGGCTCTTTGTATTCCCCTATACTTTTTATGTCTATGAGGTTGGTAGTAATGTTCTCTCATTCTTTCCTGATTATGGTAATTCAAGTATTCTTTTTTTTTTCTTGGTCAGTTTGACTAAAAGCTTGTCACTTTTGCTCATCTTTTGAAAGAACCAGCTGGGTGTGGTGGCTCAGCATTTTGGGAGACTGAGGCAGGAGGATGGCTTGAGCCCAGGAATTTGAGACCAGCCTGGGCAACATAGGGAAAGCTCATCTCTATAAAAATTAAAAACATTAGCTGGACATGGTGGTGCACTCCTGTGGTTCCAGCTACTCGAGAGTCTGAGGTAGGAGGATCACTGAAGTCCAGGAGATTGAGGCTGCAGTGAGCTGTGATTGTACCACTGCACTCCAGCCTGAGTGATAGAGCTAGACCTTTTGAAAGAAAGAAAGAAAGAAAGAAAGAAAGAAAGAAAGAAAGAAAGAAAGAAAGAAAGAAAGAAAGAAAGAAAGAAAGAAAGAAAGAAAGAAAG
>NW_012115932.1:14429069-14439274 GCF_000951035.1 Colobus angolensis palliatus | reverse complement strand
AAGGAAGGAAGGAAGGAAGGAAGGAAGGAAGGAAGGAAGGAAGGAAGGAAGGAGAACCATTTTTTGGTTTCAGTGATATTCTCTATTGTTTTTCTGTCCTCAATTTCATTAATTTCCACTTTTATTATTGTCTTCCTTCTGCTTGCTTTAGGATAAGTTTGCTCCTTTTCCCCTAGTGTCTTAAGATAGAAGTCTAGGTTATTGATATGAGATGTTTTTTCTTTTATTAAAAAAATTTTACTTTAAGTTTGGGGATACATGTGCAGAATGTGCAAGTTTGTTACATAGGTATACATGTGCCATGGTGGTTTGCTGCACCTATCAACCTGTCATCTAGGTTTTAAGCCCCGTATGCATTAGGTATTTGTCCTAATGCTCTCCCTCCACTTGCCCCCCACCCTCCGACAGGCCCTGGTGTGTGATGTTCCCCTCCCTGTGTCCATGTGTTCTCATTGTTCAATTCCCGCTTATGAGTGAGAACGTGCGGTGTTTGGTTATCTGTTCCTGTGTTAGTTTGCTGAGAATGATGGCTTCCAGCTTCATCCATGTCCCTGCAAAGGACATAAACTCATTTTCTTTTATGGCTGCATAGTATTCCATGGTGTATATGTGCCACATTTTCTTTGTCCAGTCTATCATTGATGAGCATTTGGGTTGGTTCTAAGTCTTTGCTATTGTAAATCGTGTTGCAATAAATATACATGTGCATGTGTCTTTATAGTAGAATGATTTGTAATCCTTTGGGTGTATACCCAGTAATGGCATTGCTGGATCAAATGGTATTTCTGGTTCTAGATCCTTGAGGAATCGCCATACTGTCTTCCACAATGGTTGAACTAATTTACACTCCCACCAACAATGTAACGTTTTCGATTTTTAATGTAGGTACTTGGAGTTATAAATTTCCCTCTAAGCATTGCTTTAGCTATATTGCATAAATTTTTATATGTTGTGTCTTAATTTTCATTCATATCAAAGTATTTTCTCATTTGTTTTGTGATTTCTTCTTCGACCAGTTGGTTACTTATGGGTATGTTAATTTCCATATACTTGAGAGTTTCCAAAAGTTCTTTCTCATTTTATTCTTTGTGGCCAAGGAACAGATTGTGTATAATTTCAGTCCTTTTAAATTATTGAAGCTTGTTTTGTGGCCTAGCATATGGTGTATTCTACAGAATGTTTGATGTGTGCTTAAGAAGAATATGTGGGGCAGGCATGTGGCTTGTGCCTGTAATTCCAGCACTTTGGGAAGCTGAGGCCCATGGATCACCTGAGCCTGGGAGGATGAGGCTGCAGTGAGCCATGATCACACCACAGAACTCCAGCCTGGGCAACAGAGTAAGATCCTGTTTCAGAGGGAGAAGGAGAAGAATATATATGCTTCTGTTGTTGGGTGGATTATTCTATAGATATCCATTAGGCCTAGTTGGTGTATTCCTCTGTTAAAATATTCCATTTTCTTGTTGATCTTATGTCTAGTTGTTCTATCCATTATTGAAAGTGAGGTATTAAAGTTTCTAAATATTGCTGAGCTGCCTATTTATTTATCCCTTTGACTTTGTCAGTTTTTGTTTTATGTATTTTGAGATTCTATCATTAGGAGCATATTTGTTTATAATTGTGGTATCTTCCTGATATTTTGACACTTTTATTATTATAAAATGTCCCTTTTTTATCTGTATTAACATTTTTGTTTTAAAATCCATTTTGCCTAATATTGGAATAGCTACTCCAGGTTTATCTCTTCTTTTTTTAAGAACAATATTTTTTTTTAACCTTCATTGAACTTTGTAATGAGGGTAAAAATAATAGAAACATCAAATGAATACAGACTAGATAATCTATAAAAATAACTAGTTATTTATGTTTACACAGAAGTCTGTCACACAGATTCCAGAATTATATAGCTTAAATAATTCTAATTATGTAAAAACATTCTAATTCTGAAACATTTCCAACTTCCTACTCATTAATATTTCATAGTTTTACCAGGTAAAGTTTAATATCTTTTCATATGATCATCAGGAAGTTTTGTAAACTTCTAACCTACATTCTTAATTCTTAGTCTATGTAAGACAGAGTACAAAAACCAGTTCTCCTGGGCATCAGGTATCTCCTGACTTACAAGTAAGGGTCTCTGGCAGGATGCAAACATTTTAGGTGAAGGCCACTTCTTGGAATTTGCTTCAGGTTTAGGTACACTCCTCTAGTCCTTTATTACATTTAATGCCAATCTCCTTGTTTCACCTTGCTCTTTATAACTTGGAAGAAGTTCCCTGTATGCATACCAAAATTTAATTTGTCCCTTCCTCCCACCTTTTCTGAGTTAATTATATTCACTTCCTCGAGTCAACCATGAAAACAAATGCACTTCTTGCAGAATTTTAAAATTTTGGGTATGGTGAGAAAGAAATTACCTTCTAAAATGGCAGGGCGTTTCCCTCTTTTTGCAAAGCATGAATTTTTCTTCTAGGAATAAAGCTTGCTTTCCTGTGAATGGATTGAAATCTGGAGCGAGCCAACCTTCCTGAGCAGCTGCAGTAGTTTTCTAAGCTGTGTAACAACTTACATAACTTTATTATGTGACGGTTTCTGTGGATCAGAAGAATGGGCACGGTTCAGCTGTGTCCTTTTCCCCAGGTCTCACAAGATGGCAATCAAGGTGTTAGTTGGTCTGTATTTTATTTTTCAGGCTCAACTTGGGAAGAATCTAGTTCCAGGTTTACTGAGGATGTTGGCAGAATTCATTTCCTGGGTCTGTAGAACCAAGGACGTCTATTTCTTGCTGGCTGTTTGTTGGATGCCAATCTCAGCACCTGGGCTTCCCACAGTTCCTTGCCATGTGGAAGTCTTCATCATGGCTACATACTTTGTCAAGTCAGCAAGGAGAATCTCTAGCATGAATCTTCCAGCATAAAGGAGCCACATGATGCACTGTAATCACAGGAGTAACGTCCACCACCTCTGCCATATTCCACTGGTTAGAAGCAAGTCACAGATCTCATCTACCTTCAAGTGGAGGTTATTACATAAAGATGTAAATACCAGAAGGCAGAGCTTATTGGCAATTAATTTAGGATCTGTCCACTACTCGTGTTGGAGTACTCCTCAAAAGATATGCCCCAAAGTTACTTTCGGATTTTCTAAAAAGGAAACTGGAACCAGGAATGTGGGACCCCTGCTAAATGACGCCTAGAAGTGCACCTGTTTTCTTTGGTGGGATGGTGGCTGCAATATGTGAAAACTGCCTTTCCCCATCCTTCAGCACTAAACCAGCACATTGGAAGATGTGACAAAGACCATTACATTGAAATATAGGCCACTTCCCTAATAAGGCAACTTTCCTTTAAAGTTAAATTGAGAAACTAAGTGACTGGATGATATCCTTTTAATGGCTGCTGAGCGTAAATGCTTTTTGAGAGCAAATGCTCCTTCAGGAAAGATCATTTCTAATGTTCTTTCAAATCGTCAATTTGGAGGGTGAAGAGGAATGTGATTAGAAGACCAAACTAAGAATTTTGAGACCAGCAAAAATGTTGACTTCACGGACATATAATTTAAACTGCCAAAGTGCTAGCACATTTTTAATGCAAAATATACTTAATCAGTAATAATCCTGTTCCTCAAGAAGGCTTCTAATTTGTTTCATTGCCTTTTTAGATGTGTCCCCTTTCATTTTCTAAAACATAATCATAGTTCAGCAACTCCATCTGTGAACGATCCGGCGATGAATTCTGGGTGGTAATGATGTACAACGAGTGAATAACAATTCCTTAATCACGCTGTTTCCTCTGTTGTCGCCTCATTTGAATTCCTGGTTTTCAGAAAATTCGATTATATTTGCAATTTCATCAAGAAATTACTCAGATAAATAACTGACAGAGTAACGGTTCACTTCTTCGTCAGGGTAAAGGCAGAGGGAGCAGGGTGGGGAGAGAAGAGGCGAAAGACAGATTTGATTAAAAGTGTCATAAAGAAGTTTTGCTTTCCTGAGAGGCAAAGGAGAAGGGTGACAATTTTACAGCCATGGATGTCAGCTCAACCTGAAGATGGGAAGTGACAGGAGCCCCTAAATGAAACTTTCTCATCCATCAGGGCTGGCCTAACATCCCTCTCTGGAGCTATCACCAGCTTGTGTTGACATTTATGAGGCCCCAGCCTGCATTCCAGGCAGAAATTTATGATGGGCAATCAGAGGTGCCCATGGCTACCTTCATCATCTGAGTTTCATATTGGATTCTGCAGCCACGCACACTAGGCACTTTCCAGTTGCTAAAGAGAGGCCTTATCTTGACTTCAATCTTGCCAATAAAGATTCTCTGAATTTTCGAAGAAGGAGATTAATCATCTTCCTCAACTAACATCTGTTGGCATTCTGTCTCCATTGGGTGACCCAGCCCATTACCCAACCACTGTCAGAGGTGATGCAAGCATCCCACAGTGCGTCTCTAATCCACACTGAAAGACTGAATTTGTTCTTTTCTCAGTACCCAGTGCCACCAACCATGTTTCCCTCTGGGTCTTTCCATGGGAAGCAGGCCTGAGGAATGGAGATGGAGTCACAGGGGTGTCCATGGATTGGAGTGATATCAGCAGGACTTTTGAGGATGGCCTTGCAGACAGTTACCACTCCATGACAATAGCCACCAGCCTAGGCCTGGGCAGGGCAGCTCCTGGGATAGAGAGGGTCTGCTGCATGCTCCATGCTCTTACCTCTGGAAGCAGATGTAATCATCCAACTATAACATTCTTTTTTTCAATGAACATTAGCTGATGTCCTTCCAGATGAGACATGCCCAAGCATGGACACCCAGGACAGCAAAGCTTGCATCCTTCCCCTGCAAACACACACACACACACACACACACAATGCAGGGGAAGCTGAAGCAACTGTCTGGAAAGCATATAGTATGTACAAGGTTGTCTACTCCAGCTGATGCTCCCTATCAGAAATACATTTCTCACTACCAATTAGTTTGTAGAAACTATTTAATTAGGTTTTTTTTTTTTTTTAAGTTCAGGTTTCTGTCAAATGGGTGGTGTCAATCCCCTTTAGCCAAAGACCAGGAACACACCTGCAGATGAACAGAACTGAGTTAATTGGCTCACTGCAGCAAGGAGACTGTGCACTGTGGGGAACAGTGAGGAATTTTTGTGACAGGGTGTTAGGAAGAACTTACAAAAGGATGGGGGTTTGTGTTAGGTGACTAGGGAGGGTTGAATTGGATGCCATCAGGCAGTAGTACTCATTCTGTAATTGGGTACCTGTAATCTTATCTATAAACTAGAAGGACTAGTGCAGGGCCAAAATTGTAAACATTGGTAAACAGTTACCCCCATTAGCCAAAAAAGAGGGGTATCTGGTCATTTTTGTGGTTTAGACAATGTTCTTGCTTTGTCTGCGTTTAGACATGACTATGAAGTGCTCTCGATTTTGTCTTGCTTCAACACAGTCAGAATAGCCTTTTCTGATGTCAATGTTCTGTGAAATTGTTCAACAGGAGACTAACTGTGAGGACCAGGCCAGCTCCCATCAGTTGGGGCTGCTTGCCTCTTTCTCAGTGACAAATTTTTCAAGGTCATGATCTCCTTCTTCATGTCCATGCTCTCGGTAATCGCACACACTTTCTAAATATTAAGCACCTTCTCTATGGCAAGTGTCAGGTGATGGGACTGGAGCACTGAACGTGTTAGCCACAGTCCTACCCTCTCAAAGCCCCTGGCCTTGCAGGGGACATCATCACAGTGAGGTGTGGTGAGCGCTCAGCTTGCGATCCTTAGGACTTTATCATCCTCAAAACGGAAGGGATCCTGCGTGGCCAGGGGAGACGTCCTGCAAAAGCCGAGCCTTCAAGGAGATTTAAAAACAGATAGAAGTTGGCCAGAGAAAGAGAAGGGAGAAACTGTTTCTGGGGATGGGGGTGGAGGTGGTCAGAGCAGCTGGGTCAGATCTTTAATTCTTGAGATCTGAGAGCTACAAGGGATTTACAGGTGCAGGAATGAGGGATGAGGGTGGATAGCAGGCAGGAGCTAGAACACAGGAGGCTTTGCAAGCCCTTCAGAGGAGTCTGGGTGGAATTTAGCTTATAGTGAGTAATAGGGAGCCACGGAAGGGTTTTCAGCTAGGGACTGCTGTGGTCTGATTTACGTTTTATACAAGATAAACCTACAGAGTGACTATAAGAAAGGAAGGCAGACAGGGGTGGGTGGCTGAACTGAATATCTTGATTTGTGAGTAGATGCTGGGTCCAACCCGCAGACCCTGGCTGAGTGACGGATGAAAAAATGTACACAGACACAGGTTTTTTGCCTGGCTGCACAGCTAGGGGATCCGGCTGCTCACAGGCACCGAGGAGGGTGCTGTAAAGAGTCAGCAGCTGGAGCCTGGACAAGCTGGTGCTGTGGGCACATATTCAGTACACATTTAATGACAAAGGCTTTGAGTCAACACACTTGTGGGTAATTAACACGGTGGCGGGTGTGGGGGTGGGGGTGCCGGGGTCGGGGGGGGGGAGCCTTTCCACTAAGAAAGCAGTCCTGCTCTCTTGGACGATTAAAGGCCAGGTTTCAAGGCCTAAGTAAACTAACTTATCTAGATCAATTTCCTCACACTTCGTTGTTATCTACTCTGAGAAAATTCAGCTGCCTTCAGCCAAATCCTTTCCCAAAACTTTTGCAAAACCTCCTGGCCTTCCACGAAGGTTTGAGTCTTTCTATAATTTTTATAATTTTTCCCACCACCCTGACTGAACTCCTACAAGTAGAGACCCCAGGCCCTATACGGCGGCTTCTAGTTGTCAAAGCAGGAGAAGGAACCGCAAAGTAGGGTGGGGCCGGAGGGTAGAGGGGAAAGAGCTGACCCATTGCTCAGGAGCACCTGGCAATGCCACTGCTTCTAATCCCAGCTGATGTGCACTCAGCATTTAACATACACCGCCAGCGCGGTTCTAAGTTCCTCATGTGGATTATTGTATTGTGTCATGATAATAGCCCTATGGAGTGGGTACTTCTTTTTTTTTTAGCCCTAGGTTATAGGTGAGGAAACTGAAGCACAGAGAGGCTGAGCAATTGGCTCATCATCCAGCTGCTAAGTGGGGCAGGAGTTCAACCCAGAGCAGCCTGATTCAGGACCTGCCCGATTTTCCTCTGGGCTCCTTGGAGCCCTGGAAGTGCCAGGCTCTGCCCTGCACATTGTGCTCATCTGGGCCTCACAAAGCTGTGTTCTCAAGGGTGTGCGGTCGGGGTGGCAATGTCAGTGCCCGAAGCACAGTTTGGAAGTGGAGGACTGCTTTTCAGGAGTTGGGACGAAGAGCTAGAAACTCAGCAACTATGGGGAAGCTCCTCTAACTTAGCAAGTGTGCTATCTTTGAGTCCAAAGTGTCCAATATGGGGCTTACTGGTTTTGCCCTTGAAGTTTGAGTTTAATAAATGTGTATGAATGAACAAATGGAGAATGAATGAATGAACCAACTCACTACCTCTCTTCTAAATAGATGGCAATAGGATATTGTGCAGATGAGACAGGAGAGGGCTAGTATCTCATTTCCAAGGACACTTTCTCATGGAGGCACTGGAATTGCCACTGTGATGATGTTAACCACACAAGGAGAATTTGCTTCCTTGAATTAAGCATGAAGCAAAGTGCTGCATGTGCTTCCCAGCTGCGTAGCCCTAGATGAGTCCCTTACACTCCCTGAGCCTCAGTGTTCTCATCTGTAATATGGGAACAATTACCTTGTAGGATTGTTTGCATAATTATAGAGTATATTTGAAGTGTCTGTTAAGGCATGTGGTACATAATGGTTGTTGGGTAGATGAAAGAAGGTATGGAAACGAGTCATTTTTGAACAGTTATAAATCACTGAAAAGTACGGCTTTATTCACTGTAACCAGAGGGAAAGAGAGAGGGGTGGGAAACAGGCCTTGGGTTGGGTCCAGACCAGCTCATATCCTATTATTTGTTTGCAATGCCTTTTCACTTGTGGCTTTTTATCTTGCCCATTCTTGAAAATTGCTAAAGAAATGGCCCTTCTTTGGTAATTGTTCCTTTTGGTGGTCAGTATTCCTCAGGCAACTCTCTCCATTAGCATCACCATGGCAACCTGCCCACTCAAGGGGCTTGCAGCCCAGCTTCCCCCAGGGAGCAAGCAGCCTGCTCCTCCAAGCCCCCAGGGCCTCCGTGGCTGGGCAGAGAAAAGGGAGCACAGCAATGTGAGCGCTTCTACCTGCAGGATCTGGCATGTGGGTGTAAGAGGACACGGGGCCTGTCATACAGCAGATGTACAAAACATGCTGGTAGAAGTGAAATGAGGCAACTCTATTTTGGGGTTTTCTGGAACACGGCAATTGTACTGAGTCCAAAAACCGAAGCTGCCCCATGCTGCCAGTCAGTGATAGTGGGGGATCACTCTGGCCTAAGATAGTGCAATCCATCCATCCATTCATTCAACAATATCAATGGGCTGTGCAACTATACTACTATACTAACTACTACTAACAATGATGAAATAGATGCACTTCTGTCCTCAGGTAGTTCACAGAATAATAAGGAAACACAAAAATATACAGTAAAATCTGGGATCAGGGTGCTACTAAGAGGAACATGCAGGGTGGTGTGGGAGTCCAGATTTGGGGTGATCTGGGAGGGCTTCTCAGGGGAAGAGTCTTCAAGCCTGACTCTTGGATGAATGGGTAGGAGTCATCCAGTAACAAAAGGAGGGTGAATGCCTGCTCTAGGTAGGAGAAATGACACATACAAAGGCCTCAAGGTGAAAGGATGACTTCAACTGGAAACTCAAGACAGCTTGTCTCAGTCAAGGTCTCATTTGTAAGCAACAAAAACTGAGTCTGGCTCATCCAAGCAGAAGAGGGATTGATTAAGTGACATTAGTTGGCCCACTGAAATCTCTGAGAAACTAAGATAAACTGGGAGGTTATGGGCCAGGAGCAACCCGTGAAATAACATGACGGAACTGGCCCTGTGAAGACACCCCCGTCTTGGCTGCTGGCACTAATTTGGTGGCTTGCATGGCCAACATCCCTGAGGCTGAATTCTGGATGCTGCCCCTGGGAGCTAGATGCCATGCACCTTGTGCCACCCCCTTCACAAACGGGGTCCTGTGTGGTTCCTAATTCTTCAGGTCAGAACTTCCCAGTCAAACTCTAGGGCAGAAGGGTTTGATTGACTGAGTCGAGCTCATTTAGCCTCACCAGAGCTGCAAGAGAGGCTGAGATGGAGGGAATGTGGCATTTCCAGTTTTATGATGAGAGGTAGGGTCTGCTTCATAAAGAAAACAGGAAGATTCCTGAATGTAACTTGAACATGTGAGTGTCCGCGGTCCTGTTATTTGACCCAAATTGAGTCATTTGGATCAATAAATGACCCCTCCCAGTTCTTCCCCTTAGTCCCCTTTGTGGTGTGCCTCTCTCTTGCGGTAGGAGCTTTCCCAGCTGGCATACAGCAGATGCACAAGACATGCAGTAGGAACTTTCCCAGCTCTTACTGGGACATTTTTGAATTCCTACTCCGTGAGCAAGGCATGATGCCATGCTTGAGGAATATTCATATGAATTAGAAGATGGAGATTCACCTGGGCTTCAAGGGGCTGAAACATCAAATGGGAGAGATAGCTGAAGAATGAAAACAAACCTAAATTAGGCCATTGCTTAAGGCAGGAACACTTATTACTCTTTGGGCGTGTAGAGAGAGGATATTTGGTTTAGTCAGGACCTGGAGCAGGTTCTCAAGTCTTTTCACAGGATCCCCAGGGAGAGATGTGAGGGCCCAGTTAAGCCTAGAGTGCTGGGGACAAATGGAGATTTGGACATGTGGCAGGTCCTGCCTCATCTAGAACTGGGGAGAATATAGAAGTGGGAGAAATTGAGGCTGGGTGCAGCGTCTCATGCCTGCAATCCCAGCACTTTGGGAGGCCAAGGCAGGAGGACGGCTTGAGCCCGGGAGTTCCAGATCAGGTTGGACTTGGGGAAGAAGATTTAAAAAAAAAAAAAAAAATATATATATATATATAATTAGTAGACACTGGTAGCATTGTATTCAGAATTCAGCAAATTATATGCCTTGCTTTTGTAGGGGTTGGGACAAGAATCCAAATGGTGACTGTGGTAGGCACAACAGTGGCCCTCTAAAGACATCCACATCCTCATCCCTATGCCTGTGAGTATATCTAATTCTTTATATATTATAT
>NW_012115932.1:14415414-14428554 GCF_000951035.1 Colobus angolensis palliatus | reverse complement strand
ATATATTATTATAAATAAATAAAAAAAGCTGGTCATAGTAGTACGGGCCTGTAGTCCCACCTACTCGTGAGGCTGAGGCGGGAGGATTGCTTGAGGCAGGAATTCAAGGCTGCAGTGAGCTTTGATTGTACCAATGTACTTCAGCCTGGGCAACAAAGCAAGACCCTGTATTTAAAAAAGAAGTAGGGGAGGTGGAGTGTCAGGAGCTGTACACTCCTGATTTTTTTTTTTTTTGTCAGCAAGGTCAAAGTTTAGTACACAAATAACTCAAAGCAAGACCTGAGCTCAGACTTCTCAAAGAGAAGATGCAATTTGCCCACGTCCACAAAGCCTATGTAAGAGTCCATTACCTTCAAACCCTGTCTCACTGCACTACTCAGCAGCAGCAGCCTTCGGAAATGGATTTTTCTATGCTCAGAGTTTTCCAAGTCTCACCACACAAAACAAAAGGGGAGAACATCCCCCGTTCTCTGTCCCCATGCTGCCAGTGAAGGTAACGACTGATGGCCACGACTGATGGCCGATGGCCGAGCTGCAGGGAGACTTCCTGGGCGACTGTATTGGCTGGCTACTGTATCAGCTGGCTACTGCTTAGAGCATGCTCAAGGGTAGTAAACAGAGGGGCAGGAGCTGCTCCATGCCTTTTACACTGTCAGTTTCTCCAGGTCAGGCTGCATGCTTATGAAGGACTGAACGAAACAGACAGTGGTGTGGCAATTTCCTTCGTCTTAGCACAAACTTCTGGGCTGCTGGGAAAATCAAACTTTCTTCACCCAGGGAAGGGAGCAGAGAGTGCAGTGATGAATTAGGATTAAAGAGTTAGGATTAAAGGAACAATGTTGCCCAATGCAGCCCTTTCACCTTCTTTAACCTTGTTAGCATGGCCTGGTTTTAGGCCCTGATAATTTAGACCTAAGGAGATCTCTGCAGATGGAAAGGGAGTAGGGGATAGTGGGAAGAGAGAGGTTAATCGCTGCTGGATGAAATTTGGGAAGACCGACTATGTGCCTGTGATGGAAGGAGGCAAGGTGCTCTCTCCTCGGTGAGCATTCAGGTTCACATCCAAGCTCCGACACTTACTAGCCATGTGGTCTTCAGCAAGCTTCATCTCAGTACCTCAGTTTCTTCATTTGCAAAGTGAAATGATAACAGGAGGAAACTTGGAAGGGAGCCATGTGGCTTAATAAATACCAGCAAAGCGCTTTGTAAGCAGCAGCTGCCACCCCAGGAATCCACCTCGGGATCCACAGTCCTCTCACTGACAGCCATGCTGGCAGGCGCTGGCCAGGTCTTCTCTTGGCTCACCCTCTGCTTTCCAGTTGGCCTGATACAGTCATTGACTCTCCAATCAGGAAGGACCATCTATTCATTCATTCATTTGACGAGTGAGCATCTACTCTACGTGTGAGGCACTGGGAGACAACAGTGAAGGAGGTAGGCCGGGCCCTGCCCCCACAACGGGTCTCTGTACTGGACGTGTAGGTGCTCATGTGATTATAAAACCCCGGGGCCCACAGGAAGGAAAGCTCCCACCTGCAGCGACAGAGCTGGCCAGGGAGGGCCAGGCACATGCACCTTGTTCATCACCCTTGTGTTTCCACCTCACTGGCACAGGGTAGCTGCTCAATCAGTACTTGCTGAATTGATGAAAAAATGGATTAATAATGCCTAGCTGAGTGCTCTTTCCTGACTTCCATCAAAATAATCAGAAAGTGAGGATTTGTGTGGACTGAGGATTAGTGTTTCCCACCGTGTGGCCCCAACTCAATTCTTCCTCTGCAAAGAGTGGGCTGAGAGAGCGGGAGGGGGTTTTATTTCTGCTCTCAGGCCACTGCATCTGGAGCCAAAGTAATGCAACAATGTCAATCAGAAATGGGATTATGTCCAGATAATCACATAACTATCCATGCACGCAGATCTTCTCAAGTATGCAGTCCTGAGGTCTAAAGAAAACCAGACTTGGGGAAGAAGGTTTTTTTTTTTAAAAAAAAAAAAGAAAAATACATAATTAGTAGACACTGGTAGCACTGTATTCAGAATTCAGCAAATTATATGCCTTGCTTTTGTAGGGGTTGGGACAAGAATCCAAATGGTGGCTGTGGTAGGCACAGCAGTGGCCCTCTGAAGACATCCACATCCTCATCCCTGTGCCTGTGAGTCTGTCACCTTGCATGGCAGAGGGTCACAGAGGTTGTGGATGGGATTAAGGTTGTCAATCAGCTGGCTTTAAAGTGGGAAGATTATCCTGGGTTATCTGGGTAGGCCTGTGGAATCCCCTGGGTCTTGACCAATGACATAGGGAGGCACGAGAGAGAGAACAGAGGTGGCAGCCTGAGAAAGACTCGGCCCGACACTGCTGGCTTTGAAGACGGAGGAAGGGGCCGTAAGCCAAAGAATGGGGTCAGCCTCTAGACACCGGAAAAGGCAAGGAAACAGCCTTCCCCCAGGACTCCAGAAGGAACGCAGCTCTGCCGACACCTGGATCCAGCCCAGGGAGACTCGTTTTGGATTTCTGATCTCCAGAAACGTCAGATAATAAAGGTGTGTTGTTTGAAGCCACTGAGTTTCTGGTCATTTGTTCCAGTGGCAATAGGAAGCTAATACTGAGGTCCACTTACCACGTCTGCATACTTAAAGTTACGAATCAAGTCAATCACTGGTTAAATATAAAATGTCCTACATTAACAGATATATCTTCTTAACCATTTGGGTTTGCACGTTTACACCCACCTGGGAGGTCCTCACCAGAACCTGGCTGTGTGGAGAAAGCAGACCCCAGACCCCACCACTGCCCTGGGCCTGACTCCTTTTCTCTTCCTTCTACTTCCTGCCCATTTCTGGTGGGAGGGCACGTGCCTGTAGGTACCCCAGCCTGCTGCCCAAGTCCCTCCATGGCTCCTGCAAGCAGCTGCTTCATTTGCATCATGAGATGTCCTCAACAGCAACTTCTAGGGTGCAGATCTTTTTGCTGCAGTGAAAGAGGGGCTTATGCAGAATGTTATTGTCAGTCTAGACATGTTTCACACAGAGGAGAACTCAGGATGAGGACAGGAGTGGTGGTAGGATCTCAATCTATTACAACAAGGTTTTTGATGTAGTTATGCTCCAGGGATGTAGAATCCTGTGCCTCTGTGTGCAAGGAATCCTTTCTACAAAACCCATAAAAAAAATAATCATTCTACCTGTTCTTGAATACATCTCCCACAGGAGGCTCACTACTTTACATGGCCGTCTCTCTAACAGTGAAAAGGTTGAGGCCAGCCCTGCTTTCTTCCCACTTCTATGGATTGGTTTTGACCTTGGCCTCTGCATCTCTTTTTTCCTGAGGTTGATTTGGTTTCCAAGCCCTCCCCGTGCACTGGAACTGTAGGGTGTTCACCGAATGTGTAGTAAATAGCAGGCTTTGGTTCAGAAAGGTTGCCTCTCTCCATAAATAGTCACTTCAGGGCCGGGGGAGGTGGGGAATGAGGCATTTTTATGTGGCAACAAAACACAGCTGCTCATCAACTTACCACCCAGCTGTGCCTAGGTGATGATCTGAGCCACCTTTGGGTCTGGACAAGAGGGGTGCTTAACATGGAACCCCTGCTTTAGACCCTCTCTGGACCCTCCACTAGCTGAGTCCCTCCCCACAGGATGAAGGAAGGGAAAGGGCCAAGATGGGTCTGCCCACCCAGAGCCCATTCCCTCCTTCTGTCTAGACCAGGCTCTGGTTGCCTTACCCCTATCTGGGTACCCAGAATCCCCTATCCAAATAGGCCTGGGGCTGATTCCAGGGCCTGCCTAGGCCTGTTTTCTGGGATTGTCTTTAATCCCAGAAATCCTGAAGCCTCAGGATTCTACATCCCTGAAGCATAATCAATCAGAAAACTTGTTCTAATAGATTGAGTTCCTGTCTCCATTCCTGTCCCCTGTCCTGAGTTCTCCTCTGTGTGAAACATGTCTACACTGACAATATCATTCTGCATAAGCCCCTCTCTCACAGCAGCAAAACATCTGCACTCTAGAAGGTGCTGTTGAGGACATCTCATGACTCAAGTGGGGCGATGTCCTCTGCAGATTGTCTTGGCAAAAATGGGAAACTCCTGAGTGTAGTGACCGAGTGTCTTGAGAGTCCTGTGTGGTCCCCAGAGCCAGACAGGGCAGGGCAGAGCTAGAAGGCCTTTCCCTGGAGAAATTAATCCTGAATGCAGAATGGGCCCTGTCTCTCCTTAACTTGACATGAAGGCCCAGGGTCAGGGTGGATCCTAGATGGTTCGGTCCAGAGCCTTTTGCAGACAAGAAAACTGAAGCCCAGAATAGGACAGCGACTTGGACAAAGTCACGTAATTACGGCCACCATTTCTAGGAACAAGACCAGATTCCTTTCCAGGGTCCCTGGGCCCCTGAGGATCTGGCCCTAATGACCTCTCCAGTTTCACAAAGGCTCCCGGCTATGTGGCCTTTTCTCTGATCTCTGAAAGGCCTATGCTTGCTCGGCCCCCGGGGTCTTTGCAACGCTGTCTCCTCAAGGGCCTCAGAGCTCATATGGGGCCAAGCTGAGATTTGACTCCAGGGTGCACCGTCTTAAGTACTGCACATGTCAGTGGGTGAGGATGCTTCATAAAGGTTTGGGACGGACAAAAGCTTGAGAACAATCTTGGCTTGAGCACTGAGTGGTGGCTTCCTCTTGCTGGATAGAGTATCAGCTATGCTCATTGTAGTAAACAGTAGTCAACACTTGTTCATTCTTTAAGATCGCATTTTCCTTCAAAAGCCAAGCCCTGGGATGGTTCTGGGTATACGGCCCTCGAGGAAAATCTGGAGTGGGCTCTAGGGCCGCAGGTGCCTCTTACCTCCTGGGCTTCTCAGTCTCCCACCTGAGTCCCTGACTGAGACGCAAACACCATTGATCGCCTGCCGCACAGAGGTACAAAGTGCACAAAGATACAAACCCTGCACGTGGGCACATGGACACCAGAGGCTCACAGACTGGCACCCCACCCCACCCCTTCCCAGCACCAGAGGTCCACATGCTCTGAGGTGTCTGTGCCCTCAGGGGCCTCGTTTGTTCCACACCCCCTGGAGCTAGCTCTGTTATCTGAATCACAAAGCCTCGCTACAAAGCACCAAGTTCTCACTGCTTCCTACTAGTTAGACTTTAGACAGATCTGTGTGTAACTGTGCACACATGGATGCATGAAAGGGGCTTTGAGTTCTGATCTCATCCCTGCCAGGGCAGAGGCCCTGCTGGGCTGGGAGGACAGCTGGAGGAAGATCAATGCAAACTGAAAATAAAGTTTAGTTATGGGAACTAAAGGAAGCCACGTTTCTTGCACAACTAAAGGTGCATACTAAAATTCGTGCCTGTCACCCATGGTCACATCTGATCACTGACAAAGAGGGTGACGGCAGACCGAGGGAAGGAAGCAAGAACAGAAGCATGGAAGGGAGGAGCTCAGACAGGGCAATGGGAACCAGGGCACTGGACCAGAGGGAGAGAACGCCTGTGAGCCGGCAACCCGGCCTGACTCCTGGGTCCTCCATGCTGTCCAGGGCAGGAGCTTCAGCCAAGGACAAACCTTCCACTTTTCCATTGCCTTACAGCTTACAGTTTTGTACATCATGATATCAGTTAACCCCTAACTCTCCCTGGAGGTAGGTACTGTAAATTTCTGCACTTTAGAGATAAGCAGGTGAGGCTCAAGTTTCCACCATGAATCTGTGGTGGGGGCATGACGGGAATTCCAGATATCTGTGTTCTAATTCCGTCATGAGAGATCATGCGTCATACTCGCCTGGCTTCTACCCCTTTACTCAGCCACGAAACAACCCCCATCTGTGGTCTCAGCATCCTCATGCTCCTGGAAACCCTCTGACACTCCCCTAGAAGGGGGTCAGGCAAGGGCCCTCCCCTGGGAATCAATTTCCTTCAGTTCCACATTTCCTATAAGTTGTTGTGTGGCCTTGGGGAGGCCCCCTTCCTCAGCGTCCTCAGTTTTGTCATCTGTGAAATAACTGAGACCCTGCTCTGGGATCTTGGACCACCACTGTGTATTTGTGGTTTAAATGGACTTATCACACTTTTCTGTTTAGCTCTTTGGGCCCTTGTGTATTGGTTTGCTCACGCTGATATCACAAAGTGTCACAGACTGGGCGGGTTAAACAAAAATTCATTTTCTTCCAGTGCTGAAGTCTGAGATGAAGGTGTCAGCAGGTTGGTTCCCCCTGAGGCCTCTCTCCTTTGCTTGCAGATGGCCGCCTTCTTGGTGTCTTCACGTGGTCTTACCTCTGTGTGTCTATGTCTTATTCTCTTCTCATGGAGATACCAGTCATATAGGATGAGGGCTCACCCTAATGACCTCACTTTAATGTAATTACCCCTTTAAAGGCCCTGTCTCCAAGAACAGTCCCATTCCAAGGTCCTGCCTTCAGCACGTGAGTTTGGGGAAGACAGAACTCAGCCCGTAGCACGTGGATGGCCACCTGTGGACAGCCAGCCATACCCTGGTTGTATGAAAGAAGGGATGGGCCTCTTCTTCAGGCTCTAAGCCCCCTCAAGGCTGCGAGCCCATTCTTTTCAGCAGACTGCCCCAGGCCCACAAGAAAGGAGCCCGCCTGGTGTCCCATGACTGAGTTGTGGGCTGGCACTGCCACTGGGGAAGGGGAATGTTGCTGGAAGCCTTAGGGACTTGCCAGGCCTGCTCCTGTAGGCTCTACCGGGAGTACTGAGGCTGAGGGTTCCTCAGGCTAGCGCCCCCCTCACAGCAGCCTACCGCTGCTCCCAAGGCTCGCATAGATGAGCCCCACAAAGTGGTCGGGCTGGATTCCGCCTTCTGCCCCAGCAGGCATCCAGCCTCCTACATGTGGAGTGGCAGCTGAAAGCGCCAGGTGGGTAGATGCTGAGCTCTGCACCCCACCCCACCTCCCACCCCCCACATTGTGCCAGGCTCTCCTGACACATTGCAGGAGAAAGCTGCAGTGGCCTGTGTCGAGGGTACCTACCTGGAAGGCAGCCCAGCCCGGGGCCCTTGTTCCTCACTTGTGCCTGCCTGCCAGGTTGCCTGCCGAGCTTCATAAATGCTGCACTTTGTGGAATTAAAGTTTCCTTCTTATTTGCATCTGGTGGCATAGGGTCAGGGAACAGGGCATGAGAGGTGAAACCTGAAGGTTTCTGATTGATTCCTGGGCCTCCACAGCAGCCCTAACCCCATCCAGTTCACCCGGTTTATTAAATAGATATAGAAGCCCTTACTCCCAGCTGTTCCATCTTCCCCAGCCATGTGAGTACAACTGATTCTTTTTCTCCTGTGAATCTGTCCATTGACAGTTAATTTGTAGCCCTCCACCCCACCACTAGGATCTACGTTGATAGAGAGGGAATATTTTCTTCCCAATAGATTCTTAGAAGCCAAACACACAGAAGCCAGGGGAAGAGTGCTCAGAAATGGTGAAAGGTACCCGAGGGTTCTGGGTGGCGTATGGACAGTCCCACATGCAGTGTCCAGGCACAAAGGAGTACTGGACGTTTCCAGCACCACAATGTGCCACTCTGTGCAGGGTGCTCCACATGCTGGGCAGTCCTTTGAGGGGGAATTGAACATCAGGGAGGACTTCCTGGAGGAAGAAACATGTAGAAGTCAGATACAGGGAGTGTTCTAGACCAAGGGAGTGGGCTGTGCAATGGCTTGGGTGTAAGAAAGAGCACGGGCTGACTTTAGAGCTTCCTGTGGCCCCCCTACCCCCCAAAGAGTGTGGAAGGCTATAGAAGGGTGGTGAGGCTAGTGGGGTGGGCAAGTGACTTGGGGCCTTGGCAGCCAGGATGGAGAGGAGCTTAGGCTTCATGCTGGGGCTGAAAGAAGACTTGCAAAGGCTTTAAGCTGGGCAGGTCCATGGGCAATTTTAAAAATGTTATTTTAGAAAGCTCCCTCAAATGAGGAATTGATTTCAGGGGAGTGGTGAGGAGGCCAGGGCTGCCTCTGGGCCAGCTCCTCAACCTGGGAGAGGAAACCCTCCTCACCTCTCCAGTGTGCCCTGCTGTCCCCACACAAGGTATTTTCAAGCCTGGAGTGGGCCCTGCTCTGAGCTCAAGCCAGAGTCTGAACACTAGAGCCTTGTCTGCAGTAAGCCAAGGGGCTGATGGGAAAAGCTCAGTGCCAGTCTGGGGTCAAGGCTGAGGGAGAAGTGCTGGCACAGCCTGCATGGGAAGGAGAAGCCACTAACAAGGCTGGGCAAGGTTTGGGGCCTGAATAACATCCAGAGGGATGGAGAGAGCCAAATTCCACCGGGGTCATAGAGCCTTCCAGAGCCTCTTGATAAAGCCAGTCCTCTAAGGCTTGAGCCTCTGCATGTGTTTCTGGAAATACTGAGGCTGGTGCTAGGAAGGACAGTAGGGAGCAGGCAGGGGGCTCTGTGGAGGGACCAAGGCTAGGAATGGTAATATGGTGTGAAACTGGGGGATTGGCCTCAGAGCCAACTCCGGAGAAGGAGCCTTTCTTTGTGGCCCAAGGTTTGTTCGGTCATGTGCTGATGGCCCAGGAGATCACCTCAGTGCTACTCTGAAGGCTGTGCAAAGGCCCAGAGGTAGGGGAAATCTGGATGGTTTGGGATCTTCTTGCAGTTCCATCTGAGAGAGGGAAGAGGTCAGAGGAAGCATGGTGGGCTGGAGGATTGCCTTCCTCCATGGACCCTGTCCAGAGTGGCTGCTCAGGGCTCAAAGACAGAGTCCCGCTTTGAAGGGGACTGGGTCCGTTCTGTTCCAGCCAGTCCCCCTCCTATCTCTGAGCCTGCTGAGGAAGATACCTGTGCTGCACTGGATTTCAAGCCCTAGATCATGGGGCCCACCAGTCCTGGTTCAAATCTTGGCTCCACTCCCTTGGGAAGGTTGCCTCATGTCTCTTGGCTCATCTCCGGTCTCTCAAATAGGGGTGAGCAGAGATTTGAAGGTTCGTTTGGAGGATCTCACAAGTCAATACACATTCATGGCCGTGAGTGACTGGCCTGCAGACAGTCATGGATATGATGGAGTTCAGGACACACTGTCCCAGATCTGCCACCTTGGCATTTGAGAAAAACCGCAGAAGCAGGAAGGTCACTCTCTGACCTTCTCCTGCCCTTCTCCCCTGAAGCAGGCCATAAAAGAATTTCCTGACTGTCTTCGCAAGTGGGTCACAAAACCTTCATTTAAGAGGTGCCTTCCCCAGACCCACAGGGAAGGAAAGTCCTTCTCTATGAAGATGCAGGGACACAGAGAAGAATCTGAACAAACAGACCTTCTAAATGCCACTTAGGTCATTACCATCAAGTCATACCCCCTTTTTCCGATAATACTTCTCCACAATTATCTGCTTCTTCATCAAACTTGGCAAAAAATTGCATAGATTTCCCTGTTTCTTTGGGTGTTCATTTCTAAAGGCTCCCATGCCACACAAAACTTAAATTACTTGGTTGCTTTTCTCTTGTGAGTCTGTCTTTTGTTACAGGTGCCTCAGCCATGAACCTAGTGATGGCTGAGGAAAGAAATCTTTTCTCCCCTACAGATACACTTTTAAAACCAGCTTATGGGGCGGTTATGGGGCCTGGAAACAATGGCCATGGGAGGGCTTGTGGGCTCTAAAGAGCTGGGCATGTATTGCTATTCTTCTAGGTCTAGACTGGGCCTCTAGTCAAGAATGGGGCCCCAATCAGGAAGTCTGAGCTAAAACACTGCAGAAAGCAGAAAACAGGGGAACACACACATGTGCAGGCACAGATACATGTACACATGCATGCATGCATGCATGCACACACATGTGCTGCAACACCTGGGAACTTGTCAAAATGCAGTTTCTCTGGCCTCATCTCAGATGTACTGAGGTCAGCTCTGGGGCTGGAGCCAGCTCTTGGGGTTTCCGTGTGCCCTTCTGGGAATTCCAGTGCCGACTCAAGACCGAGAACCACTGAGCCAGACGGGGGATCTTCTTCATTCTGGCCTCAGTCCTGGCAGCTGTGCCCTGTGACCCAGCGGGAGGCCTGTCATCCTTTAAAGCTGGTCCCTGAGACCTTTCTGCTCACCAGGTGGAGCAGGAACAGGCCCTGTGGGGCAGCCTCCTGACTGCCTGATATTGTGGGCATTCTTTACCCAGCGTCTACAGTCTCTCCTGCAAATTAATAACCTTGAATGGCCGGAATTTGCATAACAGCTCTCCTGTCCCCATCATGGGCCTTCATCAATTGTTTTAGAATCCTATTAGAATACTATGTCATTGCCTAGAGCAGTGGCTCTTCCATTCTGTGGGCCTCAGAACCCCCTGGAGAGCTTATGGAAAGGTAGATGCTCAGCCCCACACCTTCTCAGCTCCACAGTCCTGTAAGGTGGCCTGAAGATGCATGTGTACTTTACAGAGGATTGGGACGAGGCCAGGGTCTCGGTCAATGAAGGGCTTTGGGCATGGTGGGCAGGAATGGGGATGTTTGATTGAGATTGAGGGGGCAGCCCTGCAGCAATTTGCAGGCCCTGGCTTAAGAAGGGGGTGGTCTGGCTCAGGTAGTGGTGGCCTCCCTGCACGTGAAAACAAGAAGGTGATGTAGGAAATGGAGGGAAATTCTGGATACTGGTCCTTGAAAAAAGGTTCTCTGGTTGGTCTCCCCAAGATGTAACCCGAAAAACAATAGCATTGTTTCCTGAGCACCTTGCTGGGCTCCGTGCACGTGGTCCCTCAGTTCTCCTGTAACCTCGTGGGGTACAGATTTTATCCATCACTCCACAGAGGTCAGTGAAGGCTTGTCCATAATCACGTAACAAGGCAGGATTAAGCACGACCCTGTCCTCTTCCAGAGCCTGTGCCTTCAGCATCATCTTATGCCTTCTCCTCCTGGGAGAGAATGGCAAGGGCAAATAGCTCACTTGGCCCTGGTGAGCTTGCAAAAAAGCCCCCAAAACCATCCCTTCCAGCCCCTTTCTCCAGATGAGGAGGCGGAATCTCCGGTGTGTTGGGGGTGCGCTGTCTGCACGTACAGGCGCTGGGACCCTCTGCCCTGGAACGCGAGCTCGAAGTCCCGTTTCCGGTTTGCAGTGAAGCTCTGAAATATGCTAATAGAGTCCAGAAAGACCTTAGAGTCTGGGGATGAGGATAAGGATGAGGCAGAGTGCCTGTGATAATGTCCGGGACTTCCCCGGCCTGCAGAGAAGAACGGGGAGACACTGAACCCAAGAGGCTACACGGTGTAGCAAAATTTCACCAAGAAAAAGCCAGCCTGTGGCCTGTGCTGCTCTCTGCTGGTCACCAGGTGGTACTGGCTGCAGCTGGCCAGGGCTGGCTCTCTGGGTTGGGTGGGCCTCAGGCCAGACTACCAGGGGGAAATTGTCTGAGGACCTGACACTGGCCCCTTCTGCCTCAGCCCAGACAGGCTCACATCGGTGGCATCCAAGGCCGTGGGCTGGCAGCTGACTGAGAGCTAGGCGCCTCCTTCCATCCTGCATTTTATTGATAGATTGATTGATTGAGATAGAGTCTGTCGCCCAGGCTGGAGTTCAGTGGCACGACCTTGGCTCACTGCAACCTCCACCTCTTGGGTTCAAGCTATTCTCCTGCCTCAGCCTCCCGAGTAGCTGGGATTACAGACTCGCACCACCACGCCCTGCTAATTTTTGTATTTTTAGTAGAGATGGGGTTTCACCATGTTGACCAGGCTGGTCTCAAACTCCTGACCTCAACTGATCCATCCGCTTTGGTCTCCCAAAGTGCTGGGATTACAGACATGAGCCACTGCACCAGGCCCCATCTTGCTTTTAGAAGAGGTTTGATAGACATGTCACCCCACCCCCCGATCCACCTCCCAGTCAACCCAGGTCCCTGGCTGCTGCTCCTAGTGACAGCAGCTTCCTGCCTGAGCTTCCCTGGTGTACCTCCTACCTCCAACCTGCCTGAGCTTCCCTGGTGCACCTCCTGCCTCCAACCTTCCTGAGATTCCCTGGTGCACCTCCTACCTCCAACCTGAGTGCTCTTACAATTCCCTATCCCAGTCTCCTGGTGAGAGCTATGATGATACCCTATCCAGGATGCCACCCAGTTGGGGGCTGGAAAGCGAAAACCCCGGGGGGCCTCTCACTCCAGCCCATAGGATAATATTAACAATAATTGACATTAACTGAACACTGGCTGTATGTCATGCACTACTCTAAATGTATGTGTGTGTGTGTATATATATATGCTTACATACATACTTAATCTTGTGTGTATATGTGTACATGCATAATTCTCACTTAATATGAATCTTAACACATACATACTTAATTCTCATAAGAAACTTCTGAGGAAGGTACTGATATTGTTCCCATGTTATAGAAAACAAAAAAATTGAGGCTCAAAGGAGCTCCACAAATAGTTTGGGGTCTGATAGCCAGTAAGCAGCATTTGAACCTAAATAGCTTGGTTCAATTTTGGTCTCTTTTCTTAACCATGGGGAGAAAAGTGGGTACAAATCTACAAAACTCTTTTTGTGGTCAGACCAAAGCAGTGTGGCCCAATCAAGGCATTCAGGCTGGGAAATGGGAGCCAAAGTGAGCAGGGGGCCCCTCTGCATGGAGACGGGAAAGAGGGTGGTCTCTACAGTCAAGTGGGCCTGGAGGAGGGTCCCCCACTGCCCTGATGAGCTGTGAAATCCTGGGCAAATTGGTGCCTTGTTCTGAGCCTCAGTGTCCTCATTTGTGAAATAATAAGGGTTTCGGTAAATGTTAAATGAAACAAAGTGACAAATTGAGCATAGTGCGTGACATACAGCAAGCCCTCAACAGAGGCAGATTTCCTTTATTCCTTTGACATTGGACTTAGGCTATCAAATGATCTGGAGGAGGCAGAGGTAGTGGTGATGACAAGGATGCTGATGATCTACCTGCTCATTGTCACTGAGCATCTCCTCTATTTACTCAATAGCTATTAATGGCTATTGTTTTAGTATATGAGCTTTGGATTTACTTTTGGTTTCATTTCAGTGGTTCAACCATGAAGCTTTTAAAAACACTGGTACCAGCCAGGTGCAGTGGCTCATGCCTATAATCCCAGCAATTTGGGAGGCTGAGGTGGGTGGATCACCTGAGGTCAGGGGTCCAAGACCAGCCTGACCAACATGGTGAAATCCCATCTCTACTAAAAATACAAAAATTAGCCATGTGTGGTGGTG
>NW_012115932.1:14364393-14415364 GCF_000951035.1 Colobus angolensis palliatus | reverse complement strand
CTCTACTAAAAATACAAAAATTAGCCATGTGTGGTGGTGGGCACCTGTAATCCCAGCTACTCAGGAGGCTGAGGCAGGAGAATCGCCTGAACCCAGGAGGCAGGGGTTGCAGTGAGCCAAGATTGCGCCACTGTACTCCAGCCTGGGTGACAGAGCGAGGCTCCATCTCAAAAAATAATAATAAATAAGATAAAAATAAACATAAAAATATTGGTACCTGGGTTCTACTGATTTAATTAGACTGGGACTGTACCAGGTCATGATGCTTTCTTTGTGTGTGTGAACCTCAAGTGGTTCAAATTGTGCATCTGGGATTGAGAGCCATGGATAATATTTCCCTCCTGCCCAATCTTCTATTTAACACTCATTTAATCTTTTAGACTTCAGCTTAAATGTCACCTCTTTAAAGAAACATTCCCTGATTGCTTAGACCAGGCCCATTTTCTTTGTTTTATACCACTGTAAATCCCTATTCCTTTCCTTCAGAGAGAATTTATCTCATTTATACTTATTCTCATGGTCATGTCAATAATATCTGTCACCCTCACTAGATAGTTTACCCATCTGTAAAATGGGGATATTAATTTCCACCTCAGAAGGTTATAGTGAAGATATAATAACAAAATGTAGGGAAAGAGCCTGGTTCAAGGTAGTCTCTGTGAATGAGACAACTCTGTGAATGGACAACTGCTCACTGCATGTTGTCCCAGGAGTCTCTTGGGATAACACATCATCACTTTCTACTTTCCAAAAATGAACACTTGCCAGCTTCAGAGTATGAGTCTGGCTTTAGTTTCTCTGGATTTAGGCTACCAAGTGGTTCTCATGTCCCATCTGAACTTCTCTGATTATATGGGCTCGTGTCATAGCCCCTCCTCCAAGCCATGAATATTCTACTGAGCCCTCAAGTGCCAGCTCTGAGCTAGCATCCTTGTGTCCAGCTGGCCTGTCTTTTTAATAATCAAGATGATTTGCTCAATAAATATTTATTAACTAAGGATTAGGTTAGGTGCCAGGCACCATTCCAAATACATGTATTATCTCATTTAAGCAGTTTTGCTGTTTAAATAAAGCTAATCCTCTTGTTTCTAGTTAAAACCTACAATACATATCTGTAGGGGCAGGAGTTGATAAAAATGAGTGCAAGAAGGGATTTTTTTTAAGGGTGTGGTAAGTCCTTTGGCTGCTGGGAGCTCAGGCTTTATCAAAAGCCCTTGTTTTTAGCTCTACCTAATTGTTTTACACGAGCCCAGAACTGCCAGATTGCCCTACTTTTAAAGAGAAACCAGCAACTTGCTTTTTTATATGAAAACCTCAGCTGTAAGAAGATGGCTCAATTTGAAAAAAAAGAGAGAGAGAGGCAGAGGGAGTAAAATGCCGTTGAGGCCAAACAGCTCAACCATGAGATGGAATCTGCCCACCAGCAACCTCTCAGGCCTGAGCCTTTGAGAAGAGAGCGGAATGTCCTGGGGGACAGCAAAGGCAGGTGTCAGTGGGGAGGAGGAGGCAGAAGGAAGCCTGGAGGGAAAAGGCCAAAACCAGACCCATCTCAAGTCCAGAAAGGTGCTGAGCTCATGGGTCCTGCTGGGTAGGTGGCAGAGCCTTGGAGGGAATGCCTGGCCCCGTTGCACCAGGTCTGGGTAGCTCAACCCATGTAGACCCTGGATGCCCCGGCAACCTCTGTCTTCCAGGGCCTCCATGGGCTTGGGTGAGAAGGAAATGAGGAGGCCTTCTCTCTGGTTGGATCCATTTGGGAGATCTTGTTACTTCTTTCCACCACCCTTTCCCACCAGATGACAGCTTGAAGTATTAAGTTCCTCCATTGAACCCAGGTGATTTCCTGGAAATTTCTCAGCTGCGTGGAGATCCCAGCTGTGAGCAGAGGTCTACGCATGTGATTTCTTTCCTTATTTTCTCAGCACCAGCTAAAAATCCCCCAGATTCTTGCATAAGGCTAGAGAAGGGGAAAGCCTATCAGGAGAGAGACGATCCTGTGCCCTCCCGCAGCCTGATTCTTGGTTTTAAGAAGACAAATGAATGGACATTTCTTCCACTGCCAGCCGTGGAGGGCGGGATCTGTGCCGGCCCCTCACTCACTCCACACAGTTGTCGAGTAACTGGAGAAGATGTCTCCTGACAGGCAGTGGCAGCAAGGCCTGCTGGCTCCTCTGCCAGCCTAGCTTGTAAACTTTCATGCCCGCTTCGATTCACAACCCAATTGCTTGTAAAATGAGGCCACTTTCCGCAAGTCCCTTAATTGGAATCCGTTTCTCTGCCTCAGAGGCGAGGGCTGGGACATGCTTTGCCAGCATCTGCAGATGGAATGAGGCAGGGGGATCTGTCCTGCCGGAAGGGAGGGCTTGGAGGGATGGTACTCTTTGTCTTCCCCTCCCATGAGTGGGACCAGATCCTGCCTGAATATTCCCAGCCATGAGAGTAAGTCATGGACAGTGAGCAAATTCTGGGTTCTAAGAGGCAGGCTGGCCCCTCATCTATAAGACTAGGGAAGGGGTCAGTTAAGAGAAGGGCTGAGATCAGTAATCACCTAGTAACAGTAGGGCGACAATCGTCGCTGCAGCTACCATTCCTGGCTCACCTCCGTGAGCCTCACATAGTCCCCACGTCCACAACTCCTCTTTCCCAGCTCTATCCTTCACTGGTTCCTGATGAGGGGCTGAGTCTTTGGTTTAGCAAGCATCTCCTAAATGACGGGAAAGTGAGGACTTTCCCATCTTTGGGGACAGATGAACGTTTGGGAAAGTCACCAAGCAGCAAGCAATGTTAAGTGCTACACTAGCCACATAGGGTATGATAGGAGCCAAGGAAGTAGCAATGTAATCTCCTTCAGCTGGAATCATTGTCAGGGAGAGGACACATGACCTGGGCTTTGAAGGGTGTGTAGGAGTTTGACAGCAGGAGAAGGTGGAAGAGAATGCTGGGCAAGTAGAACAACTTGGACAAAACATAGAAGTGTCAGGGGCATTGGCTTATGAAAAACTGGAGAAGACAGTGTTTCAAGAAGCACCTGAGACAGTACATGTAAATCGTGTGGCTCTAACCATAAATAGAATGGGGGCTTGCAGCATGGACTGGAATGGTCAGAGGTTTGGAACTGGAACCATGAAAAGCCCCTATTAGACCCTGTCTTCTGCCCACCACACCATGCAGACCAATAGATGCTCACTGTCCACAGGCTTAACTGATGATTCTTGTCACCTGATTTTCCAGGGTGAGCAGGGTCGCTGAAGTATCTCAGGTGACTATCCTCTAGAGGAGGGTGACTTTGGAGTAGAGTGTGTAGGACAAGAGGAATAAGTGGTGAAATCTGTGGGGACATCAGTGAGAGTCTTTGGTCTGTGGTCTAATAAGTAAACGTGAGATCACAGTCAGGATCTGAAATACCTGAGTCTACCTTATGGATCTGTATATTGCATCTGCCTCATGTCCAGCGTTGCATATGATCCTATTTCCTGTAGGTTCCATTTCGCAGAGGTTTGTTAGTTTTGTGTAGCCGAATACAAAGAGGGTGTGTGTTTGTATACATAAGCATTTAAAATTCTGTGAGGCATCTTTTGTAGCAACTGGAATGAAACTGGAGTTCATTATCTTAAGTGAAACAAGCCAGGTGAAGAAAGTCAAATATCACATGTTCCCTCCATGAATGGGAGCTAAATAACCTGTATACATGGATGTAGAGAGTGGGATAATAGACAATGGAGGCTTGTAAGGGTGAGGGTATAGGGGAGGAGTGGATGATGAGAAATTAGTTCATGGGTACAACGTACGTTATTTTGGTGATGGATACCCTAAAAGCCCTGATGTCACTACTATACAATCTATGCACGTAACAAAATTGCAGATGTTCCCCATAAATTTGTACAAAAAGAATTTGAAAAAAAAAGAAGTGTCAGGGGAATAAAAAGCATTTCAGTTGCTTCACCTATGGTATGAGAATATATCTATATATGTAGGGGAAGAATAAGGAAGACAGACTAGGCTGAAGTAGGACTGTGGTGAGCCTCCAATGCCATGAAGCTTGGACTTTATCCTGTAGACACTGGGGACTCACTCAGGGGTTTAGCAGAGACAATGGCATGCCCAGTCTAGCACTGCGTTTTAAGATGTTCCCTCTGGTGGCTGATGTGGAGAACAGGGTTGCTGAAGGAAGATGCAGGAGGCAGGACTGGGTCAAAGAGAAGTTACCAGGAAAGCACCTTGGGCTCAATGGGAGAAAGTCAATTTTGTTTGTTTGTTTTTTGGAACAGAGACTCAGTCTGTTGCCCAGGCTGGAGTGCAGTGGCGTGATCTCGGCTCACTGCAACCTCTTGCCTCCTGGGTTCAAGTGATTCAATGGGAAAAATTCTTAACACTTCAGGACATGATATGATGGGAAAGGGTGGTATCCAGGAGCAGCAAGTTCTCCCCCTAGCAGAGGAGTACAAACAGAGGGCAAAGCTCTCATGTCCTTCTTATTTAGCCCCCACAGCAGACTGTCAAATCCCAGACACCTTCTTACCTAGCACCACCTGCAGCTGGGCAGGGACATAGAACCAGACTTTGATCAAAGGGGCACTGAGAAGGGAAAGGTGGGTCACCTGGCAAATATTTTCCTCCCCACATAAAGGGTGGGAAGGTGAAGGCAACACACACCTTTCTTCCTACTGGCTTTAGTGTAGGTAGTTTCATGAGGCTGTGATGTCTGTAGCAGACACAGCCCCCGCCAGTGAGTATTGGAGTGACACCAGGTAGAATCCCAGAAACCGCCCAGAGTCTGGACATAACGGAGCTGCCCTTAAAGTTCTCAACACCCTGATCTCGTGCTATATAAGATGACAAATATCAAGGCTTAGGCTATGTTTGTGTCAGATATTATGTTCCTTGTTGCTAAATTCCATCAGCCTGGAATATTGTTTTAATAATAATAATTTAAAAAGACAGCATTAAGCCCAAGTCAAGCTCCAAAGCATGGTTGAGTAATGTGTACTTTGACTGTGGTTTTCATGGAGAGACTGAAGAGGGCCTTGCATCCTACCTTCTGCACTGTGGCAAAGCCCTTTAAGCATAGCTACCCTGGCTCTCAAGTTCTTTAGCCTCAGGTGGCTGCCACAGCGTCCCCATAAGTCCTTCCACCAACCCTGCCTTTCCCAGCTTCCTCCCATTTCTAGTTTACCTCCTTATTCTTTTTTCTTATGTAGAGCAGCTTCTGTCAACTTCACTGAGGAACACAGATGTTGTCCCTGGGACACATCCACATTAGAAGGGGAGGAGTGGAAGGAAATGGGTGGGCAGGGAATAGTTGAGCATGGTTTTGAAGTATGAATAGGAGCTCACCACATGGAGGAGAGAGGAAGGCATTCTGGAAAGGGAAAATCACACTTGTAAATAAAACAAAACTATTTCTTTTCTACCATATGCTGAAAATACAAAATATGAAGTTAACCCATAGGCCTCCTCTGGGAGGCTCTGGGCAGCTTGCCAACTCTGGGTTTGGGGGTGGGACTCATGCTGCAGGGAGTGTGATGGGGAGAGTTCTCTCTGGGCCATCTCGCTCCAGCTGCCTGACAGCACACTTTCTCTTTGGAGGAAGGCGAGAGGGTGGGAGGAGCTTCTCAAGAGGAAGTCGAGGTGGTGACAGACCCTACAGGTGGCAGACCCTACAGCCCTGGGGCCCAGCAGCAGGCTGGCAAGGTGGAGACCTAGCACAGGGGACCAGTGGAGACTGGTCACATCCCTGTTCACATCGGCTGGGAACCCCTGGGTGAGGATGCAGGGGTTCTGAGCTGGGGATGAATTCCCATCCCCATGGCAGGCTGTGCTTGTCAGGGCAGCGTGAACCTGGGAAGTCGCTTCTCCTTTCTGTGCCTATCTCAAAACTGGGGAAGTAAGAATGCCCGCCTCATAGGGCAGCAGTGAGGATTAGATGAGCTGGTTGTAGCTAAAGTGCTCCTGTCCAGACACAAGAAAAGGGTAGCCATAAGCTGCCAGAACCTGGCCCAGAGTCTTATACCTTACGCCTTTCTCTCCTGGTCATTAGAGGCTGCAGGAGGGGCTAGGAATGCAGGGGTTCTGGCCGATAGTCCTAATGCACCAGAAATGGCTGCCTTGGGTCTGCCTAACTGGTGACTCTCAGCACCTCTTTAAGGCCATGACTTAGAGAGGAGGATGCTATTATCTCCATTTTGCAGGTGAGCCCAAAGAAGATCTGGGAGGCCATGACTCTCCTCTGCCCTGTGTTGCAGCACAAAGCAGGGAACCTGCAGCCCCTGCTCCAGCCCTCCTTGGGCTGAGTCAGAAAAGGTCTGTCCTGCTCTCAGCTCTCCACCCCTGAGAGGAGGCCTCTTTCCTCTCCCTGTGGAGTTGGTCCTGTGACCGTGCAAAGGCTGCACATGGGGTGGTTTCTATCTGGGTTTCTGCTCCCTGAGTCCAGAACGTGGCTTGCTTTCTGCAGGCTGGTAGAGGATGCAGGCTCTTGGCTCCACCCTCTGCCAACCCCTCCTGGGAGTTGGATGGAAGCAGATGCTTTCCCAGAAGTTCCTTCTTGGCTGCTGCAGTGAAAATCCAGGTGGAGTGTGAACTGTTCCCTTCAGGTAAATCAGACAGTGCTGACAGCAACTGCCATTTACCAAGCACCTGCATGCACAGGGAACCCCTGGGTGAGGATGCAGGGGTTCTGAGCTGGGGATGAATTCCCTTCCCCATGGCAGGCTGTGCTTATCAGGGCCTCGTCCTACCATTTACTGGCAGCGTGAACCTGGGAAGTCCCTTTGTGCAGACTGCCCTCCATGCTCACAGCGCCCATAGTGCTAGATGCAGCTGATAGCTCCATTTTGCAGACTGGTAAAACTGAGTCCCAGTGGTAACTAATTTGCTTAGTGTCATGCAGACCGTAACTGCCAAAATCCCTGTGACTTTGTGACTCAAACCTTCGCCCTTCAGTATGTCCCAGTATTAACTCTCTGTAGGAGGCAAAGCAAGACAAGGTCAGGCTTCCAAATTGAGCTGGAAAATAAGAGTGTTATTAACAGGGTTTGTCTGGAACAGAGCAGCTGCCTCAGGGGGCTGATGTGACTGATAATATTAAAATTGTGTGTGTGCGTGTGCGTGTGTGTGTGTCTAGGATTCCTTTTGAGTCACAAAGCATTAGCAAACATTTTCCCAAGCATGCTGGGCCTGAGGATACAGGGGCCTAAGAGAACCAGTCCCTACCATGGAGGAGCTCTGCATCAATCAGTGGTTCGAGGAGGAAGGGACTTACTGCAAGGAATCAGCTGCTTCCAAATCACTGGAAGGGCTGGAGAAGTGGCCACCAGGCTGGGCCTCCAGGAATGACCCCCAGGACACTGCCGAACTGGCCTGCCCGGGGCCACTACCTCAAAAGCTGCTGAGAAAATGCCTGAGTTCCACAGCACACCACGGATCAGTGCTGCAATTCAGGAACCAGGAAGCTGTCCCCATGGCTGCCACTGATGCAACATTTTCTGTAACTGGAAGCAGTAGGATGGTCAATGGACCAGTGCCACAGACAACCTTGTATTTCAAGGACCTTGCCTGCCTGCAGGAAGGTGGCTTCTGCCTTCCAGATCTTGCTAGGGCGTAGGGGACTGACACCCAGAGCCCTCACCCCAAGAGGTCTAGTGGTCCTCTCCATGGCACAGAGGCCTCCATGGCAGAGGAAAAGGCACTTGCAGGAGGGAGGGTGGAGTTGCAGCCAATTCAAGAACCACGCCCAAGTCTCTCTCCAGCTAAAATGGGGTGTCAGAAGCTTTGGTGGCAACAGAAGGATGTCTTGTGTTCTGTGCATCCTTTAGACTCAGCTTTGCAGAGTTGGGGGCTTGGATCCAAGGGATCCTCCTGCCTAGGAATGCAGGGAACCCCAAAGGGCCTCCTGGCTTTTCTTCAGCAGCTCTCTGCCTCACCCCGTGACTGCCATCACCTGCATGGCCAGGCCACCTGGAGAAAGGCTCCTGCATGGGGCCTGAGCCTGGAGGTAAGAACTGGTTTTCAGAATCAAATTCTCTCTTTCTAGGGGCCAAGTCAGGGTTCACCCAACTTGGATGCAGGGGGAAAGGATGAGACAAGTTAATTCGTATATTTAATTAATAGTTATTGAACACGTACTACATTACAGTCACCATTCTAGGGCTGGGGAAGCAGTGGAGAACAGGCCAGATATCTCTCATGGAGCTTACATTATAGTGGGATAGGAAAATAGCAAATAAGAAATAGAGACAGTGTTCAGTGCCGTAAAGTAAATGAGACAGAGCTATGGTGTGGAGTGTGTGCAGGGGAGGGCAGTTTTCAATCCAGGGTGCAGGGAGGGCTTTTCTGAGCAAGTGACTTGGAGCTGAGGTCTGAATGACAGGTTGAAGCTAGTCATGGGAAGGGTCTGAGGAGGATGGTTCCAGCGTGTGCAAAGGCCCTTAGGTAGGCATGAGCTCATTGTGTCTAAAGACCAGAAAGAAGCCAAGATGCCCAGATAAAGGATCGGGGTAGCAACGAATGAGCAAATGTTGGCAGGGGTCATATCATAAAAGGCCTTGAGGGCCAAGGTGGGAGGCTAGGCTTTATTCTAAGAGTGGTGGGAAGCCATTGGAGGCTTTTGAGCAGGAGAATGATACAATCTGACTTCTGCTTTTAAAAGATCACTCAGGCTACTGGGTGAATGATGGATTGAGATAGAAAAGAATGGAGGCAAGGGAGCCAGAAGGAGGCTGTCGCAGTGAACAGGGGAGAGATGATGGAGATTTGTCCTAAGAAAAGAAGTCCAAATCCTTTGGATCAGTATCTACCCTGCCCCACCCCTAGTCCCAACCCAAAGGATTCTGCAGTTTTCTGAGTCTTGGTGTGTTCTTCACTGGTCTCATCATTACTAAAAGGCCTGAGGTGTGTGGAGCCTTGGGGTGGGATGCACCCTTTGTTCTTGGACAGCCTTGTGTGAGTTGCCAAGGCTCAGACACGCCTGAGTTCACATACGGGCTGTATTTCCTACTCTGGAATTCCCTCACTTCATTTCCATAGGCCTCAGCATCCCTATCTATAAAATGGGAACAGTAATGTCTCCTTGTGGGGAGGATGAAATGTGACATGCCAGCCCAACGGGACATGTGCAAAGTAGGCCTTCGATAAATGGCGGCTTTGTGCCTGCTCTTCATTCCTCATCCCCGCCTTCGGTCTCCTGCTACCCTGCACTTGGGTAAGGACAGGAAACCCAACAGCATGTCTGAGAAGCTCCCTAGTAATGGAAATGTCAGCAGCAGAAGAAAAGGAGCCAGTGCTGCTTTGACGGCAGTGATGGCGATGAATGATTTATGTCCAACCTAATGGTTACATAAGCAGCTGTTACATTTTAAAATCATCATGCAAACAATATGAAACATTTATTTAAGTGGTTCTACACTATGGGGAATTTGATTTAATCAGCCTTTATTTCTGTTCTCATTAGAATGAAGTCTGGCAACTCTAGTAGACAGCGCTACCTCCGTTCTGTAGCTTCCAGCTACTGAAAGCAAATATTTTTACTGAGCCACAATTAAACATTTATACAGCACCCGGCTCCCCATCTGGCCTGCAGAGGGGAGGGGTGAGGCAGTGAATTCATCCAAAAATTCCACACAGAATAAAGCCAGATGCACCCCCGCATCTAGCAGAATTGATAAACCATCTGAAGAGTCCATCTGAGAATGAAAAAATTCACCGATTCATAAAATTTTCTCCAAGCTGCTGTGAGCTGCAGGTAGCCAAGCTGGGGATCCTTGAGGCTGGCTTTTAATCTTTGCTCTTCTGGGCCAAGTGGAGTTTTTTGATTTTGTCTTGAATTCTAAGACCATGACAACTTAGAAATCATGGGAGATGCTAAGAAGATCCTCTAAAGACAATATGACTTATTTGAAATTCCACCAGAATTTTCATGTATTATATCTCCAAATTCAGGATATGGGTTCCCTTGGGGAGACAAATGGAGAGAGGTACACAAGGGGGGGTTTATTGTGTTGGTGACGTTTTATTTCTTACACTAGGTAGTGGTGCATGGATATCTTGTATTAGTCTTTTTATCTCTTTGTGTGTCTTAAATTGTGTATAATAGGAATTGAAAAAAAAAAAAAAAACCCAAGAAAGAAAAAGAAAGTACTGGATATTGGAGTCAAAAGACCAACAATCCAGTCTTGGCTCTGCCACTATCTTTGTGAAATTTGGACTTGCCTCTTGCCTTTTCAGTTTCCCTATCTATAAAAAGTGAGGTCTAGAGCAGTGAGGGTTCTGTGAGGTTTTTGTCTGTTTGTTTGAGACAGCGTCGTGCTCTGTCGCCCAGGCTGGAGTGGAGTGGTGTGATCACAGCTCACTGCAGCCTCCACTTCCTGGGCTCAAGTGGCTCAAGCAATCCTCCCATCTCAACCTCCTGAGCAGCTGGGACTACAGGCACGTGCCACCATGCCCAGCTAATTTTTGTATTTTTGGTAGACGTAGGGTTTCGCCATGTTGCCCAGGATAGATTCTAAGTCCTGGACTCAAAGCAATCTGCCTGCCTCAGGATAACAGGTGTTCACCATTAGATAAGTCTGGGAAATGCTGCATACTCTCTGCCCTTTGGGAAAATCATAGAATGTTAAAGGTTCTGAGAAGTCTTACGGCAAAGAGGTCTGTTTTGTTCTGTATCTATTAACATCATGAGGTACTAACATTCTGTAAAATAATCTCTGCGACCTGTTATTCTGGATTATGTCAAACACCCCTTTAGATTCTAGGTTCTTTAGGGCAACAGTTTTTGCCTGTTAACAGAGCAATCTCTAACCATCCCTGAAACATAAACCAGACACTTCAGCCAATCACTTTCCTCTAGGTTAGCCAGCTGAGCACCTTTCCTTGCTGTTCCAACTCCCGGCTTCTTGCGCCTGGGCTCATGCTGACCCCCTCACTGCTGAGTAACTCTTCCTGAGCCAGTCACTGAAGTTCTTGGGTATCTAGCTTTCTTTTCTTCTTGTTTCCTTATTCTGGAAGCACAAATTGTCCAGATTATCTCTTGCTCAGTATGAGATGATAAAGTTGAAGACTGGAGAGACTGTGTGACAGAGACATAGTCACACAGCTGTGGGTGGCAGAGCTGAGACCAGAATGAAGTTCCTTTCTCACTGCCCTCAAATGCTTTGTTTTACATCCAATTTACATTCTGCCCTGTGCACGTACATCCTTGATGCTGTTTTTTTCTGTTTATCTATGATGGTTTTTCATGTCTCTCCTGGGAAGACTGTATTCTCCTTAAAGGCACAAGTCACATCTGTGTTTATATAAATTCTAATACTATTCTGAGGACAGCATGGTGCTGAAAACACTCTCAATGCCAAGTTATTGAATGTCCCAATGGATTCTTCTCCCTGCCAAGTCATTTCAGCTCCAAACACTCCTTCCTGGAGTGATGCAGACACATCATTTTATTCACACAAAGTTGTTTTTAAAACTCCCCTTCAAATGTGGGAGTGATTCAGAAGTACAGAATAACACTGACCCTGATCAAGTGTTCTTAATCAACTATTCACGTTGGAAAAATACATCTTGGTTTACTGAAATTCTGGAATAACCACACCCACTCAATTTGAGTGAGGAAGATACAACTTGGCAGACGCTATGGTCTCAAGGTTTCTGTCCTCTCCCAAATTCATATATTGAAATCTAATCACCAAGGTGATGGTGTTGGGAGGTGGGGCCTTTGGGAAATTATTAGGTTGTGAGGCTCGAACCATCACAAATAGGTCTAGTGCCCTTAGAAAAGAGGCTGCAGAGAGCTGCCTTGTCCTTACGCTCCCGTGAAGACACAGCAAGAAGATGCCATCAGTGAACCAGAAAGCAGGCTCCCACCAGACACCAACTCTTAATCATGGATTTCCCAGCCTTCAGGAATGTGAGAAATAAATTTCTGTGGTGTATAAGGTCAGCTTATGATATTTTCTTATAGCAGCCATAATGGGCCAAGACAGAAGAAACGTTTTTACTATGAATTAAAAGAGAGATCACATGATTTCTGGGGAGAAGCCCTTCACACAACCACATGGCGAAATTGGGTGTGAAAGAAACTCCTGCTTTTTAAAGAGCTGTTTAGGCCGGGCGCGGTGGCTCAAGCCTGTAATCCCAGCACTTTGGGAGGCCGAGACGGGCGGATCACGAGGTCAGGAGATCGAGACCATCCTGGCTAACACGGTGAAACCCCGTCTCTACTAAAAAAAAAAAAATACAAAAAACTAGCCGGGCGAGATGGCGGGCGCCTGTAGTCCCAGCTACTCGGGAGGCTGAGGCAGGAGAATGGCGTAAACCCGGGAGGCAGAGCTTGCAGTGAGCCGAGATCGCACCACTGCACTCCAGCCTGGGCGACAGAGCTAGACTCCGTCTCCAAAAAAAAAAAAAAAAAGCTGTTTAAACATGCCCTTCTGGAAAAGAGTTACCATTTTCTGCTAAATCCTTTTGCAACCAGGAAACAAGAGTGCACCACGGCCAAGGTTTGCCAACGTCGTAAGTGACTTGAGTTTGCTCCGTGGCTGTACATCTTCTCTGGGGACATCTTCAGCAACAACACCCCTCCAACCCCAAGTTCTTTCTGGGGAGCTGATCCTGAGGCCCACTGTGTTATTTTCCCAGATGCTGATACTTTCCTTCGAGGTGGTTTTTCAAGCAAGGAACGTCTGTCCACCAGATGGCAGTGTATCAAGAACCCAATCAAATGGCTCCTGCTTAGATCAGGGCTAGACCTGGCTGTCCAGCTGGTAGACCCCAGCCATACATGGCTATTGAGTCCTTAGAGTGTGAGTAATCCAAATTGAGATATGCTGTAAGGTTAAAATATCCACTGACTTCGAAGACTGAATACAAAGAAATGGGTTTGAAGGGAGAAGAAGAAGACACAGTATTTCATGAATAACTATTTTCTATTGATTACATCTTGAATAACATTTTGAATATACAGTGAGCCTTGAACAATGTGGGAGTTAGAAGTGTCAACCACCATGCCATCTAAATTCTGTGTATAACCTTTGATTCCCCAGAAACTTAACTCCTAATAGGCTACTGTTGACTGGTAGACTTACTCATTACATAAACAGTTGATTAACACATATTTTATATGTTATATACATTATATAGTGTATTTTTTTTTTTTGAGACAGAGTTTCACTCTTGTTGCCCAGGCTGGAGTGCAATGGTGTGATCTCGGCTCACTGCAATCTCCCGTCTCCCAGGTCCAAGCGATTCTCCTGCCTCAGCTTCCTGAGTTGCTGGGAATATGCTGTATTCTTACAGTAAATGAAGCTAGAGAAAAGAAAATGTTATTAAGATAGATCATAAAGAAGAGAACATATATTTATTATTTATTAAGTGAAAGTGGATCATCAAAAAGATCATCATCCTCTTTGTTTTCATGTAGAGTGGGCTGAGGAGGAGACGAAAGAGGAGGGGGCTGGTCCTGCTGTCTCAGGGGTGGCAGAGGAGGGGCTGGTCCTGCTGTCTCAGGGGTGGCAGAGGCTGAAGAAAAGCCATGTGTAAGTGGACCCACACAGTTCAAACCTGTGTTGTTCAAGCGTCAACTGTATTGGGTTAAATAAAATATCATAATAAAACAGATTTTACTTGATTCCTTTTTCTTTTCAATGTGGCTGTGAAAAAATGCAGTGTTACGTATGTGGTCTCATTGTGTTTCTGTCGGCCAGAGAAGAGACAGTGGGCAGAGAAAGGTCGCACTGAGAAGCTGGGTAGAGCCAGCAGTCACGGTCCCATGCAAAGTTGAAAGAGCATGGCCTTTGGTCAATGACCACCTGGGCTTGAACTGCAGCTCCATCGTTTATTTTGGACTTGTGACTTAATCACTTCAAGTGTTGGTTTCCCCAGCTGTCAGTGGACATAAGCATGCTTCCTTCTCCCATGGATGCTGTGAGGGTCAGATGTAGGACAGCCATAAATCACGGCCTGCTCAGGCCTGCATCTCATTGCAATTATTAACAGCACCTCTTTCAGAATTTTGTCAGTTAAAGCAATAAATTATACAGTTTCCCTGGTGAAATGAGATCACATATATTAAGCACTTGGTACACTGTAAGTGCACAATGTTATGTCTAAAATGATCATATGACTCAGAGATGGAAGATGGTGACTTTTTCTTCTATAACCCCACATAATTTCTGACTCCAAGCTCCATTTCTGGTTGAAGCAGGAAACTCAACCTAGTCATTTTCAGGTAAATGTGGTTATTTTAGAATTATATTCAAATCCAGAGTTCTATCTTCTTCCTTCTTCCATGGGTAGAGTCTACACTGGGGGAGTGGTGGCTTATGCAGGTCCCAGCATTGGACAGGGAGGGAATACTTGGTGTTTACTTGACTTCCCTTGGCTTCCTTCCTCCACCACTCTGATTACTTCCTCCTCTGCTGATGGCATCAGGGTCCTGCCGTGGTCCACAGCTCCTCCTCTGCTGCGGAACCTCCAAACCTCTCTGGGGTCTTGGCCTCTGCAGCCTCCTAAGGACTGACTATGTTTTTCCATTTCAGAGGTCAGCACTGGACACTGACTCTGCCTGTCCCCTCTGTCTCAGCTCTCTTCTTCCATTCACCTGGACAATGACGTTTACACTTTAGGAAGATCTGTTAATTCAGTAACCATGTAGACTTTGCACCTGTTCTGTCCCTTGTTTTTTTGCTAAGGTTATGGGATAGAGAGACAAATAAGAAAGGTTACTGCCCTCCAGGAAAATATAGTCTTAACCACGACTCTCACTCAAATGGCACGTGAAAAATGATAGCTTCCAGAAAAGAAATGTAAATAGAGGGCTATATGACTGGGAAGGATGAACTGGTTACTTGTGGGCAAGAAAGCCAGGGTCGAGCAACTTGTGTGGATAGCTGCTGCTGAGTGGTCTTGAGGGACACCTGGAAATGTGGAGGGACGGTGATCCAGCAGAGGACCCAGTGTGAGCAAAGGCTTGGAGGTGGGACGGCCTTTCTGTAGATACAATGGTTCAGTTTGATTGAAGGGAAGGTTAGTGGTGAGGAGTGAGACAGGCTGAAAAGTACTTTTAAAAGTCTGAATGAAAGGTTGCAGAGTTTGGTTTTGATCCCATGGGCACAGTTTTGAGTAGGGGACTGGATGGGATCCGAATTGTATTTTGAGAACCTTTACCCAGAAGTCAAACATAACAGACTGAGGGAAAAGCAGGGAGCCAGTGGGACCCAGTCAGGAGGACTCAAGGAGGAAGGGGATGGAGAAATGATGGGAAGGGGTTATTTGTTTTGCTTTTTCAGACAGAGTCTCACTTTGTAGCCCAGGCTGGAGTGCAATGGTGCAGTCTCAGCTCTGCAACCTCCACCTCCTGAGTTCAAGCAGTATTTCTGCCTCAGCCTCTCCAGCAGCTGGGATTAGAGGTGCACACGACCCTGCCCAGCCACATTTTGTATTGTTAGTAGAGATGGGGTTTCTCCATGTTGGTCAGGCTGGTCTTGAACTCCTGACCTCAAGTGATCTACCCATCTCAGCCTCCCCAAATGCTGGGATTACAGGCATGAGCCACCACGCCTGACAGGGAAGGGGTTATTTGAAAGAGACTACTGAGGTTGATTTCAGAAGCTTTGGGCACTGATGAGATGTACAAAATTAAAGGAGGGGCAGACAAAGGTGATTTTCAGGTTTGGAGTGGGTGGAAAGTCGAAGAGTGGTGCTCACGGAAGACAGAATTTAGCTTTGGCAGCACAAAGTCAGACTCCTGTGGTGGGCATCAGGAGGCTTATAAGCTGCCTTGTTGTCCAAACGAAGATGTCTAGTGGGCAAGACTGGGTATGAGGAGAGAAGGGCAAGGTGGACAGGCAAATTGGAGAGTCATTTTATTTTAGGAAATTAGGACTTAGGAAAAGAAGAGACAGCAAATCAGGTAAGTGTATTCGTCAGATCCTCAACAGGAAGCAGATGCTACTCTATGTTCAGGTGATTTGAGGAGGGTTCATTCACAACAGGACTCATGATCAAGGTGTCAGGGGAGTGTAGAGAAAACACCAGGGGGCGTTTAGAACCAGGGCCAGGGCAGCAGAGCTTTTACTATCTCTATACCTGCAAAAAAAAAAAAAAAAAAAAACAGGGAGTGGGGAGTTTACCAGAACCCAGATGACAAGAGGGTTTTGCAGAGTCAGATGCTCTGGGAAAGGCAGTGACTTCTGCCAAGGTGGCCTCACGCAGAAAGGACCAGGTGAATATAGACCCCATCTCCCATTGGCAGGGAGTGGAGCATTTGGGACAAATGGAAGGTTCCAGCAAAGCAGCCGTACCCTCTACTCTCAGGGAGGAAGAGGCTCACTAATTCCCCAGGAGAGAAAGATTTCTGGCTGCTTATTCTTTTATTCAATAACTTTTATTGAGTTTCTTTCTTATTATAAATGTAGTACATGTTAATTGTAGAGAAATTAGACACTATAGACAAGTGAAAATAAGAAATTAAAAGTCAATAGAAATCCCAGTCCTCAGATAAAATGACTACTTACAAAAATGTGATTATTCTGTTTTTTTCTGTTAAAATAACAGGACTTTTCTGTTAAAATACATAATTTAGATATCTTTTTATGTTGGTACATACAAACAGATGTCATTTTGAACAGCTACTTTTATATGGAGGCATCACAGTTTATTTAAATAAGCCCTCTTAGTGGAGATTCTCATTGAGTTCCACATACTAAATAATACTGCATCCTTCTAGCTAAATACTTTACCTCCTTAGGCTTAGTTCCTAGTGGTGGAATTGCTGGGTCAAAAGATATACTCAATTAAAAAGATATGGCACCATATTCTAGCATTAATTTTAAGAAGAGGATATTATTTAAGGGTTAATGGGTGGATTTCTTTGTTAAACCTATCTTAGAGATTTTAGTGAATCTGGGAAAATTACTAGACTTCACTGCCTTAGTTTCCCCATCTGTAAAATGGGGATGATAAAAGTATGCACCTTACAGGGTTGTTGTTAGGATTAACTCATTTTCTGTTTGCCCCAAGAAATGAGTGCTGGCAGTGAGCTGCACTTTTTTTTTTTTCTAGACAGGAAATGGTTAAAACGAGTTATGGTAAGTATTTAAAAAATTAGCTGTTACTATTGCCAAATGTCTTCTTATACCAGAGATACTGAGTGGCTTGATCTCCATTTTAAATGCAGAAATGTAGCTTTTTCGTTAAAGACCTTCAACACCAGCTCTGTCATAGCATTGAGGCAGAAGGGAGGTCCCCTGTGACAAGGCTGAGTTAGCAAACCCCTGACCTCCCGCATGGTTTGATCAGGAATGACGAGTCTCTTCAATGATCATTCCTCCTCATCACTTTTTTAAGCTGACTTCCAGGAGGAGGCAGAAGTGGAGGATCCAGGCCTTCCCTGCCTGGGCCTGCAGTTTGTGGTTCCGGATTGAGGGCCTGCCCATGAGGGCTAGAGGGGTGGCTGAGCGCTGAGCTGCCCTAGTAGTGTTGCTTCCTTGATGGGACGACTCTCTCCCACCCTGAGATATGACTTGGGGCCACGTCAGCTCTGGCTTCAGCCTCAGGAGTTCAGACCAGATTTAGGAATCCTCCCCAGCCTTCCCAGAGTGAGGCTGGGCAACAAGGGGAGAGGAGAGTGAGAGTGGGCCAGGGGTGGACCTTGGGACATCTGGGAGGTTTCCAGAGGGCTTCTTGTCACTCCTGGAACTGAGTTTGCACTCCTCACTGTGGCCTCCTGACTAGCTCTTCTGGCTCTTGGAGCACCCTTCTTCAATCCCGCTCCCCTCTCCTCTCCAGCAGCCTTCCACAAGGCAAGCCTGTTCCTGCCTGAGAGCTGTGCAGTGGCTGTGCCCTCTGTCTGGAGTGCTCTTCCTCAGCACTTCCCAGGGCTGGCAATTTCATGGCATGGAGACGTCACCTCCACAGGGAGGCTCCGCTAGTCACCTGGTCCTCACCTTCATCCACTGGAGAACCTATTGAGTGCCAGGCACTTCTGGGCCCCAGGGATAGAGAGAGAATCAAGATACAAAAAACTCTTTGTGGAGCTCACAGCCCAGTGGAGAGGAGCAGACAACAAATGAGAGAGACACCAGGGAATGGTCAGGGAGCTCCTTCGAGATACGAGCCTGGAGGATCGATAGGATGGCGGGCCCGAAACTGGTCTGGACCATGAAGTCAGAAGGCTTGTTGCGTACTTGATGTTCCTTCTGAAACTGTTCAGAAAGAAGGAACCAGTCATGTTCCCCAGGGAGGCTAAGCAGTGGTTCTCACCTGGGCAGTGTGTTTTGAGACGTTTTTGGTTGTCACGGCTGGGGGTGGGGGGTGCCTCTGGTATCCAGTGGGTAGAGGCCAGGGATAATGCTAAATGTCACAGCACACAGGACAGTCGCCCACAGCAAAGAATTATCCCGTCCAAAATGTCAATAGTGCCGTTGTAGAAAGTCCTGGGCTGTAGGATTAGGCATCCAAGGATAGGAACACACTGAGGGAAATGTGAGGGGGAGGCAGACGGCAAACACAAACACAAAAGCAGGAAGAAATCAGCAGGCAAGCCTCTCCCTGGTTTCCTCCATCAGCCCCATCTCCTCACTGAGAAACAATGAGACAACATCCTCGTGGGTTATCCCGATTGATTATCATAGTGTCTACTCACAGAAAAAGAGAGAAGAATATATATATGACAGGAGATAAAATACTACATTTAAACTTAGCTGAGGTAACAGCATTTATGAATCATGAAAAGTTATGCAGAAACTGAGTTCATCATTAAAAATTCATTCAACAAATATTTGCTGAGTACCTACTATGTGCTGGGCATTGGAAGCCTTCCCAACACCTAGAAGAATCTCCTCCCCATCTCTACAGCTCCCCTTTCGCATCACACATAGAAACAAGAAGCCACAGAGTGGGAAAAGCCCAGGTAGATTCAGCACATTTATTTTACTCCAAAGAATACTCATTGAATTTTTAGTTGAAAAGCTGAAGTAGATTTTGATAGAGAAAGGATAGCAAGTAATGATTTCCTTCTTTCAAACACACACACATTTTGTAAGTTCCTGAAACTGGGATCCATTCAACAATCAACATCTAGCATTACTAGAATGATAAAAGAAAAACTTCAGCAGAACTAAATTTGAAAGAGTTTGATTGAGCAATGAATGATTTTGAATTGGGCAGCCTCCTGAGCCAGAGTAGACTCAGAGACTCCAGTGCAGCCATGTGGTGGGAAAAGATTTATGGACAGAAAAAGGAAACTGATGCACAGAAAACAGAAGTGAGGTACAGAAACAGCTGGGTTGGTTATAGCTCAGCATTTGCCTTATTTGAATATGGTTCTAACAGTTGGCCACATTTGATTGGCCAAAACTCCTTGATTGGCACAAGTGTAGGCTACAGTCTGTTTACATCTCTACTTGTTATAGTTCATAGTTCACAATGTGCGGAGAAACCTTTAGGCTGACCTTAAAATATGTAAGGAGGCAGCTTTAGGTTAAACTTGATTTAACAATAGACTTTTTCCTAAAAAGCTTCATCAGGTTGATTGCTTGTCTCACAGCAGAGGGTATCTTAGATATAAGGGAAAATATTAGATATGACATACAGACCATAGTTTCTTCTCCCTTGCCTGAGGCAGACATTGCTAACTGATTGCAGCACTCTTGATTGGATTTATAGAATTCTGGAGCCAGTCTCAGAGTTCTTCCCAAGGCAGGGCTCCTGACACTCAATGCCCATTAATCTTAGTTGCTGTGAGGATGAGACATATCTGCCTTCTACATTGACTGTCACCTTAGGTCACTTCTTTCCCATCTTCAACTTGTGCTGCCCTTTTTTTTTTTTTTTTTTTTGTAACTTCCACTCAGGAATGGTAGCAGATACAGTTGGACAAGACTATGGGAACATGCAGGATTCATAAATGGTTGTGGTTTGTTGATTTCCCCATGTAAGAGAGAGGTGAGTGGGTTCTGAGTCAGTCAATGACTCCTTCTCACTGTGACGAGGGGAGGCTGGGCTGGTGGAGGAGACCAGTCTGTGCTGAGAGGGAGACCCTGCCCTCATTCCATGTGGCAGACCAGGAAGCTAAGGACACAGTCAGGAGACCATTTTTACATATTTATGTATAAAAGTCATGTCCAATGTGTAATGCTTTCCAGCTTCCAAAAATCTCTCACCATGCTCAATTCCTCGGCCTTCACAACTGTCTGTGACACAGTTACTAGTACCATCCCCATCTTACAGATGAAGAAACTGAAGCTCAGAGAAGTGCAAGGCCACACCCAGGAGAGAGAGATGGCTAGATATTTGGGATTTGAGTCCATCTCTTCTGACTCAAGACCTAGAGTTCTTTCTAGTACCACACAGCTGCAGCATTTGCACTGTGACACTTTAATTTTGCATAGCTATGTTTAGAAAGGTGTCATTATGACAAAAAATGAGCCCACTGAGTGCCAAGGCCAGGCGTGATGAGTTTGAAAGTGTCCACTGCAGCTGTGCCTCCTGGCCCCAGCCAGAGGGCCCTGAGAGACCCGGGCCAGGCTCCATCTACCAAGACCCCGCAGTCCTCTGTGATGCAGGTTGGCACGGGAGCCAAGGACCTGCCCTGGTCTGCTCTCTGGTGCTCAAGCTAATGTCCTGTGTAGGCCACACACTCGCGGATTTACCCACCATCATTCCTTCCTTCCTCCCTTCTTTCATTCACTCATTCAACAGATCTTCACTGAGCACTTACTATGCCAAGCACTGCTTTAGCACTGAGGATACAGCCTGTGTGCAAAACAGACAACAATCGCCACTGCCGTTTCCATTCCAGAGGGATAGAAGATACACAAATAAAATGAAGAGTATGCCAGATAGTCACGGGGCTGGGTGCCTGGGGCAGCAGATGTGTGCTGTAAACAAGGGGCTGGGGGTATGGAAGAAAATTTGAATAAGGTAATCAGGGAAGGTCTTGCTAAGAAGGGGGCTTTTCGGCAAAGAAAAGGATTGAGCCATGCTACCGGACAGGGAAAAGCGTTTCAGGCAGAGGGAACACCTGGTGCAGAGGCCCTGAGGTGAGAGCCAGCAGAGAAAAAGCAAGCTCCCTCACTCTGCACTGCACCCCTGGAGGAAGCTGCATTCTAGTTTTCTCCATCCAAGACAGCACTGCAAGGACCTCCAGGAGGCATTTTGCTGGTTTTGTTTCTTCACATTTGTTCCGCGATCTAGGGGCAAATGTCCAGAAGTCACATTTCTGGATGAAAGGGTTTGCACATTTTCAACAGCAGGAGTCACTTCCTGAAACCCTCTCCTATAGTATTTTTCCTCTTTCCCCCTTGGAGGGCCAGACCGATCTCCCCAAATCGTTTACCTCTTGCTACTTGAATGTCCAGAGGCCTCAATGGCTGCCTCCTGCCTGCAGGAAAAAAGCTAACATGTTGGACTCACATTCAAGGCTTCCTCCTTCTGTCCCCCAAGACTTCTCCCATCTTTTCTCCTGCTTTTCCGCTATAGACTCTACTTGCTTCTCCCACAGATGTGCCTGCAGGACCTGAAAAAAGGAAAGTCAAGAAAGCTCATCTACCTGGTGGGGTCACAAGTCAACTAAACTGTATTGGTGGGCTGGTTAGAGGCTTAGTGGTCACATCCCTGCAACCCCCAGTCCCTTTGTTATGCCTCATCTCTCAACCATTTGTCCTTTCTTTTCATTGGGTCCAACGTTTATTCATTCAGCCAGCATGTACCATCACCTGCTATGGGCAGGCCCTCTGCTAAGCACGGGGAAACTTGCACTGCCAAACACTAGGCCCTAGCCCTAAAGTGCACCCTTTCTGGAATCTTCCATAACCCCTCCAACCTCTCCCTCTCCATCTACCCTGGGAGCCTTCCTTGACCAACCCAGAGCCCAGACTGCCCCCTCCTCTGACCTCCATGGCACCTACTCTCTGACTTTTATTTGATGCTTGGCACTGGTTTATTGACACTGTTACTTATTATCTTCTAAATAAATCTGTGTTTCAAGTACACTGAAGCTAGGAGAGGGCAGAGAATACACCTTATATTAAGTGTCTGCAACCCTCTCTGCACCTAGAAGATTGTCTGGCACCTCGGAGTTGCTTATTAAATATAGATTTGTTGGGGATATAATCATGTCTCAATTCTGCTCAAAAAAGAAAAAAAATGTTGATAAAATCCAAATTCCTTAGTGTAGCATTTAAGGCCTTTCTTTTAGGATTCCACTAGACCTCACCACCTCCAAGAAGCCTTCCAGGTTGACATAGAGCCACCGCCATACACATGTGCACACATGTGCATATGTAATCTCTCTCTCTCTCTATCTCTCTCTCTGTCCCCTGCCTGTCCTCTGCCAGAATATTTGTCTGCACAGTGGATGAGAATTTGGTCTTTGAAGGTACAAACCCCTGGGTTTGAACCATGACTCTGCCACATATTGGCTGTGTGGCAGTCCCCTCACATCTTTGAGCCTCAGCTTCTTCACCAGTAAAACGGGCATCATAATGACATTTGACCCCTAGCAGGGATAGAGGAGGTACCATGAGGTAAAAGTGAGCAAGTGCTCCCAAGGAGCTCTAGCACCCCGCTAGGTCCATGCAAGGCTGCAATCAATTAGCATCGCTTGGGTGCAATCGTCTTGGCCACACGATATGTCTGGGTGCTCCTTGAGGGCAACATAGAGCTGGCTCTGTTTCCCTCTAAACCTCCAGTATCTGGGAGGGTGTGCAACAGGGAAGGTGCTAAAATCACATTCACTGGGTGGGGACCATCTATATTCACTTTGATAGAAAATCTGACAAATACAATCATCTCTCATCCCAGAATAGCCCTGAAGCCCACTGTGGGGGCATGGCTAACAGTAAGAAGGCAGGACTCTGGAGTTGCATCTGCCTCTGTGTGGGGCCCTGTTCCACCGTCCTCCCAGGCATCTTTGTGCACCTGCACTGAGCCAACCTCAAAATTCTTCTGACAGATTCACTGAGATTCATTCAGACACCACTAATTTCTTCCTATTTATCCTGATCCAAATAATTTATAAATTTTCCCATTATAATTTAATTTTCTCCCTTCCTCTCAAACCAGAGCACATTGCCCACAGAGACATGGGCCATTGTTTGTATTTATAGCTTCCTTATTAATCCTGCCCTGACCTCCGGCACAGAGCTCAGCCTGGGGAAGCAACTTCAGTTCCCTTTCTATTTAAAATGCCTTTCTTTTAATTGGTCCAAAACAGAAGATGAGTTTTAAAAGAAAAAAAAAAGCCAGCTTTCCTATTCCATTTCAGGGTGCAAGAAGAACATGCAGGTGCACCTGCACTGTGTCTGCGATCCCCTGTGTGGGAGACCCAGGTGCACCCATGCTGTCTGTGATCCCCTGCATGGGGGATCCAGGAGGCCCTGCACAGGGAAGGCTGACGAGATAGGATGGCTGGCAGGGGTTCACGGTGCTCTGATGGCTTTGCCCAGGATTCCTGATAGTTACACTGGATCTAAAAACAAAATCATATAAAACTAGAAAACATTACGGATTCAAATTCGGCCTTTAGCAAAACAGGCACTTAAAAATGCCAGTCAAATGCTAATCTCTTAGATACCTACTACTTGTTTTTGAGTATTTACTAGGCTTTTGGCACTGATCTAAGTTCTTTCTAGGTATTAACCTCTTGGATCCTCATGACAACCCAGATGAGAAATGCATTGTGTTACCCTTTTGACAGGTAAAGGCATTGAGGCACACTGAGGGTACGCAACTCAACCACATTCCTGAGCTCTAAGCAGCACACAGGGCCAGGCCTCGCCCATGTGAATACTTTGTAGAACTGGCATAAGACACCCTGCTGTCGGTGGAGTTCCAGGGACCATGACTTAGTAGAGGGGTACAGGCTGGGCCCCCCTTGTCATCTTGGCCTGCAGCTATGGAACAGGGCATAACCCACCCAACCCTACATGGTGATCCTGGTGGCAGGAGTAGGTTGGAACCGAGACTGCCTCAAGAGCCTGTGCGTGTCACTACTGCACAACCCTGCCTCTGTGAACTTACTCACGGGGTACTGTTTGTCCCCAAGTTACAAGAGCAAAGCCACGGGACGGAGAAGTGACTTGACCTTGTTGACTTGCTAAGAGCAGCTGGACAGGTGAGTTCACACATGCATTGCACACATTGCGACCCCAGGTCTAATCCCTGAGGGCAACTTTTTGAGGTCTCAAGACCCTGAAGGCAGGTGGTCCTGGGGGAGTGTCCTGATGGATTTTTGTAAATTAAGAACCCACTCCCAGCCAAGGAAGACAGTGGTGACACAGCCAAGTTTGAGATTTCAACTTCAGGAGATGGCATGAAGGCAGAGGAATGGCACAGTCTCAAGCATCAGCCAGACCAGTGTTCACATCCCTAATCTGCCTCTTAGGTCTGTGTGATGTGAGCTTGGGTGCATCAGTAATCAGGCTGAGTCTGGAGAGGAACAGTCACTGATTATTGAGTCCCTAGAATAGAGCCTCTCCCCCTACTGCCCCTCCCACCTCTACAGCCTCAAGGGTGGCTCACCGGCAAACCGCACCTGCTTGCCCACTTTGCAGTGCCTGGGCAGTGTGTGCTATTGATGACACCCTTAGAGCCCAGGTGTTCCAGGACTGAAATATTTCCAGAGCAGCCTGACTTTCCCTCCAGCACCTTCCTTCTTCCTTCAAATACTCACGCAAAAAGACCCACCTCCTGACTGAGCCTTTGCTCTGCTGCTCTTTTTCTGTGCCTTCTTTTTTCTTTTCAACTAAGGTATTTGTTGTTGTTGTTTTTTGACAAGGGCTGCAGTGACAGCAGAGAAAGCATTCTTCAAGAAGCCAGGGGGCATTTAAAATACAATTTTTCCTTTACGCCAATAAGAAATACCAAATACCCCAAACCAAACAAGCACCTTCACCCCACCCAAACTATGCCAATTACTTTCTCTCATCGCCCGAGAAGGACAGGAATGCATTTGGAATTTGACCATTTCCTCTCTGTCTGAGACATGGAAAGCGGCTAGGGACAAGTGTGCTTCTGCGAGCTGTTTTCCACCTTCCTAGTTTGGGGTGCAGGATGATTCTGCTCACGCTCTCGGAAATCACAGACACCTGGTTCCTATTAAATTACATGACAATGAGCTCATTCAGTCAGCCTGTGGTGAGAGCAGATTACAGACCAGGATCTGGCTGAGCCCTGGAGATTCCCTGGGGATTAACAGCTTGCATTCAAGCAACTGGTCTCCCTCCAATGGCCCTGCTCTATCTAACTGAGACTGTCACGAGCCAAGAACTCTTCCATAAACAGTTCTCTGCCAGTCAATAATTTGAATCTCCTTCTATCATCTAGTAACCATCTAACAATTCCCTCCTCCAATTAATGCCATCCACCATTGACCACTGGGGGATTTCAAGATAACATTAACAGGCAAATGACAACAGCTAGCATTTGAGTTTTATCTCATGAGCGACTGTAAATGACTCACTCATATTACCTCCCTTAATCTGTTCTAGAAGCTAAAAACTATTATCCTGCCCATGTTACAGGTGGGAAAATTGAGGCTGAGAGAGATGAAGCTATTTGTCTTAAGTCACACAGCAAAGTAAACTGTGCTTCACCAAAGCCCATGCTTTTTGAGGGATACCCCTAAACCTAAGATGCCACCATAGTTGAAGGTCATTGTCACTACCCTACTGAAGATGAGGTGGTGTTTTGATCAAATAGTACAATTTACACCCATAAATCCTCTATGACACATTTGGAACCTGAGCAGGAATGTGACACATTTTCAGATTGGGCACTGTTCTATCAATGATGTCCAAGTTTGCCCTGCCCTCAGGAAGCGTGTTGGGTAGATGGGAAGTCAAGACTAGCAAATGTAAAATGATGACAGAAGCAACACAAGGCAGATCCTAAAATGTGTTCTGAAATGTATAAATACTGTAGGGCAATGCTTTTCAAAGTGCATTCTATAGAAATATAGTTCCCTGTAGTGTTAATATGTCTTTAAAAATATTCAACAGTCACAAATATAATGATAGTCCTTGTGTTCAAGGATTGGGGTTGTTGGTAAAATTTTAAACCTCCTTATCTTTACATAGCATTAGAAAAGACTTTTTTGTTTCGTTATACTTCTGGATAGAAGAAAATAAAAGTATCAGCCAAGGCAGATAGTACCCTTACCTTTCTAAATTCCTGCCCGTCTTTAGATCTATAAATGTTTCTCCCATTCCCAGCAGCTGCACCCACCTTCGTTGTGGGAAAGCACCTGCAATCCTTGTCTTTCTTGTTACACAACACGATGGGGCACAGACCCAGCCCTGGGGTCTTTAACCATGGCACGTGCAGCTTCCCCCACTAGCAGCAGCACGCCGTCACTCTTAACTGGTCCATGGTTAGCTGGTCCGTGGTGTGGACAGGCAAGGGTTGCTGCCCACCACATGCACCACAGACCCCTAGGCTGCTTCCCAGTGTCAGTTCCTCGAAATCACCCCCAAGGCTCCACACTCCTCTGAGGACTCCATCAGCTGAGGATTTCATAGGCTGAGTATCTTGCAAGCAAGAGAATAGTATGGACTTCTTGGTCTTGAAAAGCTGCTGAATGGTGCTGGGTTGAGTCTGAGTAAGCTGATGGCCCCACATCACTTGGGGTTTTTATTTGCGGTCTCCAGCTTTGGGATCTTCTGTTGATGCTCATGGCACAGATTTGGGTCCATGGCCTTGCCTCCTGCCTGGCCTCCTGCCTGGCCTTGGACCTCATGAATGCGGAAGGCCTGGGATTCTCCAAGCTCTAGGCAGGAAGCAGATCCCTCTCTGTGCAAAGATCCTCCAGGCCTTGGAATGAGGAAGGAACCTAAGAAGGAGAGGGCATGAACTTTCTGGGGCTGACATATGAAGAAGAGAGGGATGCTGATGTTGGAGGAGAAAGAAACAGCTCCCCTGGATATGAGGGCCAGCTTACTGGCCCCTGCTGAAGGTCTTCCAGGCCATGCTGCCTTGAACAGGCCACTCACCTCTTGTGCCTGAACCACTTTTTAAATGCAATAGGTGTAATTATTGCTACCTGCCATTTCTTGTCAAAATCCTTACAATAACCCTGTATGGGTTATGATGTCCATTTTAGAAATGGGAAAACCAAGGCACAGAGTAGTTAAGTAACTTGGCCACATTTACATGACCAGTAATGGGTAGGTGATTTGAAGCTGAGTGTGTTGAACTCCAGAGCCCTTGCCCTCAAATGCTATACACACAGGCTCTCCAACTTACTCCTCCTTTATTTGCTCAAGGGACCAGTCCTCTTTTAACTTCTAGACCCACAGATCTGTGATTTTCCATAAACATACCCCCAATCTCTCTTCCACCAACTCACTGCTCATGGTGATCCCAATTTCCCTTATATTAGAGCCAAATATTTTTAGAAAATCTTCAATGAAGCTTGTTATGCAAGAGGAAAACATAGTAACCATAAATGCAATTATTTATCAGTTAGCTGGTGTTTTAGACAAACAAGGAACTGAGGAAGTAAAAGAGGCGACATAAGTTTTGAGGAAGTGGAAGAAGTGTCTGGTTGAAAGGTCAAGCCCAGGGGAAGCGGGGAGGGAAGAGGTATTCTAGCCCCTAGTCTCTATCTGGATGTGGTACAAATCTTGGTATTGCCAACCACATGAGGTTTCCATGAGAATCACATGGAAACATGATTGAGCAGGGGCTGGTAACACAGCTGTGGAAGGGGACTGTGAGAGCAAGCCTGGGATGGGAGCTCATCTGTGATACCACCTGCTCCCCAGCTCAGGGTGCAGGTGTTACCATCACTGGTCCAGGAGACTTCTCATCCGGTCTCGCATGGACAAGAAGATCACAGGGGCCTGAACCAATCGTTATGTACCACAGAACTGACGGTCAGAGAACAATGACCACAGACACTAATACTTTTGCCCAAGGAAGAGTCTGCCCAGTTGTGCCTCATTCCAGCTCCCTGGCATGAGGCACCAGGAAAGCAAAATGAATCAAGGGAAGCCAGGAGGCCCTGCAAGGATACTCGAGTCCAGGCTGCTGCTGAAAATCCCTCTTCTCAGCTGGGTGCAGTGGATCAAGCCGATAATCCCAGCACTTTGGGAGGCCAAGGTGAGCGGATCACCTGAGGTCAAGAATTCGAGACCAGCCTGGCTAACCTGGCAAAACCTTGTCTCTACTAAAAAAATTAAAATATACTAATAATTAGCTGGGCATGGTGGTGGGGGCCTGTAGTCCCAGTTACTTGGGAGGCTGAGGCAGGAGAATCGCTTGAGCCCTGGAGGCGGAGGTTATAGTAAGCCGAGATTGCACCACTGCACTTCAGCCTGGGCAACAGAGCAAGACTTCATCTGAAAAAAAAAAAAAGAAAGAAAGAAAGAAAAAAGAAAATCCCTTTTCTCTCTGTGGCTGGAGGTAAAGCAGCATAATTTTGCAGGGCAATTTGGCCATAATGTATTATTAAATCCATATTTATTTTCATTTATCAGAATATCAAAAACCATTTATGCTTTATTGATTCCACTTCTGGGAGTCTATCCCAAGGAAACAATCAAAATTACAGAAATACCTGTCTATTCCATGCAGCTTTATTTATGTGCAGGAGAACTGGAAGTCATCTTTATGTTTAATAATTGGGAGATGTCTAAGTAAACTGTAGTCTATCTACTATCTAAATAATATCATGAATCCTTTGTATTAATAAGGAAAAAATTACAATACAATAATAAATTTAAAAATGGAAAGGTAAAAATCTTCACACAGTCCTGATAGATCACAAAAATGGCCACAATATTTTGTAGTTCCTCCATCAAGAAATAATCTTTCTTTACCCTTGAGTCTGGGCTAGCCTCATGATCTGCTTGGACCAATCAAATGCCTGTAAGTGACAGTGCAAGTTTCAAGCTTGGACCTTGAGAGGACTTGCAGCTTCTGCTTCCCCTCCTGCTTCTGCATCTTGTCACCATGAGAACAGGCTCGTCTAGCCTGCTGAGAAACACATGGCACAGTCACTAGCCTGTCACCCACGATAGCCAGGCAACCACCCATGGGGCCCACTGACTGCAAGTACATGAGTGAGCCTAGCTGAGAACAGCCTAGCCCAGCCCAGAAGAGCCACTCAGCAGAATCATGAGCCTTTGGTGCCACTGCATTTTGAAGTGGTTTGTTACACAGCAATGGATAACCAATACACCAGTCTGTGATGATAACTATGTACAGAAAAGCCATGTAAAAAGGAAAAAAAAAATCTGGGAAAAAAATTTATACATACACATAGTACATTTATTAAATGGTAGAATTATAGATGATTTTTTATTAGTTTCAAATTTTTAAGACTATGTTTAAGCTATTTACAATGAAAAATAAATGCACATTTAAAAAACTAAAACCCGAAGCTTAATTTTCCTCTCTGGAGAGTTCTAATTCAAACCTCTCTGGCAAGTTTGCGTCCAGAGGTAGGACCTCATTAGAATATCCTGCCTCCTGCCCACAAGAGATGCAGGAGGAAACTTAAGCCATGTCCTCTAGTGCAGGACCAAGACAGTGGTTTGTGGAGGGTGGTCCTCAGTCCCACTCTGCTTCTTCCCCACAGGCTCTGAAGTGGGAAGCTTAGGAGCTGTTTTCTGCTACCATATGCATCTCCCCTCTGTGAATCCCTCTGGCATGCAGTGCAGGTGGCTCCACACCAGGAGTCACTCTTTAATTGCTTCACTGTGTTCAAAGAGCTCCTCAATCAAAGCCGGAGTAGTAGGATGAATCTGGCATTTGGATTGTAAAGGCCTGAACTCAAACTATAGCTCGTTTCTTCCTGGCTTCTGCATTCATTTCTTGGGCACCTGCTATGCATTAGGGCCTGAGCTATGCCTGGACCTTCAGAGATAAGCTGGCCACGGCCTCCATCCCAGAGGAGCACTTGGCCTTGGGAAGGGGACCTATACACTCAAAAGCCAGTTTCCCCCAAAGTTAGGGTGGCCACTTCATTGACTCAAATGTGTGACTTACACATTTGAGAGTAAAAGGAGATGACAGGAGTAAACAGGGCCTGTCCATGGCTGATGGGGACCTGCGGTCATGCTACCCATAGCCCATCTCTCTGTATGGGGTCATAGTCAAGATGTACAGTCTAGCACACAAAAGGAATTAAAACAAATTCAGAAGAAAGTCACTGCTTTTCCATAAACACGTAAAAGAGGATCATGTTAATAATTCTCAGTTATGTTTCTTGTATTTTTCCTCTGCTCTTGAATCTTCCCTAAATGAATCTGCTCCAAAATCCCTTACATATCAAACCAGGGAAACTTTTCTAGGACATCTGGCCCACGTGGAGTTTCTTTCTGTCTTTCTGCCACTCCCTCCCTTTCTGGCTCTTATCTCTGGTACCTCTCTGCCTCCTGTTTTCCAGCTCTAGCTCTCTCTACCCATTCTCCAAAGGGATAGATAAGAGAGGGAGGAGGAGGACTGAGAGCCAAAGTACAATTTGGGAGGTGGGGTAGATCAATCCTATCAATCATGATCCTGGCACACGTATAGATTAATCATATAGTAGGTTAAATCCAATGATGGAACAGGCCTACATGAAGGAGGGGCACCTAATTCAGCATCCCTTAATAAATAATAATTGAACTGTGACTTAAACGCTCTGTGACAGTCAAATCACCTAACTTTCCTGAGCCTCAAATTTCTCTTCTGAAAAATGAGCAAAATAATGAATTACATGAATAAAGAATAAGTGAACGAATGACACTGGCAGCCATGGCCAGCTGACCAACAAAGTGTGGTGGTTTCCCCCTACCCCCATCCCAAGAGTGTGATATTCATGCTGAGAAGTCACTGAGCCTTCAGGGGCTACATTTCCCAGACTCCCTTGCCGGTGGGCAGACCACATGACTCGTCCTCACCAATGGGATGTGAGGGTCAGTAATGTATGTCACTTTCAGGCCAATATGTCTGTGTATCAGATGTTCAATGATTCACACGCTATTTCTGCCTCTCCTGCTCCCAGTCCACCTGCTGGATAACTCCAGGGGGACCTCAAGCCCACAGGATGGTGCAGCCACAGATGGAAGGAGCCTGGTTCTCCCAGCAACACCTAGAGGAGAGCCTCCCAAGCAGGAACATCCATTTGGACTTCCCACGAGTGAGAAATGCACTGTTACTGTATAACGCCATTAAAACCTTGGGGTGGTTGCAGCAGTGAGTCCATCGTGGCTAATTCACCTCCCTCTCAGAGTTGTTACATAGATTGAATAAGATGAATATAGTGGCTTGAATGGTGCCCCCACAAAAGATATGTCTATGTCCAAATTTCTGATACCTTGAATATGATCTTATTAGGAGAAAAAGAGTCTTTGTAGACATTATTAAACAAAGAATCTTGAGATCATCTTGGATTACCTGGGTGGGCCCTAAATCCAACAGTAAGTATCTTTATCAGAGACAGGAGAGAAGAAGCCACTGTCAGAGCAGGAGAAAGCCATATGAAGACAGAGGCAGAGCCTGGAGTGCTTCTCCCCTTAGAGCCTTTGGAGGGAGCATGGGCCTGCTGACAGCTTAATTTTGAACTTCTGGCCTCCAGAGTTGTGAGGGAATACATTTCTGTTGCTTTAAACTACCCACCCAGTTTGTAGTGATTGGGTCACAGCAACTCTATGAAAGTACTGCGGTGAGGCATGTGCCGCGCCCAGGGCAGGGCCTGGCATGAAGAAGACACTCAGTAAATTATGAAATTGTGAAGTGTTTGTTTGTTTTTTTGTTTGTTTCAGACAGAGTCTCACTGTCACTCAAGCTAAAGTGCAGTGGCAAAATCACGGCTTACTGCAGCCTTGACTTCCTGGGATCAGGCCATCCTCCCACTTCAGCCCTTCAAGTAGCTGGGACCAAAGGCATGCGCCACCATGCCTGGCTCATTAAAAAAAATTGTAGAGATGGGATCTCACTATGTTGCCCAGGCTGGTCTAGAACTCCTGGGCTCAAGTGATCTTCTCGTCTTGGCTTCCCAAAGTGCTGGGATTATAGCCACGAGCGACTGTGCCCAGATTTAATGATGATTTTTAAAAAATCAGTCCTTTTATGCCCCTTTGCTTCCCTCCTTAGAGACAGAGTCTTCTGGGAGATGGTGCTCCGCTGAGAGAAGGCACAGCTCTCATCTACCTTGTTCACTCCCAGAGAAGATTCTAGTGAAGTTCATAATAATGTTCACTCTGAGTGTAAATGTAGACCTTGAGCTTCACAGGGGCAATCTTATTATTTATGGATGGCAGACTTACATTTTCATTAATGTGTAACAAAAGGGGATTAAAAAGCCTCTCTCTGCAGTGTGTCTTTTTAAATGCCCACAGGAAGTAGATCCTGGGACTGCCAGCCCTATGGGCCGCGGAAGAATCTGCCTCAGGCACAAGGTCCCGGCTCGGAGAAGGTCTCTGGCTCAGGATTAGCAAGGCGTGTCAGGAGGGTTATTCTGAGTCCCACCCCAGGCTGAGGTCCAAGGATGCTGGGGGAGCGCTCTTCAGAGCTGCCTGTGACAGGCTATGATGGAGGGAACAGGGAAGCTTAAGGTTCCAGAGATACATGTCCAATATCACTAGTTACATGTGGCTATTTCCATTTACATTAATTAAAGTTAAAAATGTAGTTCTCCACTTACACTGTCCACATTTAAGTGCTCAACAGCTGTAGGTAGCTGGTGGCTACTGAATCAAATGGCTCAAAGTTACAGAACATTTCTGCCATCACAGAAAGTTCTATTTGGACCACACTGCTCAGACAAGAAGGGATGGGGGTTTCGGCTCTAAGGTACTAGCATCGTGACATTGGACAAGAAACGCTGTGTTTCTGCCTCAGTGTCCCCATCTGTAAAATTAGGATAACCGGATAACCACAGTAACCACTTCAAAGGGTCAGGATCAGATGAAATACTACAGTTCAAGTACTCAGCACAGTTCTTGGCATATGTTGGTGATCAGTAACTGAGAGCTCTCACTGGTGGAGAAATATTCTACAAAGAGGAATGATATGGCTAGGCTCTGTGTCCCCGCCCAAATCTCATCTTGAATTGTAATACCCAAGTGTTGAGGGAGGGACCTGGTAGGAGGTGATTGGATCATGGGGGCTGTTTCCCCCATGCTCTTCTTGTGACAGTGAGGGAGTTCTTATGAGATCTGATGGTCCTATAAATGGCAATTTCCCCTGGGATTTTCTCTCTTTTTCCTGCCACCTTGTGAAGAGGTGCCTGCTTCCCCTTCTCCTTCCTCCGTGATTGTAAATTTCCTGAGGCCTCCTTAGCCATGCAGAACTGTGAGTCAATTAAACCTCTGGTGCTTATAAATTACCCAGTCTTGGGTAGTATCTTTATAGCAGTGGGAAAACGGACTAATGCAAGGAATAAGGCAAGAATATGGCATAGGAATCAGGAAGCATGGGCTCCCAGCTGGGTTCTGGCACTCACAAGAGGCTGTCGAGACAGGCCCGAGTTCCAATCCCTGGTCTAACAAAACTATGTGGCTGTGGGCAAATCACTGCACCTGTCTGAGCTCACATGGCTCACCAGCTGAACAGAGGTGTGTGTTTTATCAGATCCTATGCTTCCACAAAAAGAGAAGAGGCAGAAGCCTGTAACGGCTAATATTCTTTGGCTCTGATCCATGCTTTTAGGAACCTGTTGGAAGGAAATAATCAGAGAGGTGAGCAAAGGTGACATGAACAGATCATTCCTGGAGAGTAGTCTACAATAGCAAAGTCTGGAAAACAGCTTAAATATCTCCGAATAGGAAAATTGTAAAACATTTTATGGCATACCTATGTGATGGACTATTACAGGGCCATGAAGTGGTATTTTGAAAAACAATATCACATAAATGGGGAAAGTGCTTCTATTTAAAATAAGAACATATTTTAAATTGTATAGTATATTCCTAAGTTTGTTTATAGAAAGTATTTGTATCCATCTTCAGAACATAATCCACCAATATTTTGACTGTGGTTTCCTCAGGACATTGAATCTTGATTGGTTTTTATTTTCTCCCTTTTTCACTTTTCTGTACTATCAAATTATCTATGACTTACCTCTATCAGTTTATAAATAGAAAACATTACTCAAGGACAAACTGATCATGTAGGCCTGTTATAGAAACCTCTGTTTACCAGGCCTCTGGTTTAATAAAACGTGAGTAGAGTGACTCCATATTGAAGTGAGCAGCCAGGCATTCACAAAGCATGTTTAAGGTTAATGCTAATGGTCTGAAAATAGCCAAATTCTAAGCTGACCACCACTTATAATTATGTAATATTTATGGCCATACAGAACATCTCCCACCAAGCCTGTACAATGTCCAGATATCTTAAGAGTACAGCCCATTTTACTTAAAGATAACGTCAGTTAGCAGCGTTAGGTTAAAAGATTCACGGTCATTGATAACACCAATAGCCCTTACCTTTGGTGAGCACATCTACACATTCCAAGTTTAATTATAGCTCCTTCTAATTTCTTATAAATAGAGATGCTAGCAAAGGATGGCATGTTCCTCCTCCTGTTGAGGATGCCCTACTCTGTAACAAAGCAGCTTCTAATAAACTTGCTTCTTTCACTGTGCTCTGTGACTCTCCTTGAATTCTTTCCTGCATGAGATCCAAGAACCCACTCGAGGGGGCTGGATCAGGAGCCTCTTTTCCAGCAACTAGCCTAGATGACTTCTAAGGGCTCTTAGAGGACATTCTATGACTTAGCAAAAGAAGTTTACAGAATAACCTGTTTATTTTATTTTATTTATTTATTTATTTTTTGAGACGGAGTCTCGCTCTGCCGCCCAGGCTGGAGTGGGTGGCCGGATCTCAGCTCACTGCAAGCTCCGCCTCCTGGGTTAACGCCATTCTCCTGCCTCAGCCTCCCGAGTAGCTGGGACTACAGGCTCCCCCCATGTCGCCCGGCTAGTTTTTTTGTATTTTTTTAGTAGAGACGGGGTTTCACCGTGTTAGCCAGGATGGTCTCGATCTTCTGACCTCGTGATCCGCCCGTCTCGGCCTCCCAAAGTGCTGGGATTACAGGCTTGAGCCACCGTGCCGGGCCCAGAATAACCTGTTTATAACCTCAAAACCTCCTGCCCATGCTGAGAGGCTGGGAAGGCATGGGGTGGGGCATTCAGCCCCTGGAGCCGGTCCTGACCTGAACCACTTAGAACAGCTGATGAAGATGGGGCCTCTGAATCTTGCCAGAGAAGAAGGACAGTTAGAATGGTCTAAAACAGGGGCTTCTTATGTATTCCTGATCACAATTTGAGACCAGTAAAATATTTCACTTCCAATGAACATATAAAAGACTGTACAATCTTGCTAGTAATTTAAAGAAAGCAAATTAAAAAACAGATGAAAGAGTTTTTACCTAGCCAAAAGACACATATTTCCAAATTTAAGAGTGTTAAGAATTGGTGATGTGTGAAATCAACCAGTCTCCTCTGCCAGCTGTGAGTACAAAAATCGGTATCGGCATTCTCGTCAGGCCTCTGAACCCAAGCCAAGCCATCGCATCCCCTGTGACTTGCATGTATATACACCCAGATAGCCTGAAGTAACTGAAGAATCAAAAAGAAGTAAAAATGCCCTGCCCCTGACTGATAACATTCCACCACAAAAGAAGTGAAAATGATGGGCCCTTGCCTTAAGTGATGACATTACCTTGTGAAATTCCTTTTCCTGGCTCAAAAAGCTCCCCCACTGAGTACCTTGTGACCCCCACTCCTGCCCACCAGAGAACAACCCCCCTTTGACTGTAATTTTCCTTTACCTACCCAAATCCTATAAAATGGCCCCACCCTTATCTCCCTTCGCTGACTCTCTTTTCAGACTCAGCCCACCTGCTCCCAGGTGAAATAAACAGCCATGTTGCTCACACAAAGCCTGTTTGGTGATCTCTTCACACAGACATGTGAAACAATGCTGGTAAAAGGTGTGCAGTATATAACAAAATCTTAAAAATGTAGAAACCTTTTGTCCTAGAATTTTGCCTTGGAGGTCCAGTCTTTATTCTAGGAAAATAACAAGAAGTGTGCAAACATTCATAAACCAAAAGTAAAATTTTAAGGTCCTCCCAATCATCTGAATGGATCACTTCTCTCACCAGGGCATTCCAAAATTAACCTGAAAAACTGATTCAGGTCATGATGGAAAGAGGGGTCCAGACATGTCACATTATGCCCTGCTCCCTTTTGGATTTCAGTAAAAGCTGACCAACATTCAACGTCAACACAAACCTTAAGTCTGATAAGAAACATCTATAATCTATTCTCTCTGAAGCCTGCTTCCTGGAGGCTTCATCTGCATCATAAAACTTTGCTCTCCACTTTCACTCGTGTCCCTGTGAAGAGACCACCAAACAGGTTTTGTGTGACCAATAAAGCTTTTTAATCACCTGGGTGCTCAGGCCAGGCGGGCTGAGTCAGAAAAGAGAGTCAGGGAAGGGAGATAGGGGTGGGGCTGTTTTATAGGATTTGGGTAGGTAGTGGAAAATTACAGTCAAAGGGGATTGTTCTCTGGTGGGCGGGGTGGGGGTCACAAGGTGCTCAGTGGGGGAGCTTTTGAGCCAGGATGAGCCAGGAGAAGGAATTTCACAAGGTAATGTCATCAGTTAAGGCAGGAACAGGCCATTTTCCATTTTCACTTCTTTTGTGATTCTTTAGTTACTTCAGGGCATCTGGATGTATATGTGCAGGTCACAGGGGATATGATGGCTTAGCTTGGGCCCAGAAGCCTGACATCCACAACTTCTTATTATAACCCTAGCATCCCTTTTTATAGATTATAACTCTTTCAACCAATTGCCAATCAGAAAATGTTTAAATCTACCTATAACCCTGGCAGCCCCCTCTTCAAGTTGTCCCACCTTTCTGGAATGAACCAATGTATCTCTTAAATGTATTTGATTGATGTCTCCCAAAAATGTGTAAAGCCAAGCCGTGCCCTGACTGCCTTGGGCACATATTCTCAGGATCTCCTGAGGGCTGCATCATGGGCCATTGGTCAGTCATATTTGGCTCAGAATATTTCACAGAGCTTGACTCTTTTCATCAACCTATTTTGTGCAAAGAATATTTAATGAGGCATTGTTTATGGAACCTGAGTTTCCTGAGCTCTCACCAACCTGGGGCTCCAAATTAGCCACATAAAATTTGACTTACAAATATTTTGGTTCAGAGTCCCTACCTACATAGCTTTCAGACCCCTACAAATATTTCTGGGGGATTTGCAGGGAGTCCATGTGTGCTCAAGCCCTCTTGTTTTGCTCTTACCTAGTTTTCCTGTCCCAAAGCCACATACACAGGGAGATGGACTGATATCTATGTGAGCCCCTCCTGACCCCTTCTTACTCTCTAGCTGGCTCTGCCCTGGAAACTGATCACTGGGACTGCAGCAACAAGCTCTTTGTCTGTCTACCAGTTGGATTCAACCAAAGGAGATCAGGTGTCTGGAGAAGGGTCTGTAAGCCAAAAATAGAATGCTAAGTCCCTTGATTGACTGAATGGACCCCTCTTCTTGGCCAAGGAGATTTCAAAGAAACCTGAAAAACTAGTTCAGGCCATAATGGGGAGGGGATGTTGGACATGCCTTATAATAAAATACCTTCCTCCCTTTGGTATTCAGGCACAACTTACCAGCATTAACATTAACACAGAAGTCTTTAAGACTGACAAACAGACTTTTTGTAGTAGTAAATGCCAAATTCCACTATAGCATCACATGACAGATAGCAGCCTCTGAAAGAAACAAGTATTTTACCCCAAACTATATTTATTTGACATATTTCGAAACAGCCCTGCAAAGCTGTCAGTTGTGGGGGAAAATCTACATTCTGCAGAGAATTCTCTTCCCTTTCCAAGTCTTTTTCTCATCCCAGAGAGATTTAACTAAGAGTCTAATCAAACCTTCTAAGGTCTGATGAAAGACATTTATCATTTATTCTTTCTGAAGCCTGCTACCTGGAGGTTTCATCTACATAACAATAACTTTGGTTTCCACAACCCCACTTCATTCGTGGGTTTTTTCTGTTGACTTCAACTCTTTAGGCAAAACTTAATTATTTCAACCAATTGCTATTCATGAAATCTTTGAATGCACCTTTGAATCTTTGAATCCACTCGGAAATCTTTGAATCCATCACCATTTGAGATGGCCTGCCTTTCTGGGCCGAACCAATGTAAATCTTATGTGTATTCATTGATGTCTGCCTGTAACTTCTACTTCCTTAACATTTATAAAATCAAGCTGTAATTTAACCATCATGGACACATGTTCTCAGAACCTTCTGAAGTTTTGTCACAGGTCATGGTCCTCACATTTGGCTCAGAACAACTCTCTTCAAAAAATTTACAGAGTTTGGTTTCTTCATCAACACATCCCAGGAAAGTGAGGACAGCAGTCTGTTCCCCAGCTTCTTCCCTGAGAGTCTCCCCAGGCTGGGGACATCCCCTCTCAAGAAGATTCTCCTGCCCATCCTGGACATAGCTCCCTTCCCTCAGCCCTCAGCCAACATTGTGAGCCCCTAGGTTACTACTGGTTTCCTATAACCTGTCCGCACCTTCATTCCTAATACCTGCAAAGGTTTCCCAGTTTAAGTGTATCCTCTAAAGTGGTGTGCTGGCAAAGCAGCTCTCCAAAAAGACAAAAGCCCTGATTTGTATTGTTCGTAGATTTCCACAGTGTAACTACTTCCATCACTGTGGTGGATTTTCAGCTCCTGATGGTTGAACACCTGGCTTGCAAAGGCTCTCACAGCGCCATTGTGAGTCAGCTCCAGTGCGCCTGGGGACCCTGATTCATACAGGAGTCTACCTTTGCTGCAGCTGTTTTAAATAATAATGATGGCCATTAACTATCAGGGCCACTGCCCAAGGCCACAGCTAGGCAGAAGTGGAAATACCCTCTTCCTCGGTCCCAAAGTGGCATTGTTCATGTTCTGAGTCCCACAAGCCGCAACAACAGCTTTCTTTCTCTTGCTCTCTCTCACTCACTAAGGCTCAAATCCAGCCTGGGACAGGGTTAGGAAATTGCCAACCTGTCTCCACCTCCCACTTCTATGATGTTGCCATCTCTATCCACCTGTTCTGGTCCCCAAACTTTGTGCTTATAGATACAATTTCCCTTATGCCTGTCCATTCACGAAAAATGACATCTGGGCATGGTTGTGGTTCAGGGGTAGAGAATAAAACAGGTCTGCTGAGAGCAGAGGCAGACTCTGCCTTCCACTAAACACAAACAAGCATGCAAGGAAGCAAGCACCCTTCCTAAATATCTGACAACATGGCTTTGATGAAATCTATCCTGAGTTAGCCGTAACATAGAAAACTGTATAGGCTTTCTAGAAAAATGTTTTATGAAATGCTCAGCGTCACTAATCATCAGAGAAATGCAAATTAAACCACAATGAGATACCATCTCACACCAGTCAGAAGGCTATTACTAAAAAGTAAAAAAAATAACAGATGCTGGCAAGGCTACCGAGAAAAGAGAATGCTTTTATGCTGTTGGTGGAAATGTAAATTAATTTAGCCCCTGTGGAAAGCACTTCGGAGATTTCTTAAATAACTGAAAATAGAACCATCATTTGACCCAGCAATCCCACTGCTGGATGCATACACAAAGCAAAATAAAGTATTCTACCACAAAGAGAGCTGCACTTGTACATTTACTGCAGCACTATGCACAATAGCAAAGGTGTGGGAACAACCCAGGTGCCCACCAACAGTGGGTTAGATAAAGACAGTCTTCTGCATATACACCTTAGAATATTACACAGCCATAAAAAAGAATGAACTCATGTCCTTTACAGCAATATGGATGCAGCCGGAGGCCATTATGCTAAGCAAATTAATGCTGAAACAGAAAGCCAAGTATCACATGTTCTCACTTCTAAGTGGGAGCTAATCTCCGGGTAGGCACAGACATAAAGACCGGAATAATAGACACTGAGGACTCCAAAAGGAGGGAGGGAGTGGTACAAAGTCTGAAAATCCTCCTATTGGGTATTTTGTTCACTCTTTGGGTGATGGGATCAATAGAAGCTCAACCGTCGGCGTCATGCATTACACCCTCATAACAAACCTGCACATGTACCCGCCGAATCTAAAATTAAAATTCAAGAAAGAAAAAGTTTTATGTACAACTATGAAAGCATAATATATCAATTTTTAAAAAAATGCTTCATGGCATGGGAAAATGATTATAATATTCTGTTACATAATATTCTGTTACATAAAAAAGCGAGAGAATTTTTTCCCAAAAACCAAAGCACGATGACAACAAAACCGCAAGATCTCTGTTTATTCCTCCTGAAGCTAGAGATGTGACAGTGAATAAGAAAGGTTCCAGTCCTTGATTTTAGAGAGCTTACCCTTGGGTTGGGAGACATGTTAATGGAGGATGCACATGAATAAATGTTAAATTACAGGGGGAGGAGGTGTTCTGCGGAAGAGGCATGCAGAGCTCCCAGCATGCGGAACCAGAGCTTCCACCTGGCCCAGGAGGCGCGGAGAGTGGCTAAGGGGTTGGGGGCGAGGGAAGGCCCCCAGGAGGGAGTCCTGTGGAAGAGGAAGAGCTGGCTAGGAGGCAAGGACAAGGGAGTCATGTGCCATGGAAGGAGAAGGCACGTGTGTCCTTTATGTGTGTCGAAAAGGCCACACACCACTCTTACAGCAACTCTCTCTGACATTGTGCTCATCTTCTCCCTGTGCTTCTGCATTATGCAACTTTCTTACAGAGCAGGGATGATTTACACTAAGGAAAGGGCCTTTTTTAAAAAAAACCAACCTTACCACACAGACAGACAGCAGGGCTGTTAATTTATTTATGCTCCTCTTTGTCTCAAAGAGGATTTTCAAGGTGCTTATGATTATGTTAACAGCATGGCAGGATAAAGTAAGAAAAATTAGGCCCAGGGAAAACATGGTGAAAAAAGTCAGAGGAGAAAGCAGTGAGTATCCCCCCACACAGCAGGGAACAACCTTACCAGGTTTTTTGTCGTGTCTTGTCTTGTGGCCGTTTAATTCTAATACTGGCATTTACTTTTGCTGTTGTTATACTTGGTCATCTCAACTCTTCTAAAAAATCTCCCATTGTTATTTCCTCTCCCTTTTATTACTCTCTCTCATTTAAAATACATCTTTTGCTTTCTGTTCTGCATTTTTGCAGTTTAGGAGATCTGGCATCGCTTTTCTGCAGGGAAGGGGCAGTGTCTGAGTCGTCTCGGCACAGTGATGTATCCAGAGCCTCTGCATAGCAAGTGCTGAGAGGTCTGTGAACGCACAGCTTTGCTAGGACTGAGAGTGACTAAAACCCATTCCTGCAGCACTCAGAGAGGCACACACAGGGGTGCAAGACCCAGTTGCCAATTTGATTTATGGAACTTATTATCCCAAGTGTTGGCAGAGAGGAGATATTGATTCAGAAGGACTTAAATAAACAAGCAGGTGGGTAATCCAGAGGGGGGTACAGACTGAGCTGAGGACGTCTGGAAAGCAGCGGAAGCAGACATCGTGAAGAAACCTGAGGTCTCTTGAAAACTGCTCCCAAGGGAGTCATGGGGTGACGGAGGGGCAGGGACGGGCTGTAGAGTCAGCGGGCACAGGTGCACTCCAAGCTCCACCACGTGACACGCTAGGGGCGTGACCTTGGGAAAATCACTTTGCCTTGTGCTTTTACAGAAAGAACAGGCCTTTGGTGGGGGATTGTGGAGAGGAATGTCCATGTGTATGTGTATGTGTATGTATTGCATATCGATGTGGTCATTCCCTGGTACATGGTAGGTGCTTCATAAACAAAAATACCCTCCCATATCACTGCCCTTCTATTCCATTTGTGCCATAGTGTGTGACCTAAGAGTAGATAAAGCACTGGTTTTTTTATTGTTTTATTTTTTTTAGATGGAGTCTCACTCTGTCACCCAGGCTGGAGTGCAGTAGCTCAATCTCAGCTCACTGCAACCTCCGCCTCCTGGATTCAAATGATTTTCATGCCTTGGCTTGCCAGAGTAGCTGGGATTACAGGCACCTCCCACCATGCCCAGCTAATTTTTATATATTTAGTAGAAACGGTTTTAGTAGTAGGTTTTTTTTGCCATGTTGGCCAGGTTAGTCTCAAACTACTGGCCTCAAATGAACCGCCTGCCTTGGCCTCGAAAAGTGCTGGGGTTACAGGCATGAGCCACCATGCCCAACCTAGATAAAGCATTTCTAAACTCTCCTGTAACACTCCATATAGCAATCTCAGGTGTTTTAATTCCCACCAGTTTAAATTCCCACTATCACCAGCAACACTAACAGTCCCCCTTTGAAATCACTTGCAATTGTATTCCAGTTACTATGACTGCATAACAAATTACCCCAAAATGCAGGGGCATGAAACATTAGGTTTTTTTTTCTTCTCATGGATTTTGTGGCTCTGGAATTCAGAGAGAGCACAGAGCAGGTGGGCTGTCTCTGCTCCACATTCTCTGAGGTCTCAGCTGGGAGACTGGCAGGCTGGGGGTGGAACTGTCTGCAGCCTTGTTCTCTCCCATGCCCAGTGAGAGATACTAGTTGTTGACTGAGATCTGAGCTGGGGCTGTCAGCTGGAGCACCGGGCCTTGGCTTCCTACAACATGGTGGCTGGTTCCCAGGTACATGTCTCGAGAGTGTGTCGGGAAAACTTGAGCCCCTGTCTATGACTTAGCCTTGAAAACTGTGCTGTGTCCCTCTACCATATTCTACTGTTGAGGCCCTTACAAAACTCCACCCAGGGTGAAGGGGGAGAGACATACATGCCCCTCTTGATGGTGGAGTGTTGATGCCACACTGTAAAAAGGGCACACGGAATGGGAAGTACTTCAGTGTGACCATCTTTGGAAAATACAATTTCCATACTATGCGTCAGGTAGCTTAGGTGATCTCTCATTCCTCAAAAACACTGAGGGCCTAGGTACAATTCTCTCTATTTTAGAGACAGCCAAACTGAAACTTAGAGAGGCAAAGTAACTTGCCTTGGGCAATTTATTTCACCTCTCTGAGCCTCAGTTACTCCCTCTGTCAAATGGGTAGAAAAATCTCTACCTCAGTGGTCTATTGTGAGCCTATTGTGCTAGTACCTTAAGAAGCTGTTGGAAGAGTCAGAGAAGATACTTTGTGATCTCTGACACCCCATACTAATGCAGACGGTCAATATTTATTGTTGCAGCATTGTTATTTTCTTGCACTCCACCTGTAGCCATCTGTCACACACAACCCCGCAGTCAGCAAAGGACCTGGGTTTTCACCCACAAAGGTGACACCCTTGAGGACAAAGCTTGTCAATGCCTTTTGGTTGTGGCTCACTTAGGGGCAGCAGAAGACCCCACAGCCCTCCTTCCCTGTTGGTTCCCGCCTTCCCTTGGGAAGAATGCTGAAGTTTGTTGATAAATTCCAAATTATATGTAGCCCTTAATAACTTATTTAGAGTATTACGAGCACGGAGCCCTTTGGTTATACTCATAAATGGCAGCCTGTTGCACTGTGTATCTCTCCCCCAGGGAAGCAGGGGTGGGGGCTGGCATTTCTGGAATAGCCTCAGGAGGACTTTTCCTGCCCCTGGATGGACAGAGGATCATCCTTGGAAAATTACTCTTCTGAGGTTGAATTCCAGATCCTGCATCCCTCTGTCAATCTGCCCGCAAGGTCTGAAGCTGGCCTTAGACCCTCTGGTGCTATGGTGCCCATTAAACAGACAATATAGTCTCCTGTTAATATGATTCAATTAGGAAAGGGGTGGAGAAGGGCACTCACCGCCTGAGAGTGTGTCAGGGAGGCCTGAATGGCCGCCCTCATTTCGCGCCTGCTGGAGGCAGGAAGGAAGGAGGTGATGAGCTCGCTCAGCAGGGTAGGCCAGGCTGCACCCACCTCCCTGAGGGCTGGGGAAACTCAGGGTGACCTTCAGATCCTCAGGTGGCAGCTTACTGTATGATAGAGGTGATTTTTAATGTCTTAGGGCAGCCCCAGAGTCAGCAGAGACAGACAAAGCTGTGTAATCTGGAAGGGCCAGCTTTGAATCTAGTTTTGGCCCCTAGGGCTGGACCAGTGACTTCAAGCCTCCAAGCCTCAGTTTCAGGTTCTTTGATCCTTGGGTCCTGTGAAGGGTGGAGATATGCTGCCTTCTAACATCATGCCTGATACATAGGAAAGCCCCAATATCTGGGATTTTTTTTTGTAGTTTTGTTGAAAAAAAAAAACATATGTATATATATATATATAGAGAGATGGAGTCTCGCTCTGTTGCTCAGGCTGGAGTGCAGTGGCACAATCATGACTCACTGCAACCTCTGCCTCCTGGGTTCAAGCAATTCTCGTGCCTCAGCCTCCCTAATAGCTGGGACTACAGGCATGCACCATCACGCCCTGCTAATTTTTGTATTTTCAGTAGCGATGCGGTTTTGCTGTTGCCTAGGCTGGTCTCAAACTCCTGGGCTTGAGCAATCCGTCCACCTTTGGCATCCCAAAGTGCTGGGATTACGGGCGTGGGCCACTGCACCTGCCCTTTGTTGCTGATTTTTAATCCTTACATTCACTTTACAGATGAAGGAGCAGAGATCTAAAGCATGTTTCTTGCCTGTAAATGCTGACGTTCACTTGTCTGATTGCCAGGTACAAATCTCTGTACTTTCACAGTCTCTGGGAGGGCCCATAGTGAGCAGACTGTCCGGACCTGATTGGAAGCAGCCGTGGAGCTCTCACTACTCCCAGCTTCATTTTGGTTGGTCCTTAAAAGGTGAGTTCTCTCCCATTGCCATAAATCCCCACCGTCTCTAACCCTCATCGCTACCCTAAAGCAAAGTCAGTTTTAAAAATACCAGTAACACAAGGGAGAAAACTGAGGTCCTTTAATGATAAGTTTGCGAGAAAAACAAAAAACATAGAAGGAAACTGAGGCCCAGAGAGGTGCCATAACTTGCTCAGGGTCACACAGCACGTAAGTGCCAAAGGCAGGGAGCTGTAGCTGCTCCAGCGTGGGTATGCCAGGGACTGGTGACAAGCCCAACCCCTCCAGCCCAACTCCACCCTTCCTCATGCCAACAAAAGGAGAATCATTTCCTATTTCTGGCATCTTTGCCAGCCCACAGAGCCAGAGAGAAGAAATATTTCCAAATACACCAGGCTGATCTTTCGTAGTTTCTCAGTCTTGCTGTCTGTTGTCGTTTGCAATCTGTTTCCCACGAGACTCTGGAAAGATGGAGGTGCAGGGCCTGGGTAACAGCTGCCCTCCCCAGAGCTGGATACCTGCTCTCCGAGTCTGTGTCTCCAGGCTGTGTGCTCAGACTTGACCATGTTTGGGCATGGAGGCTTGCCCCAGATGGGGACCAAAGTCTGCTTCCCTGGAGACGGGCGGGGAGGCCAAACTTCCTGCTGGAGCTCTGTGGCTTCTTTTGGGGTGGGGGCCGTGGGCCAGGCAGAAAGAAACCATCTGCTGCTGAAGACCCACAGGGCGCCGGGGAGACTGTGAGTACTGGATCTGAAAGCACTTGGGAAGTTGTTTCTCCGAAGACCGGGCTGGAGGGAGACTGTGGGGAAAGCAGCCTGCCGCGGGGCAGGGAGGAGGGCAGGCAGGAGGACTCCCTTCCTCTCAGGGCTGTCCTTCCGGATGGAGGGCCTGTGGTCTGATGGCCAGCGGGGAGGGTGGCACAGTGGCCAGGTTACTCTGGTAGTAGATGCCCTGGTCCTCTAGGTCCCAGTTCTCAGAGTAGCCAGAAGGCTGCAGCCTGGAGATTAACACCAGTCCTGGCACTTGTCACTGGTAGAGAGGTGGGACAAAAAATAGATTCATCAAGAGGGGTCCAGACTTCTGCTCCAAACTTTCAGGGTTTCCTTCATCAGTAATAATAGCTAATATTTACTGAGGGCTGATTTGGGGCTAGGCACTATGATACATGCCTGATACTCAATATGGCATTTGATCTTTAGCTGAACGCTCTGAGGCAGGTACCATGATTCTCATTTCACAGTCATATGGTTGCTAAGTGGCAAAGCCAGGATTTGATTCCATGTCTGATGACCTCAGAATCGCCCTGTCTACACCCCACCAAAGTGTTAAACAATGTACACTATTACTTGTCCTTCTAAGGAAAAGGATGTCGACCTAGCTATCAGGTCACCCAGGATACTCCAAAGTCCTGCTTTCCTTTGTCCTCCATCTTCTCTGAATCTATCCCAGACCTCAAGTGACCTTTCTAAATGGGAAGATATATCCCGGAAGTTCAGAGATATTTAGAAATGCTCAAAACTGGGAAGTTCTTCTTAAAGTCTAACTGAAATCCCTCCTATGATAGCTGAAACCCACTTCTTCCTGTTCTTTCTGTCCCTCGGGGGATACTGACAGTTTCCATCCTTCTTGCCGCCAAAGGTTCTCCCTTTGGATGCTGAATATTAACTTCCTGCTGAAGTCACATCTACATTGAACCCCATGCATGGTCTTAGGAGGATTTATCAGGACTCTATAAACTCACTCGGTGCAGGCAACAGTCTCATCAGAGCATTAGACAGAGGTCAGACCTGAATAAACCAAGTTTCCAGACTTCTGTGTGATGGGGAAGCCTCTCTTTTCCTTTCCTTCTGAGCTTCTAAAACTGGTAAAACCAGGTTCTTGCCTTCACCAGCCTCAGGAGTGCCCAGGGGCCTGGGAGGGCACTAGAAGCCACACAGCAGAGGAGGCAGTGGCCCTGGAAGGTAGGGGGCTAATTAGCCAGGAAGGAGCCCTCACGCAACAGGAAACCCCCACAGGTACGCTCCAACTGCCCCAGGAGAGAAATGGCTTCGTTATGGGGGCTCAGCCCTAGGTTTCCAAAATGGGATTTCCCATTGGCTTCAAATGATGTATGTCTCACAGTATCTGGGGTGGGGCCAAGTGCCAGTGACCCTTAAAGGTCTTGGGGAAGCAGTCTGTTGGGGCTTTTAGCCTACCTCCAGGTAATTCTGTTGCTTTACCTGTGAATACATGGAGAGGCTTTCTCAACTGACACCAGGTAGAAAAAGACATGGGCTCTCCCAGTCCCACAAGATCACAGAACGGAAGGAAAAGGATAAAAAGGAGTTGAACAAAACATCTCTCTTTGTCGGGGGAAATTTCTGCTTGCTTGTGCTTCTATAATGTCTCCATTAGAATGTAGGGGAACCCCACCTCCTGGTTCCAAATAAAGCAGAAAAAGTTATCATTGGATGTCACCTCTGTCAGTTGACAGGGGAGGTGGATCAGCTCACTGGGAAGGTGCGATGGGTATCCATGCTGCCTGACCCTGGACTCTTCCCTTTAGCAGGGATGCCCAGGTATGGGGGCAGCCTGGCTGAAGGGAGGGAGTCAAGAATCTCTGATTGAATATTTGAAACAGTCCAGTAGTTAAGAGACGCCTGAGCAGAAAATAGAGCACTTTGCTGAAAATCTTTTTGGACTAATGCCTGTCCCCCTGGACACTGACTAATTAAACAAACAAATAAAACATAGTATGTTTATTACTTTAGGGACCTGGCAAGGAGAATAAAGTCTTCCCTGATATCTGGCTAAAATTTCCCCTAAAATGGAGGATTACAGTGAACAGGTCCCATGGCCCTGGTATTTTTGGTAGAAATGGACTCTGGTTACCTTAACCAAATAAAAACAACAGCAAATGCATTTATCAGAAGGCTCTAGGACAGCTTGTGGAACACACGGGAGATCACACGGGGACCATGGCTGGGCGTCTCTGTGGCTCCAGGCAGAGTAGATTAAGGGGCTGTTTCTTGAAGTCTTTGTCAAGATTCACGCTCCTGGGGCAGCGATCAGGAGCCTAGCAGGGGAGGGTGGAATCTTTGCCTGCATTGGAGTGGGGTCAATGCCCCAGGAAAAAACAAGGAGTTGCTGCCTAAAGAAGGAGGAGAGAAGGAAAGCCACCACCAGCAATGTGCCCATTCCGCTTTGTCCCAGGTGGCTTCAAACCCTGAAATAAGAAAGCCGTCTCTGAGGCCACCATGATGGCTTCTTTCTTCTTTCTTTGCTTGAAGTGGGGGAAGGTTCCTTACAAAAAAAAAAAAACAGAAAATGGTAAACCTCCTGCCTCTCCTGACAACCTGCAGCTGTCTTCTGGTGCCCTCCTCTTCTTTCCCTGCCTGCTGCCCGGCCCAGCCAGGCCTACCACAGAACCGTTTCTGGGCAGGAATACTCCAAGTTTCCCTGTGAGATAAGTGCCGTGGAAGGAGGTGTGTGGATGATGCACATGTACAGCTCGCTCACTGTATGGGACCTATGACCGTTGTAGCAAATGATCATAAACCTGATGGCCCCAAACAACAGAAATTTCACCAGAAGTCCAAAACCAGCAAGGTGTCTGCAGTCTGCACTCCCTGCAGTGGCTGTAGGGGATGAGCCATTGTTCCTTTCCCCCGCCAGCTTCTGATGGCTGCCCGCATGCCTTGGCTTGTGGGCATATCACTCCAATTGCTATCTCCCTGGTTATATCATCTTAGCCTTCTCTTCTATGTTTAATCTCCCTTCACTTCCCTCTTATTAGGACCCTTGGGATTACATTTAGGATCTACATGGATAATCCAATATTGTCTCCCCATTTCAAGAGCCTTTATCTTAATCACTTCTGCAAAGTCATTGCCACATAAAGTAACATTGATAGCTTCCAGGGACTAGAAAATGGACATCTTGGGGGGTCATTACTGAGCCTATTACATACTGTGTGACCTAGGGCAAGTCACTTTACCTCTCTGAATCATAGGTCGTTTATCTGCAACTGCCTCTCAATTGCATGGATTAGGCTTACATGGGGTCTGAAAAGCAAGCCTTCTGGAAGTTGCAAAGCTCCAAATACAAACAAGAGTGATATTAGTATTTGAGAACCTTCCCCTCTCACCTGTCCTCTCTTTCTGTGGATCACCTGTGAACTGGGCTGATTTCACTTCTGTTTGCTTCTGTGGACCTAGAAATGTTCACTGCCCCCAGTGAATATGGTGAAGAAGCTGGTGATGGCCCAGAAACGGGGAGAGACACGAGCCCTTTGCTTGGGTGTAGCCATGGTGGTGTGTGCCGTCATCACCTACTACGTCCTGGTCACGACTCTGCTGCCCCTCTACCAGAAAAGGTACTGAGCTCTTCTGGCCTGCCCACCCCCCACCCCTCTCCTAAAGGTCTGACATCTGTAAGGAACCCTGGCCTTCTACTCATCCCTCTCCTTGACCCTCACTCAATAGGCAACAGGGTCAAGACAATGCTCATTCTTAGGTTCTAGGGTTCAAGTGCAGGGAAGGTAGGATGAACTGAGCCCCACTGCTCTGAGATTCTAGGACCTGGTGGTAACAGACACATGATGCCCTTCTCACAAGAATTAGCAAAGAATCAGAGGAAATATTCCAGTGCAAGTTTGATCCCAGGAGGAATCAGAGAATTGCAGATGTTTACAACTCAGCTGCATAATTCTCTCCCCTCTGAAGCTTCCCTGTCAGGTGGGCATCCAGCCTCCTGATGAATACCTCAAGAGAGGGGGAGCTCCTTGCCTCAGTGAACATACCATTTCATGTTTGAGGTTTTCTGATGTGTCTGCATTGAGCCAGCATCTGCTTCCCTGAAGCCCTGCTCAGGAATCTCAGAGAAGGGTCCATGCCCTTGCTCCCTGATGTATCAACCACTTGAGTTTTTTGGATTTTTTTGAGACTTTAAGGAAGAACTGTGAATTCCTAATTTGTGTTCTATTTGGAACAAACACACTCAGTTCTCTCAGCCTGTCCTTAGAATAAGACTCAGACCTACGCTCTGGGCACGTTCCAGTAGCTGACAGCCCGCTTCTGACTGGCAGTGGGTCTCCCGCAGGATACTTGGGAGATGAATCACAATTGATTTACTAACATGTTGATGAGCTGTTAGCCTCTCCCTGGCCTGCTGCAGCCTCACTCTTCACAACACTGGAGTGATTCCAGGCTGGACCCTTACCCTGGTGAGGCACCATTTAAAGATCGTCCCCACCATCTTTCCCATCCTGGCTCAAATCAAGGCCCTCCTACAACTGCTCCTTTTAGGAGAAAGAACACAGTTTTCGAAGCCACTCAGACCTAGCTTCAGGTCCTGCATGGCTTCGGCAAAGTCATTTGATCTTTCTGAGTTTCTCTTCTGCCTCTGCAAAACGAAGATGATTTGAATAAGAGAGTCTCAGGTTTGGCTGCTTGTTAGAATCACATCAGGGACTTTGAAAAACCACCAGGGCCTGGGCCCAACCACCCAAGAAGTTCTGATTCATTTGCTCCGGGGTGTGGCTTGGACACGGGAATCTTTTTAAAAGCTCCCCAGGTTTTTAGAAGAGTAGCCAGGGTTGAGAACCAGTTATATAGATAATGTCTAAGACCCCATCCAGCTTCTACAATTCCTCCCTGTATCCAGGGACTGTGGGGTCATGTGCCTTTATTGCTGAATGCTTAAGACAAGATGAGGACCCCAGTCCTGGATCCCTCTAAAGGCTCCCAGGGGATCAGGGGTTCAAATGGGTGTTCTGTGTGTCACTCAGTTCCAAGTGTAATGTGTGCCTGTGTGTGGTCTCCTCAGCGTGTGGACCCAGGAATCCAAGTGCCACCTGATTGAGACCAACATCAGGGACCAGGAGGAGCTGAAGGGCAAGAAGGTGCCCCAGTACCCGTGCCTGTGGGTCAACGTGTCAGCTGCGGGCAGGTGGGCTGTGCTGTACCACACAGAGGACACTCGGGACCAGAACCAGCAGGTACTGAACTGGGGGGATGGGGACACATCCCCCTATCCCTGTCAGGTGTGTGAGCCTGTTCCTAACTGTCCCTGTCCCTGAGGCTGAGAAAAATCAACCCACTTGACGAGGTCTCCCAGCTGGAATGAGGTTGAGCCAGCCCTAGCTCTTCCATGTTGGAGTCACACAGACCTGGGTTTGAATCTGCCACTAACTGGCTGTGAGATCTTGCAGAAGTGACCTATCTTCTCTGAGCCTCAGTTATGCCATCTATAAATGGCATAATGAATGTGAGTT
>NW_012115932.1:14350061-14363838 GCF_000951035.1 Colobus angolensis palliatus | reverse complement strand
TCAGCTGCGGGCAGGTGGGCTGTGCTGTACCACACAGAGGACACTCGGGACCAGAACCAGCAGGTACTGAACTGGGGGGATGGGGACACATCCCCTTATCCCTGTCAGGTGTGTGAGCCTGTTCCTAACTGTCCCTGTCCCTGAGGCTGAGAAAAATCAACCCACTTGACCAGGTCTCCCAGCTGGAATGAGGTTGAGCCAGCCCTAGCTCTTCCATGTTGGAGTCACACAGACCTGGGTTTGAATCTGCCACTAACTGGCTGTGCAAACCTAGGCAAGTCACTTAGCCTCTCCCTGCCTCAGTTTCCACCCTTATAAAATGGAATGCTAATGCTGTACCTTGAAGAGCTGTTATCAAGTCAGAGATGCTGTATATAAAGTGCCATGCTTGACGCTGGGTGAATAGTGGGCACTCAAACAAAAGCAGCGATGAGTGTTATTACTTTCATTCTACAACCTCAGTCAAATGAGGGACCAGGGCCAGGGCCAGATCCTCAAAGTGGAATCCCGGTGACTCCCCGGGAAACCAGGGACTCAGGGCTGGAGTAACCTCCATAAACAAACATTTAGATGGTTTTTCCATCCTTGCCTCCCAGCATCCCACCCTCCCCTACCAAAAAACAAAACTCGCCACCATATCCTTTCCTAAAGCAATCAGTTGGCCCATATTCTGTCTCCCTTCCTTCTTTCTTTCCTTCTTTTTTCCTTTTCTTCCTTCTTTCCTTTCTATTTTTCCCTCCCTCCCTCCCTCCCTTCCTTCCTCCCTTCCTTTCTCCCTTCCTTCCTTCTTTCCTTCCTTCCTCCTCTTATTTATTTATTCAACAGTCATTGAGCACGTCCTGTGTCACGCCTGTAGGACTCAAGAGGAGAGAGCTCATGCATGAACAGGCCTAGCAGGGAGGGATTGGCACTGAGGAGAAGAATAGAGGAAGTTACAGGGATTAGAGGAGGAGGATGTTTTCCAGCTGACAACGATGGGGGTATCAGAAAGGTTCTTGGCAAGATCACACCATTGCACTTCAGCCTGGGCAACAAGAGTGAAACTCCATCTCAAAAAAAAAAAAAAAAAAAAAGAAAGAAAGAAAAGCTCTTGGGTGAGGAAGAAAGAAAAGCTCTTGGGTGAGGTTTTTAACATCAGACAGACACAGGATGCAAGGCATAGAGAAGGAGGTGTTATGGAAAGTGGGTATGGCTATAGGAGGAGGCATGGCGGAGGGAAGGGCTAGGTGGAGACAGGGATGAGAGGGCTGACGACAGAAAGTGACCCATGATGGGGTGTATGCAGCTGGAAAAGGCTTCCAGGGCAGACTAATGCCTATTCCCAGAGGCCTTTGATCATCACAGTATGGAATTAAAATGTGTGTATGTCTCAAGATACGTTGACTTTGGCTATGCATTAGAACCACGTAGGAGTCTTCAAAAAACAAAACTACGGTCCAAAACTAGACCTATCAAGGCAGAATCTCTGGTTAGAGAGCCATTCAAGGAGCTCCCAAGGTGATTCTAAGGTTGGAAACTATTGCTGTGGGCAATGGGAATCTTTAGGGCATGATCAGAGTTGGGCCGGGAAGATGGAGCCTACAGGTGTGTGGGTCCAGTTACGAGACAGAGGAGCCAAGGCCACAGCAAGCACTCAGGACCAAGATGTGGGCCTACAGCAAGGGAGATGCTGACTCTCAGGACTTGATGGCTGATGGGATGGGAAAGGGCAGGGTGCCTGGGATGGGGCATGGAGGCTGTGGGATCTTGAGAGTGCTGAAGGTCAAGGAGAAGTAGGTCTGGGTAGTGCAGGATGGTCAGGTGCTTTGTCATCACTAGTGTGACTCGGCCCCACCAGGTGGAGAGAGGTCTCCAGGCCCACTGGAGGTAGCTCCTGCTCATGACCTCTGCTTTGGCATTCAGTAGCCCTTGATTTATCCCAAAGCAAGACACAGATTTTTAATAACTGGTGACATTCTCCGGGTATGATATGGGCTGGAGCAGGCTGGTTTTCAGGCTGCCTCCCTGGTCCTGAGATTGCCAGCTCAGAGGAGCATCCCCTGAATGAGCTGCCAGCAGGATGTGAAGGAAGGATGTGCTGGAGCCACTGCTGTCCTCTCCTCTGCCATCCAGGCTTGACCAGGTGTGGTGCTGACAGCAGGCTGCAGGGGCTGGGAAGAAACAGTGGAAATGCCCTTTGTGTTTTTGCCAAGCAGCTGGGTTGTGGGCTAGCTGCTCCTTCCGCCTACATTCGTCATAGGGGTTCAAGTAGCTAGGGCCCCAGGTGAGCTGGGTGTCCTCTGGAATCCCTGTGAAGGGCCATGAAGGCTCTCATCCCACTCTCCAACTCTGAAGGTGGAGACCACAGTCTACCCTCAGCTTTTCCTGTGAGTCTTAGCCTGGAGCAGGTAAGTTCTAAATCCCCTCCCACTGTCTGTCCTGGGGACCTTACACCGCAGGGCTTGGGAAAGAGCTGGGTGGTTTCAGATCATTCAGATAACAAGGCTTAGCGGGACCCAGGACAGGAGAGAAAGGGTGCATTCAGGCCCCGGCTTCTGGGCTTGGCCTTGAAGAGCGAATTCCTGCCCAGTGTCTTGCCAAACAGGCCCAGCATAAAAGATCCAGAGGAACCCTGAGCAGGCAGAGGAAATAGTAGGCCCAGGATGGGCAGAAGCCTCCACTTCAGAGCTCATCCATAGACCTCTCTTTAAGAAGGTAAAGAAGGAGATGTTGTTGCAATTTCATAGATAAGTCAAAACATATTAATAATAATAGCATCTTCCACTTTTTTGAGTTCTTATCATGTGCTGGGCTCTGTGCTCAATGCTTTACATGCATCATCTCATCTAATCCCCATGACAGTTCTTCTAGGCAGGTAGCCTCACTAACCCATATTACAAGACCCAGAGAGGTCGTGGCAGTTACCAAGGTCATGCAGCTCAGAATTCAGGCCTGTCTGACTCCATAGCCACACTGTTGTTTAAGGAGCTAGGTTAGCCAAGGTCACAGCCAGAGGCATTGGAGAGACTCAGGCCAGGCCACCTTACCCTCAGCTCAGGACGCTGGATTCTGTGCTACTGAGGACCTGGCAGTACCCAAAAACTCTGAATGCCAGATTACTCAGGAGCCAGCTTCTCCTTAGCCTCAGCTGCTCCTTGGTTGGCTGGCACCCTATATCTGAGTGCAGTGCACGCCATTTCCCAGGCTGTGAGAACCACAGCGCAATCCTCCTCTGTGCTGCTAGAGTGAAAGCCCTCAGGGCAGGCAGCTTCCAGGGTGGGGCCTCATATAAATCCAGGGAGTGGCTGAGACCTGCAAGGAAGCTGGCTCAACACCTGCCATTTGGGTCTCAGTTGTACACATTTTGATCTTGCACATGATTTCACTAGGGCAAAATTAAGTGCATGAAGGAAGCACACATTCCTGGGCCCCGCCCTCAGTGATGCAGAGTGGGTAGGGACCTGGGCTGCGGGGGCCCTGTAGGTATTCCGCTGCAGATGGGGGCACCACACTTGCAGCACAGAACAGAGATAAAACCAGGGTCTCTGCTTTATGACCACTTTGCAGTACTTTCCAGCTGGCCTCATATGAACAGGTCAAAAGGTTCCTAATAACAATAATCAGTGTCAGAATTAAATGTGTGTCACGCTCTGCTGGCACAAAACTCTTTTTGACACATCCTTTCTTTCCTTTGGATCCCAGTGTCAAATACCAGCTAGCCAACATATTTTGTTCGCTGTACACAGGTTGAAACTGCAAAGGTTTTCAATTTTAAGTTTAGCTAATATTTTACTTTTTTTTTTGAAATGGGGTCTTGCTTTGTTGCGTTACCTGGAGTGCAGTTGCGAGATCATAGCTCGCTGCAGCCTCCAACTTCTGGGCTCAAGTGATCCTCCTGCCTCAGTCTCCTGTGTAGCTGGGACTACAGGTATACCACCATGCCCACCTGGATAATTTTTAACTTTTTTCATAGAGATAAAGTCTCGCCATGTTGCCTAGGCTAATCTCGAACTCCTGGGCTCAAGGGATCCTTCCCCCTCGGCTTCCCAGAGTGTTGGGATTACAGGTGTGATCTGGTTTCTGACTTCTCTTAAAGTGTTGGAGGTCTGGCTATTATAGATGTTCTAGATGGCCTGACATCCATTGTCTGGAGGGAGTGGTGACTGCCTGTCTGGAGGCAGCTGGCTCTCTCCCTATTGTCAGGCCCTGCCACTCCCTGGCAATTCTTCCTGGCACCAAGGCAAGTGTCAGTGGGCACCTCTCATCTCATTGCTTTGCCTGCTTCACCCGCTGACAATACCTTCATGAGCCCTGTAGGCAATTGAGCACATGATCTCTATTTCAAATACATAGCCCACTTGGCCTGTGCCCCTCCCTGGTTTCCTTAGATAGCTCTGTTTGAAGTCCTTCTTTCATAATATCCTTTGAAACTGATATTCACCCATTTAAGTGATAAAGCCATCAGGGCTCAGAAAGAGTGAGCGATTCGCCAAAAATTCTACAGCCAATCCAGGCAGAGCCAGGACTCCAAGGCAGGACATGCGCCCAGGTGTGTAGCCTGTACCCCGCACAGCTCCAGCACTGCCATCCACACACACGACACAAATGAGAGCGTGCTCTCCAGACCTGCACAGCGCATGGCCTGCCAGGCTTTAGACCAAAGTCCTGACTCCAATCCAGGGGCCTGACTACAAAGCTGGTATTTTTCCTTGCTTCATATCAAGCCCTTGGCTAAGAAATGGGGATTTCCAAGCCCACGGCTGCTCTTGCTTCTCCCCACAGTGCTCCTACATCCCAGGCAGCCTGGACAACTACCAGACGGCCCGGGTCGACGTGGAAAAGGTCAGAGCCAACTTCCATGAGCAGCAGGTCTTCTACTGCTTCTCTGCACCTCCGGGGAACGAAACCAGCGTGCTGTTCCGGCGCCTCTACGGGCCCCAGACCCTCCTCTTCTCCCTCTTCTGGCCCACCTTCCTGCTGACCGGTGGCCTCCTCATTATCGCCATGGTGAAGAGCAACCAGTACCTGTCCATCCTGGCGGCCCAGAAGTAGAGCCATCCATGCCATACCACTTGTCAGGGCACAGGGGACTGGCTGAGCCCCCAGGGCTGCTCCCCACTTGCAGACCTATGCCTTCTGCGCCTGCCCTCCCACTCTTCCACTCCAATTCACCCTGTCTTCTGTTGCAGGATTCACCTTTAAGAAATCCCTTTGTGAAGTCACTTCCTGCTCAAGAATGTACAATGGCTCCCCAGTGCCATGGAAGCCATAAGGCCAGCCAGTTATAGCTCTCTATTACCTGTCCCTACTCAACAAACTCATACCTGTTTCCGGTTGTGTCACTATGCGCTCCACAGAGACCAATGATCGTCACTTCTGTGCCTGTGTTCTCCCTGTTGTCTCAAAGGGGTACCCATCCTCCTCTGGAAGCTGTCGCCAGCGAGCCTCAGTTCTTTATTTGAATTCTCTAATAAGAACAACAGCAGCTCCCATTTCTAGAACACATTTACAGTATTACTATTTTCTAGGATACAAAGTGCCATATATATTTTTAATTCCAATATTAATAAATGTATGCAAAACAACAATCAGCTGCAGGGAAATACACGAGAACTCATCGAAATATTAGCGGCGGGATGGTGGTTAATTTCTGTTTTCTTCCTTATCCCCTTTTTATTTTTGGTGCTTTTCTAAATTTTTTTGTTATAGGAAGGTTGTGTTCTGTATGTTTTTAATCAGAAAAGCCATGGTAGATGCCATTTTGGAAAAGTTGAGAGAGTGTATCCCCTTCACAGAAAAAGATGGAAGTGGGTCTGGGGATGGAGTTGGGTTCCAGTCAGAGACAGGCCGTTCAGAACACACAATCTTAAGAACCTCTCTGGAGGAAAGGTCATGATGTGGAGGAGGATTTATTACTTAAATTGAGGGTATGGACTCCGGCACTGAGCCTGCTGGGGAAGCCTATCTCAGATTTGAAAAGGTCTAAATGGGAAGAAGCCATCGCCTTTACCATTCCCACTCCAGGAAGTTTTCCTGGAACTATGACTGTCCAAGTGTGGTCCCTGGACCAGCAGCATCAGGATCCTGGGGCAGCTTGTGAGAACTGCACACTCTCAGGCCCTTGTCCCAGCCATACCACGCCAGAAGCCCTGCACAGCGTCGGGGTAGCAATGCTTTGTGTTTTAACAGTGGTGTAGGGGATTCCATGGCACACCTCGAGCCGGAGAACTACTGGTATAGAAAGGGAGCATCCTGTCACCAGGTTTTTCAGAGCAGATGAGTGACCATTCAGCAGGACCAGTCCTGAACTGGGTGTGAAGTTAGGCCGGTGTCTGAAGTTTCTTCCAGTGCTGTAAGTCTAAGATGCAGCTTTTGGGTTTGAATCCTGTCTCTACCGCTGCCCGATTTCATCTCTTTGATTCTTAGTTTTTTCATCTATAAAAGAAGGACTCCTTCTGGATAGTTGGGAGGGCTGAAGGAATGTTTGACACATCATAGATGTCTAAAATGGCAACTATAGTTTATTTTTGTTTGTTTTTGTTTTTGTTTTCTTAACTTTCATTTTAAGTTGCAGGGTACACGTTCAGGTTTGTTACCTGGGTAAACTTGTGTCATGGGAGTTTGTTGTACAGATTATTTCATCACTCAGGTATTAAGTCTAGTACCCATTATTAAAGAAAATGTGGTGCACACACATTATGGAATATTATGCAGCCATAAAAAGGAAGGATATCATGTCCTTTGCAGGGGCATGGATGGAGCTGGAGGCCCAATATTATCCTTAGCAAACTAACACAGGAAGACAAAACCAAATACTGTATATTCTCACTTATAAGTGGGAGCTAAATGATGAGAACACATGGACACAAAGAGGAGAACAACACACATTGGGGCCTCTTGGAGGGTGGAAGGTAGGAGAAGGGAGAGGATCAGGAAAAAAGAGCTGTTGTTAGTAACAAGAATACGTCATGAATACTCACAAACTTCCAGAAGTTATACTAACAATGTCATTTGGTATGTATGGGTGCTTATTTATTCTGTGCCAGGCACTGTGCTAATTAGTTTGCCTTGTAAAAAAAAAAATGAGGTACTCCTGAACCTGCCTCATAGATGATGAGAAGCAACAGAGGACAGTGGCTAAGTAGGTGAACCTGGGATGTGCACTATTTGTGTTCAAATTGCAACAGTGCCATTCACAAGGTGGGTGACTTTGGGCAAATAACCTCTCTGTGCCTGTTTCCTCATTTGCAAAATGAAACTAATAATAGTATCTTTCCATAGAGTTTTGGCATGAAACGAATTCTTATGTAAATTTCCTAGGATAGTGACACATGGTAAGTGCAATGTAAGTTACTATGAAAAACTGAGGCTGTAAGAGGTAACTGGCCAAGGCCATCTGTAAAGCGAGGGGCTAGGACTCTAGCCTGGAGCTGTGTGATTCCAGAGCCTGGCATCTCAGCCACAGAACTTAGCAGAGTCAGCCGAAGGGCTGAGAGACACAGCCACCCAAAGCCACAGGGGCCAAGCTGTGCTGCATCCCTGGAACCCAGGTGCCCTCATGCAGGTTGGAGTTCTGAGGCAAGGCCCTGGAATCTGCACCAGCATCTGCCACTTCCAGCCAGGGAGCCCTGAGGTATCCCTGTGGCCTCCAGTTTCTTACCTGGTGGACCTTCCTTCCAAAGGCAGGCAGCTCATCATTCCCCGGAATTTTTCCCTTCTGGGATCAGGGAAGTCTCAAGGGTCCTCATGTGAGTCTTTTAAGAAAGTCTTAATTGTAATATTGTACTATAGTTTTGCAAAATATTAAATATTACCATTGGGGACATTAGGTAGAGGGGGCACGGAATGTCTCTGTATTATCTCATACAGCTGCTTGTGAATCTACAATTATCTCAAAAATGTAAGTTAAAAAAAGGAAGAAAAATAACAAAGGAAGTCCCAACTGGGAGTCTGATTTAAAGGGTCTATTTTGTCAATGGTTTCCATGCACCTGAATTTGGTACTAAAATACACAGAAACTCAGAACACCCAAACAATCCCTGCAGGAGAAAAGGCCATGTTCCTCTGGGAAAATTAGTATGTGGGGATGCCTAACCCCCACTGTCCCATAAATTGTTAATGATGACTTTCATTTGCTTGAGACAGATGTTCTCCTCCTGTCAACAAAGACTGGCCTTCTAGCAAATGCCACAACTGTCTCCTGCTCACAGAACTATATGCAAAGGATAAGCATGAAATGATGGGAATTTAGGCATAATGGAGTTAGACACTGTGCTTACGTGTTTTTTGCAATAATATCTGCCTGGGAGCAGAGAACCTTCATCAGTTCTCAATAAACCACTCTGCTAATGAGTGTCTAGTGCTTCCATCATTTATTACTGTCCTCTCATGGGCCAGTGACTCACACCTGGAGAAGTGCACCTGGATGGTTCTCCCATGTGCCCTCCTCCGGAATTCAGACAAAATGGTGGAAATCAGAGGCAAGGGGCCCCCTGAGCTCCAGAACTGGGGTGGGAAGGACCCTGGGGCACATCCTAACAGTGCCAGGCCTCAGACAGAGCTTTAGCTCATCAGTCCAAGCTGCAACCAGAGGAGGAAAGAAATGAGAGTTTCTTCTATTTTTGAAGATCTCAGAGGACTGGAATTTCGCTTCACTTTTATGGTATATCTACTCGCTTGCCTGCAAGGAACTTGGTGTCTTCTTGCCATTCTCTCTCCCTACCCTTTACCAATCATTGTGAGGGGCTTCTTTCTTCATAGTGAAGACTTGGCATTATGTAAATTTAAGATAGTGCAATATAAATACTAATATAATCTTACTTTTTGTGACTTACTGAAGTGATACCAGCTCCTCCTCTAAATCAACAATTTATCCAAAATTGATCTTAAACTCCTTGGGTCCGGGCATTGCAAACTGCACTTATTTTATTATTCATTGGCAGCACAGGCTGTTATGTGAGACTATCTGGTATTCTTTGAATTAGTCTTGTGTTTGGGGGAGTTTGAATTCTATGAAATATTTAAGAAGACACTGTTTGAACAGAAGTGCCACCTTCCTGTACGTTACCGGCCATTGCCCTGTGATATGGAGGGGAAAGAAAATGACCAAAGGAAGACCAGAGAGACATGGAGAAATTCACTAGAGTCCAGTGTAGCAGTTCTCAAAGTGGAGGCTTGCAAAGTCAAAACTCTGTTCGCAATAACACGAAGACACTATTTGCCTTTTCCATTTTCACTGTTATGAGAGCGCAGTGGAATGTTCCAGAGGTCATGTAACATGCACTGTTACAATAGTCTGAATGTCGACATAGCCATGAGATTCCAGCTGCCTTTCTAAAGCAAACTAACACATTAGAGATTTGCGAAAAATATAAAACAATACCACTTCTCCCAATGTATTTTTTGGCACATATAATTATTTTTCACAAAATTATGTTACTCTGTTAACAGCTAATGGATGTATTATTATTTTTAAATAAGTAAATTCAAATTAAGTATTTTTACCACTCTTAGTTTTAATCTTGAAAATGGTACCTGTTAATAGATATAACCCATATACACCAAAGCTCTTAGGATCCTTGATCTTTTTCAAGCATTTGTAAAGGGGTCCTGAGGATGAAAAGCTTCAGCACTGCCAGTCTAGTGCATCCAGAGATGAGGCCTCCAGACTCCTCCCACACTGTGCCCTGTGGAAATGTGAAGCTCTCCACCAGGCTCCATCAGATTCCCACTGGGGGCCAGGAGGAGGGCTTTAGTTTTCTGTATCACCTCTGGCTCCCAGATCCTGTTCCCCCAGATGAGTCAGTTGATGGATCATCCTCCTCTCCACAGTGCTTTCCTGGATTTTTCTCATGTCACCTCTGATGCAGAACTCAGCTTCTTCCTAGCTTTGCACAACTCTCCCTCCCTACTTATATAAGTACATTTTCACTAGCCAACTTCCTCAAAGGATTTGGGAGATGAGAAGGGAGGTATACGGAAGCAAAGCCAACAACTCTAAACTGAGTATTGGACCACATTTGTGATTCCTCCCCAGGCCTGCTGCATCTCCCCCAGTTGCAGAGTCAAAGGTGGCTTAGATGGACTGTGTTCTCCCATAATCTCCATCATCTCATACCAACCTCCCCTATCCCCAGTACACATAAAACAAAAGCAGGGGCTTGAGAGGCACATGCAGCTTTGGGACATGTCTTCTGTCCCCACGCCCCACAAGACTGCTGCACTGAGTCCTCCTCCTCTGTCAATTCTGGAGCCCTTGCTACTCAACTCCCCTTTGATTTCACGTGTTCAAATACAAATGCTTCTTCCCTAAGTGCCAGTAAGACTTTAGAGATCATCTAGCACTTCTCCACTTTCTATTTGGTGCTTGAACTCTCCGTTGTGCCACAGAAAATTATTTGGTCTTTGGTACAGAGATCCTTTAGGGGTGACAGGAGTATCTTTTGTTCTAATAGGACAACTCTTGGTGGGTCTATAAATAGCTTCAGGATGGGAGCTGCTTGCCAGAAGGACCAAGCCTTGATTCGAGGGTTAGAACCTTCAGCTCTACCCTGCAACCTCTGCAGAGGGAAGATGGGCTGGAAGTTGAGTTTAATCACCAATGGCCAGTGGTTTAACAATCATGCCTATGTAGTGAAATCTTCATAAAATCCCCTAAATAATAGGGTTTGGGGGGCTTCTGGGTTGGTGAACACATGTGCTGGGAGAGGGCCCAGAAACTGCACCTCCACGCTGCAACCCTCATACTTTGCCCTGTGTGTCTCTTCCATCTGGCTGTTTTTGAGTTATATCCTTTGCAGTAAACATGTAAGAGTAAGTAAAATATTAATAGTAAGTAAAGTGCTTTCTTGAGTTCTGTGGATCGCTCTAGTAAATTATTATATCCTCCCTGGAGATGCGGGGGAGGTTGTAGGAATGCCCAGTCAGTCAGATAGTATGTGGATAGCCAGGACACGCTATTGGTGACTGGCATTTGAACGGGACAGTCTTGTGGGACTGAGTTCTTAACCTGTGGGGTCTGAGCTAACTCTGGGTAGTTAGTGTCAAGAATTGAATTAAATTGTAGGACACCCGGTTGGTGCCAGAACTAGTTGGTATCAGCAGGGGAAAAAAAACCCTCTTATGTGGTGTCAGAAGTATTGTCAGGGAGAACACAGTCACACTCTTTCTACAATAGTTCTTTTTAATGACAACCTGCAGCAACACCTCTTTGGATGAATAACTCACTATAGCAAGATGCAGTCACTTCCATTTGGGCATATATTTAGCTGACCACTTCCTGTGCAAGAATCTGTCATTCCTAATGGTAATAAGGGCTAGCATTTGTTGAGCACCTACCTGAATGCCAGGATCTTTCCAGGCACAGCTCACTGAATAGTAACAACATCCTTTGAGGTTATTATTAGTATCTTCATTTCACCAATGAGCCAATGGAGGCACAAGGAAAAGATTTAACTTGCCCCAAGTCAGAAGTTAGCAAATAGCAGAGCTGGGTTTCAAATCTAGGCAGTATTGCCCCAGAATACGCTCTAACCACAGGGAATCTTGTTCTTTAGTTTTTACCCCATAACAAAAGTGGAAAATGCCAAGCAGGTCAAGGTCAACTATTGAGAGCTTGTTAGATGCCTCCATATACCTTTCCATTACAGAGCCCAGGCTCTCAATGGACTCCCTGGGACCACTCCTCTGAAGTGTCGATAGATGTGGAGGTGATGGCCAAGCAGAAGGATCTGAAAAAGTCCCACAAAGGTTCTGCTGTGGGCACTGCCAAGACAGACAGGACCACGAGGTCAGCTACCACCTACCTAAACCCACGCTTTCCAGTCCATAGCTCATCACAAGCCCAACTGGAACCCAGGCACACTATGGTTGCAGCAATCCTTGAACTGGTCACTATGCAAAAGCAGAACAAAAGGGAGTCTGGTCCACCAGCACGGCTCCTTCTCAGTGACTGCACCCTGCTCTCATTCATCTCTACTTTTTTCCATAAGTGTTTCCAAACCACGGGTTTAATCATGTGCTCTAGAATTTGTAAAGGAGTTGACAGCATGCTTGCTTACATATTGCCTTAGAGTCCTCTTTTACTATCATTAATTAAACTTAGGCCATGTCACACCTTCTTGGCATCTAATTAAATTTTCTGTGGCTCCACTAGTCATGATCCCTCATTCCCCTCTGTTGTTTCTTTCCAACCCTTCCAAATTGAAATCCCCTCAGCCACAAGCCAGAATCCCACTGGTTTGAAGCAGTCTAAGCTGTCGGAGGAGCTCCTGACCTCACGGGAGCCTCTCAGCCATGCTCGGCCATGGTACCCAGGTCTCAGGTCTCCCTCCTTGAGGGGCAGGTGGGAACAAAAACAACACCGGAAAGAGAAGTGGATATTGTTAGCTCTTCCATCAGATCACTCGCCCCAAGCAGCCTCAGCCACCATTTATTTTCACTCTCTCAGGACTTGTTTGAAAGGCCTTTTTCTCATGCTTACAATTTTGGTGGGTAAGATACAGCTGAGTGTGGCATTATCCTTATGGCCCTAAATGATGTTTTTGTATTTGTCTTTGAGAGGGAGCCTGCAGGGAGAAAAGCTCAGGAAAACAAGAGTTTGAATCTGTCTTGTTTATGACTTTGGGCAGTTTATTTAATCTTCCTGAATCTCAGTTTCCTTAATTGGAAAATGAGCCTCACAGTGTTTGTTTTACAGGGTGCATTGAATCATCAATCATGAATGTGGAGTGCTCAGCACAGTGCATAAAAGATGCTTCACGAATGTCTGTTCTCTCTTCAAGCAAGTGTGTCTCCTTCCACCGATAATTCAGATTCTTTTTGTTTGGGCTCAGAGAACTCCCTCCTGCCTTCTTTTTCTCACTAGCAACTTCCCGCCTCTCTTGCTTGTGGACCTGATTGATGACTGCCTTGCCTCCCTCCCTCTCTCACCTCTTGCTTCATTTCTAGAGGTACCCTGACTTAAAAATTTTGCCCAAAAACAGACTGCCTATCTTTGCTTTGAACTCTCCTGACTCTACTTGTATAAACTTATTTCCTGGGGAAAAAAGGTCCTACCCACAGAGGCCCTATTTCTGCCTCACTGAACCATTCCAAGGGTTGAAGGATCAGCTTCCTTGAGAATCCACTTCATGGTAGAATCATGACCTGTGATAATAATAGTGCTGGCCAGAATAATCCTCCTAGTGCGAGGTAGGCAAACCTCTTGGCCCAGAAATCAGGCTTAATTGGAAATTAAATTGCTTTCCCATGCCAACTGCAAGATGCCTATATCCACAGCTAATTTATCAAGGTGATGCCTTATCTCAAAGAAGCCCATGGGAATAGAATGACTGCATCAGCAAAATTGCAAACTTGGTCCTGATGAGAAGAGTTTTCTTCAAAGTACAGCTTGAACACTTTGAGTTTCTCATTTGGGGTTCAGTGCATTTAATGGCTTCTTCCCCCTTGCCAGGCTCTGTGCCAGGGCCTGGAGGTATGGATACCAGCGGGACAGGCACTGCATTGGAGCAGCTTTCAGGGCTAGTGGCAGAAAAAAAAAACCATGCAAGCAAAGATTTCAAAGCTGTAGCGTTTTACTTAGTTGTCCAGGGATGAGTAGCTTATAGGAGTAGAGAATATCATGAATAGAGTCACGGTTAAGAAATTGATTTCTGGCCGGGCGCAGTGGCTCAAGCCTGTAATCCCAGCACTTTGGGAGGCCGAGACGAGGTCAGGAGATCGAGACCATCTTGGCTAACACGGTGAAACTCCATCTCTACTAAAAAATACAAAAAACCAGCCAGGCGAGGTGGCGGGC
>NW_012115932.1:14280065-14349956 GCF_000951035.1 Colobus angolensis palliatus | reverse complement strand
AAAAAAAAAAAAAAAAAAGAAATTGATTTCTATATTTAGGATTGATACTAACAGTTCATGATCAAGGGTGTGTGGCACTCTTAACCAAGCCCTTTACGCACATACATTCCATTCTCTGGGCAACGGTAGGAAACAAATACACTAAGATTTTGATTATCCCCATTTTACTGATGAAGAATCTGAGTCTTAGAAAGTAAGTACCTTGCCTAATGTTACTACTTCCCAACTAATAGGCAGTGGGACTGGAACTTGAAATAAGGTAACTTCATGCAGAATTTATGCCTTTAAATACTATACTACACTGCTCCTTTACTTCCCAAGCTTTTTATTTTGAAAATATTCAACTACAATGCAAATTGTGAGCATGCCTACCCTTCACCTAGGTTCACCAATGATGATCAGTATTTTTCATATTTGGATTTTCTCTCTGTCTCTATTTCTCTCTCTGTGCATGTGCATGTGTGTTTCTGAATCATTTGAGGGTTAGGCTGAGGAACATAGAACAGAAGGCTGGTTTGGAAAACATGTGGGGACCAGTTTGGCTGGAGGAGAATGTGTGTGTGGGTTTGGTCACGGGGAGACAGGAATAGGGAGTGGGCTGAGGTCTGAGACTGTGGGGTTAGGGCTGGGAGTGCCAAATCTGGTAGTTTCGGGTGTACTGCCACATGGCATGATATGCCAGTGAAAGCAGAACTTTCATTCGTTCCCATATTGAAAACTATATAATTGAAGATGTGTATTTAGTGAATGATATGTTTATGGTTTCTGATTAAATATGGATGCTTATTGAAGACAATTCAGACAATGCAGAGAAGCATCAAGAAGAAATTTAGGCCGGGGGCAGTGGCTCACACCTGTAATCCCAGTACTTTGGGAGGCCGAGGTGGGCGGATCACGTCAGAAGATGGAGACCATCCTGGCCAACGTGGTGAAACCCCATCTCTACTAAAAATACAAAAATTAGCTGGGTGTAGTGGCATGTGCCTGTAATCCCAGCTACTCGGGAGGCAAGAACCCAGGAAGCAGAGGTTGCAGTGAGCCAAGATTGCACCACTGCACTCAAGCCTGGTGACAGAGCGAGACTCCATCTCAAAAAAGCAAACAAACAAGCAAACAAACAAACAAATAAAAAAGAACTTTAAAAGCTGACCTTTAATCCAAGCTAAAACCCACACTAATGTTTCAGCTTATTTCTTCTCTATTTTACTTTTCCATACACAACTATTCCCACAGACTGGAACTTCATTGAGCACACAGTTTTTTTTCTCCTGGCTTCCTACTTGATATGATATCAATAGCATTTCTGTAGGTTATTAATTAGTTCTCAAACTAATTTTCAACAGTTTAATATTATTCCATCAGATAGATGAACCAAAATGTATTTAATGCACAATTTTTCTCCATTGACACTTAGATTGCCTCCAGTTTTTCACTATTATAAGTAATGCAATAATACCATAATAAGTACCTCTAAATAAAAGTCTGTATGCACATCTGTGATGATTCGCTTAGAATAGATTTCTAGAAGTAGGGCTTCTGGGTCAATGGGTTGGATGGGCCATCTCTTCGGAATGTTGTGGAGGAGCAGAAAGGGAAGAAATGGGAAAAAATGTAGTCTGCAGGCTGCTGCAGCAAAGCAGTTGAGAGGTTAGAAAGTTTCAGACTTCAGGAACGGTTCTGAGAGTGGAAAGGGAGTGACAGATGGAAAGAACAAAGTTCAAGACCAGGACATGTAAAGAGAAAGGGTAAAATCAGAAGAGAGAGGTCTGCTTTGGTTTTATAAGGGTTGAGTAGGGGCTAGAGAAAGACACTCAACTAGAAGGGTCTAGTGGTGCTTCCTCCCATCCTCCATCCATCCATCCGTTTGTTAGGCCCCTACGCTATGCCAGGTCTTGTGTTAGGTGCTGCACATTCTTCTTCTTTTTTTTGAGACGGAGTTTCACTCTTGTTGCCCAGACCAGAGTGCAATGGCTCACTGCAACTTCCACCTTCCAGTTCAAGCGATTCTCCTGCCTCAGCCTCCCAAGTAGCTGGGATTACAGGCATGTGACACCATGGCCAGCTAATTTTGTATATTTAGTAGAGACAGGGTTTCGCTGTGGTCAGAATGGTCTCGAGCTCCTGACCTCAAATGATCCACCCATCTCAGGCTCCCTAAGTGTTGGGATTACAGGTGTGAGCCACTGTGCCGGCCTGCACATTGTCACATAGGTAAAATGTAGCCCCTGCCCTCCCAACAAGTTCACAATCCAGTCAAGGAGTCACCTGTAGGCCTGGAGTTTAAGAAAAGAGCCAAGGCAAGAGAGAGAGACTTGGGAGTCTCCCCTAGAGGTGAGGCCATGAAGGGAAGAGTGCAGATATGAAGGGAAGAGGCGACGGGTCTTGCTTGGTCTATGAGTCACCGACTGTGTGGCAATGAAGAGCCATCTGTTGGGCGGCCACCACTTCCAGGAGGGGCCAGATTACCCTCCATCCCTGTGCCCCCAGCTACCAGCCAGAGGAGGCTCCGTTTTGAAGGTAACTTATTCAAGGGCGTTCCTTGCTCTGGCCTCAGTTTCCCATCCTTGTGCTGAGGACATTTGGAGGAGTCTCATGCTGGTCACTGTGTCATGTAGCCTTGACTTCCAGTCACATACTGGCCACCTTCAGGCTCTCAGAAGCTCCCTTGGCCAGACTGAAATTCCCAGATATAATGGGAATTATATCTGCTGTCTTTTTACCTCGTGCCTGCTGTCTTTTTACCTCATGGTGCCCTGTGAGACAGGCCAGCAGGCACAGCAAATGCTCAAAGTTAGTGCCAGAGCCTGCTTGTCCATGGGGCTTTGTGGTTCCAGCCAGCTTCTGCCTTCCAGGGTGGTGTCCTCAGTGGGCTCTGACCCAGGGTGCAGTGACTGCCACAACATTCAGGTCTGAGGCCTCCTCCACCTCCTTCTGTTGAGCCCTTGGTGGACTATACAAAGACAAGGTTTTACTGCCCCTTCTTATTCTTCATCAGTAGGAGAGTGTGGGCCGGGAGTGGGGCAGGAGTGCACAGGAGACTTTAAAGTTTCTGGACATGAGGAGCTTGCTCAATGAATGGAGTGTGAGCTCTCCTGTCTCATCTCCCTAGAATAAGACTCTTTGTCACTGATACTTGCATCCCACGGAGGGAAAGGAAAGGCAAAGTGTATGTTGAAAACATCTCTCACTGTTTTCTGGCCCACATGGGAGATTTCTGTCACCCAGTCATTTCCCAAGACATGGGAGGTCCCTGGTTTGACTAGGATGCAATGAGGGAGATTTAAGCTCAGCCCTAACAAACAGCAAAGCCAAATAAAAGCAAAACCACTTCATCATTTGTTGAATCCCTAATTTGACACAAGCACTGCACTAAACACTTTCAAGTGCATTACTTTAATAAACCTGTGGTATTGGCATTATTGCACACATTTTACAGAAAAGGAAGCTACACTCAAGGGAGTAACTCCCTTGGACTTCCCAAGGTCATACAATTTGGTGGTAATGGATTTGGCATCCAGTGAACTCGAAAAGTCATGTTTCCAGAAAGTCCTGGATCCTCAAGGGCTGGAGGGGAACACAGCCATGGAAGCCAGCTGCGTCCGCAGCTCCCAGATGCCTTCGCTGGTGACTGCTCACTTCATGCCCTCTCGGAAGAGCCCCTTGGCTGAATGGAGCAGAGCACACTGGAAACCATCACCATCCTTTCCCAGCGACAGGTTCCCCTCTCTCCATGACAAGAACAAATCAAAGTGAATCAAATGGTCCACCAGCTGCAGTAACTGAGGAGGGCCGTTCTTAGGATGGTAACCTGAGAAGCTAGATGACTATTTTAATTAACCCCTCATGTTCTGGATGCAGGAACATGGGTGGCCTTGCTAAGGAGGAAGTGTAGATGGACAGACAGACGTGGGAATGGTGGATACAAAACTGGAGCCTTTAAAGGGCGTGCAGTGCCGAACCTGTAGGGAATGGAAAGACGGGGAGGCCCTGGTTCAAGGGCCAGCTCTGCCTCTGGCTTGCTGGGTGGCCTTCTCTGGGCCTCGGATTCCTCATCTGCCAGCTCGACCTCTCAACTCCCAATGAGGGCCTACCATGTACTAGGCCCTGCACCAGGTGCTGGGGAAGTAGTCAAGGCCAGACAAAATTCTCTGCCCTCACAGGGCTGGACTCTTAGTGGATGAGCTGGATCATAAACAAATGAATAACAGGGAGATGTTGGCCAAAGGGTGCAGAGTTTCAGCTGTGGAGAATGAGCAAGCTCTAGAGTAATGCACAGCAAGGAGTCTGTAGTCCATAAGACTGAACTGCATACTTGAAATTTGCTAAGAGAGTAATTCTCACCACACACAGAAAGGTAACTATTAGAAGAGATGGATGTGTTCATTAGCTTGACTGTGATAATCAGGCCATTATCTATGTGTGTATCAAGACATCACACTGTACACCTTAAACACAATTTCCATTAAAACATTTAAAAACACCAAGCAAATACATGGGTAATACTGTTGAGGGAGCAGTAAGCGCTGTGCAAAAAAACAAGGCAGCATTAGGCAATGTGTCGGGAGAGATGAGGAGGGAGCAGCCATTGCAGACAGGAGAGGATTTGAATGAATTGAGGGAGACAGTCCAGGGAGATTTGGTAGAAAGAGTCCAGAGCCCAGACTGAGAGAATAGGGACGGTGAGGACCCTGACGCTGAAGGAGCTCCATATCCTAGCAAGAGTAAGGCGGCCTGTGTTTGGGGTGCATCACCTGGGGTGGGGCCATGGGGAGAGGGAGACAAGCAGAAAAGGACAGAAATGCAGAGGACAGATCATGCAAAGCCAACGGGCCACCGAGAGGAGTCTGCCTTTAACTCTAAATGTGTCAAGAAACCACTGGCGACAGTTTCCAGCAAGGGGATTATAATTGTATGTGATTCATTTTTCATTTTAAAAATATGGAAATGGTCCATCAATGGAAAAAAAAGCAAAATGTAGTATCCATACAATGGAATATTGTTCAAACTCAAAAAGGAAGGGAGTTCTGACACAGGCTATGAACAGGAATGAACCTTAAAGACATAACGCTAAGTGAGGGCCGGGTATGGTGGCCTGTAATCCCAGCACTTTGGGAGGCCAAGGCGGGCCAATCCTAAGTTTGAGACCAGCTTGGGCAACATGGTGAAACCTCGTTCTCTACAAAAAATAAAAAAATTAGTCAGGTGTGGTGGTGGCACACGCCTGTAGTCTCAGCTACTCTGGAGGCTGAGGTGGGAGGATCTCTTGAGCCCAGGAGGTAGAAGCTGCAATGAGCTGTGATGACGCCACTGCGCTCCAGCTTGGGTGACAGAGTGAGACCCTGTCTCCAAAAAAAAAAAAAAAAGATATTACACTAAGTGGAATAAGCCACCACAAATATTGTTCATGACTCACTTACATGAGCAACCTAGAACAGTCAAGTTAATAGAGACAGAAAGTACAGTGGTGGCTGCCAGAGGCTGAGGGTAGGCAGAAATGGGGAAGTGTTTAATGGGTGCAGTGAAGAGTTTCAGTTTTGCAAGAAGAAAAATGTTCTGGAGATGGTTGGTGGTGATGGTTGCACAACATGTGAATGTACTTAATGCCACAACTGTGCACTTAAAAATGGTTAAAACAGTAAATTTAGTGTTAGATACATTTATCACAATTAAAAACATGGGAAAGGATGCTACGCAAAGAATGGTCTGTGGGGCAATATTCGTCTGCTTGGGCTGACACAATGGAATGCCACAGACTGGGTGGTTAAATAACGAAAATCTGTTTTCCCACAGTTCTGGACACTGGAAGTTCAAGACTAAGATTCGGGCAGGGGTGGTGTCCGGTGAAGTTTCGCCTCCTGGCTTGTGGTTGGCCATGTTGTCCTCACATGACCTTTCCTCTGTGTGCGTGTACTGCTGGTGTCTCTTCCCCTTCTTACAAGGACACAGTCCTGTTGGATTAGGATCCCAACCTTATGACCTCATTTAACCTTAATCACCTGTGCCAAGGCCCTATCATCAAACACAGCCACCTTGGGGGTTAGGGCTTTGACATATACATTTTAAGGGGACACAATTCAGTCCATAACAGCAGTGACGGTGCTGACAGGTTTAACCAGGCATGTTCAAAGGAACATTAGTATTTGCACGTGACCTTTTAAACCGCAGTTCTGTATTTGTGATGTCACCAAGTTATTCAGCCTCTCAAAGCCCCTGGTTTGGAATAAAAATAACTCACAGAGAAAGGGCTGGACTGAATACAGGAATTCTTGTAAAGCTCACAGAAAATAAGTAGCACTCAATAGAGGATGGTGATGGCCATTCCCCTCATGTTTCCTGTTGAGTTTGAAATGAAAGCCACCGTTTCTGAACTTGTGAGGCCTGGGCAGAATTAATCAGCACAGGGATGTCGCGGATCATTCTGCAATCCAATATGCTTCATGGTTTAGAGACATCCCGGGCTCTGGGTGACAGCCGCTCCAAGCTGATGTCTGCAGGTACTGAGCAGCAAGCCTGGGCTTGGCCCAACCTGCCAAGCACAGATGGTTTGAAAAATGTCATCCAAACTGGCCCAGGGTTAATCAAAAGATTACAGGAAGAAAATTAGGATAGGTTAACCCCGGCCTCTCAGATACAAGCCCCAGAATCTCACCCCCGCTACCTGATTCCTACCCAATTCTCTGCCTCAGCTTCCAACTGACCTCATTCCAGCAATAAATGAAAATTGGCCAGGCTAGAAATACAACTGGAAATCTTGCCGGATGGTGTTTCCTTTTCTGTCCCCTCCCTGTAGCCTTGGCTATCGGGCCTGCTCCCCGTATGTTTTGTTGTTTGACTGTGAAAGGTGACCTGTGGGTAATGGTTTAGGGGACGGATTGGTGGGGCTTGGGTCTCAGCCGGTATTCTCCTCAATTGCACTTCTTTAGTCAGAATGGAGGCCCTGAAATCTTGATTTCTAAAACAAGAGTGTGTGTTGCCTCTTGGCCAAACTGGGAAGGAATCTGTTTTGTCTTCGTTGCCTTCTTACCCTGGATCTGATTTTCAGAAATGGAAAAAGTGTAATGGGGATGGACTGGGGAGGGCTTGGGGCCAGACCGCCTAAGCTTCCAGTTGTGGCTACACTTCACTCTGGCTATGTGACTCCAAGCCAGGCCCCTCCCCTCTCTGAAACTCGCTCTTTATATCTGCAAGTGGGGTTAATTAGAGCACTTGACCTCCTAGGGTTCTCATGTGCACTAAATAAAATGGTGGGCACGGAGTGCTTAGGCAATGCTGGGCACATGGCAGGTGCCACCAGCAGTGCTGCAATTTTGTTTAATCTTTAAATTCCAAAGCTGAGAGGCCTTTGAAATCAGCAGCTCCTTCATTTTAGAGATGAAGAAACTGAGGCCCAGAGAAAAAAGCCATTTGCTCAGTGCAATGGGCTGAATGTTTGTGCCTCCTCTCCCCCAAATTTACATGTTGAAATCCCACTCCTGAGGTGATGGTATTTGAAGGTAGGGCCTTTGGGAGGTGATGAGGTCATGAAGGCAGAGCCTCTTGAGTGGGGGGTGTCTATAAGAGGCCAGAGAGCTACCTTACTCTCTTTCCTCCGTGTGAGAATACAATAGGAGATGCTATCTGTAAGCCAGGAAGAGTCCCCACCAGAACTCCACAGTGCTAGCATCCTGATCTCAGACTTCCAGCTTCCAGAACTGTGAGAAATACATTTCTGTTGTTGATAAGCCACCATGTCTTTGTATGGGATGTTAGGCCATCAGGTTGATAAGCAGCCTGATGGCCTAAGACAGCAATCAAAGGTGAGGATTTGTACTCAAACCCTCCATTTTGGTCTGGCTCAAAGCTGTTGTTCTTAGCACCTCTAAGAACACAAAATGGAATCTCAGCGGCTTCAGCCAGAGGGGACCAAGGTTAGCTTTGTATTCATGGTCCTCCTACCTTCATCCTAACAGAGAAGCAAGGCTTTCTTCTGCCCCTAGACTGGAGACCTGTGAGCAGTACGGAGAGGGTGGTCAGTGGTGATAGTAAATGACCTCCCATAAGTCTTTTTCAGGAGTCCTGGCTTCTCTTTCCTCCAGCTGGCCCAGGAGGCCTATGCAATTTCCTTATTTCCACATCCTCTCCCCCAAAGCTCCTCTCCCTGACTGCCTGCCTTTAAGCGGGGTCCCCCCTCCTGCACTTCTGGGTGGGGTGCAGGTGGATAAAGCAGAAGAACCCCTGCCTCACCAGAGCACCTGGCCAACTGTGATGCATGGGCAGTGTGGACCTGCACCCAGGGGCAGTCCCCCAGCAGAGCACAAGAGGGGAATGGGGGCAGGAACAGGCCTTTGGTCTTGTTTGCACTGACCCTTGTCTCATCCAGGTGGCTCTGGCTGGTCACTGCTGTCAAACTCCAGCACAGGAATTCAGAACAGGGAGATAGGGAGTGGCAGGCTGAAGAGAAAGCCTGACTAAGACCAGACCTCAAAATAGGGAACTCCAGGCACATGGCCTGATATTGCTCGGCAGGGAAAGCATTTAGTCATCATTTATTCAACCTTCCTCGGCTGCAGGTGCTTGAGGCACTCACTCTACGTGATTCCCATGTGGTGAACGCTTTTGCAGGGCTCCCGTTCTCATGGGAATGGATGGCAAATAAATCCATAAACAACTAAATAAAAAGGATCGTTTCAGTTGTTGGCACATTTTTAATTACAGAACTTGTCATCAAGAGTGACTGGGGGCAGGGGGGATAATTTTGGAACAGCAGCACATCTGGATAGGAGCCGGGAAGTGGACTTGACCCCCAGAGGCTCAGCTTCGTTTCTCTTGGCTACAAGTCCAAAGTCATATCACAGGAGAAGAGAAGGGTGGGGAACTTGACTTTTACTGAGCAGCCTTTATGAGCCAGGTCCTGTGCCTGTCACACGTCCCATCTCATTCCATCTCCAGTAGCCACATGCGATGGAAATTACTGGCCCATTTATGGAAGGACACAGACTCAAGATGGGGAATAGCTTGCCCAAGGCTGTCCTGCTGGCGCATGGCAGGGTTGGAGCCCGGGTCCGTCTGGGTCCAGAGCTTTCCCACCCTGTATCCTGCTTCCCTCCACAGTGACTTCACATCGCCACTTCCACCCTTGGGAAACAGTGGCTTTCAGGGATTTGGGACCTGGATCTGGTGAGAGAGGTGGCCCAGGGGAGATTCTGTAACCCTAAGAAGATTGGGGAAGATGAGGGGCCTGTGGCATGGCAAAGGAGGCCCAGGCCTGAGAAGGCTGATGAAGACCTGACTAGATGCACTCTTCCAGGGCTATGGTGTTGCAGCCTGTACTCTCCTGCCTGCCAGAGGGCCCCATTTCCAGCTACTTTTAATTTGGAGCAAACTAGCCACTCCCCTGTGGTCCTGAAGTTAATAGGATGTCTGTGCAGCAGTGGCAGGATAAATGGCCCTGAACAAATTATTCCTGCATGGTATCAGGGTTATCTAGGAGAAAGACACGGAGGCTCCAGAGGGGCAGGTGATTCCACCTTCTTCTCTGCCCTCTGCTGTGGGACTATGGAGACCCCAGTGAACTGAGCACCTGGACAGCCCAAATGGGTCAGGGAGTGCTGGGCCTGCTGCAGAGGGGCAAGGGTGGTGGGGTCAGTAGGCTGGGATGAATGCTACTGGACATCAGGAGGGCCAGGGTGAACACATGCCGCTCCTGGCAGGCTCTAGCTTGGGGCTGGAGAGAGAGAGGCAAGGACCCAGAAGGCCTGGATAATCAAGCTTTCTTCCTGTGACAAGGCACTGGCACTCAGAGGTTCCAGGGCTATAGAGAGTGAGTGGGGCTATGGTAACATGACCAGAATGCTCGCTCAGCCCTCACTGCCAAGACAGTGAGCGAACCAGGACTTGGATGGGGGGTACTCTCTTTCCCCAGGAAGAGGCAGCCTTGAAGCTTAGCTTTTCACAAGACAGGTGGCATTCTCCTTTTGGTAGAGGACATGATATCTCCCAGGTCTCAAAGTCCTCCAGTGTGAAGGCCTCTGCTTTCCCAGACAATTACAGTAAACAACTGCAACACCTCAATTCCAGCCTCTGCCTAGTGTCCAAAGCTCTGTGTATTTTCCCACACCCAAGACCACTTCTCACATTTGCCCTATAAGAAGGAAGAGCCATGGGGGAGTGGCCCAGTGGCCCAGTGGAGGAGTAGGCAGAGACTACTCAGTGTCTGGCAGGTGCCTTGGGCCCGCACGCCTGCCTGAGAGGTGATAAGGATACTGAGAGAGCATGGGTATGGCTGTCCTGCTGACCTTGGCCTCTGGAGTGCTCCCTTTCCCCATAACCCAGGTGATGACACTTTAATGGAATTTGTCACAACCTTTTGCAAGACAGGTGGCTGCTCTGATGAGACCCAACAGGGAAAAACCCACCAACAAAATTAGTGGGTTGCTGGGGGACTCTCTGCTGGTGGCAAGGTGGGAAGTAGTGCAGGCAGGCATGACTTCTCCAGCCCTAGGAGTGCAGAGGAATGTACCTTGTCTTGGCACCAGCAGGACCTAGGTTCTAATCCCAGCTCTGCCACTCACCAGGGGAGCCACCACACTTAGCTAAACCTCAGTTTCCTTATCTGCTGAAATGGTGATTGTGATCCCTACCTCCAGGATCAAGACTAGAATGAAGCAAGGAAGGTGCCTAGGGCACAAAATGTAAGCAGGGGCCCTGTAAGAGCAGAGTTGGGATTTGCTGTGAGCTGCTAGCCCTTACTCAATATCATCATTACATTAAAAAACAGTCTTGTGCCATTGATGTTATTATTATCTCCAATTAGAAGTGGGGAGCTTGGCTTGGGGTGGTGTTCAAATGACACAACTTCACACAGCTGGTAAGAGGCAGAGTTGGTACTCCAGCCTGGCCTGCCTGAAGGCAGAGTCATGCCCAGGTCCAAGGTCAGTCTCTTGAGGATCTTGAATAGCAAGAGGAGGAGGCAAGAGGAACAGTGTGTCTCTGATGGGGGAGCTGAGGTTTTGTCTGAAAAAAGAGGAACAGCCTGGGCTGGGGTGGGACGGGAGAGTTACAGCTCCAGGGCCTTGTCCTTGAGATAGATCTCATCTTCCCACACCCCTTTTCCCCACCCCCGCAGCCTCATGGGTGGCCTGGAGGACACTAGAAGCTCTCCTGGATTGGATTCCTCCCTTCTGCTCACTTTGGCTCTGTCATCTGCGCCTGGGGTAACATTTGTTCCCGGTGTGCAGAAGGAGATGAGTTTAAACCTCCCCAGCCAGAATGGAGCCTGCACAACTTCTGGCTCCTGCCAGAGGCCCCCAGGAAGTCTGTGAGGGGGGTGGGGAGCTGACTGTGCAGAAAGAGGAAGAGGCAGGTTCCCCAGACCCCTGATTTCGCGAAGCATCCGAGTCAGGAGCTGAGCTTCTCCTAGGTTAAACAGCAGGCAGGGGCCTGACTCTGGGAATCAGGCTTTTAATTCCTAATAAGGAATCAGGTGAGAGAGATGGCTCTGGGCAGGCCCTTAAGAAAAGAAGTTCAGCAGAGGGGAAGCAGTGGTCTAAAGTCATCCAGTGGTCAGATGTGGTGGCTCATGCCTGTAATCCCAGCACTTTGGGAGGCCAAGGTGGGAGGGTCTCTTGAGTCGGGAGTTTGAGATCAACCTGGGCAGCATAGTGAGACCCTGTTTTTACAAACAGTCAAAAATTAGCTGGTTGTGGTGGCACACACATGTGGTCTCAGCTATTTGGGAGGCTGAGGTGGGAGGATTGCTTGAGCCCGGGAAGTCGAGGCTACAGTGAGCCACGACTGCATCACTGCACTCAGCCTGGGGAACAGAGCGAGACCCTGCCTCAAAATAAATAAATAAATAAAGTCATGCAGTAACTGACAAGGCCATAGGCTCTCACAAAGTGATCATGAGATGTTGCTCTCAGAATCTGTGCCTGGTGCTGAGAAAACAAGTAGTGAGTGAGACGGAGTCCCAGCCCGGAGGGGCTCTCAACCATGAGAGTATCAGCTAATAACAGCAGTCGGATCCGTCAACACTACTGAGCACCTAATAGGCAGGGAGCTTTATCTACACAATCTCATTCAACCCCATAAGAAGGGTATTGTAATTTGATTTTATAGACGAGGAAACTAAATGCCAGGGAGGTGAGAGACCCGGTCCGAAGCTTCCGAGCCAGTGTGCAGCGTTCAGGGATGTCTCAATCTAGAAACCAACTGTGCTTCTCACTGCATTCGTGGTTTGCAAATTTTTTTAATGCCAAAGAGATTCTTTAAGTTTGGGAGAAATCCAGTCAATAAAACAAAAATAGAGCCGGAGAGGTGGGAGTGGGGATGCCAGAGGCCTGCCCACCCAGTCTTTCCTTCTGGGAACAATCTTAATGCCCTTCTCTAGACACTACACAAGCTCAGACAGAGCCTGAATGTTTTATGTGGCTGGAGGCTCACACAGGCTGGAGGCTGGGGCTGAAGCTAAACAGAGTTCAGACAGCGTTTGCTGAGCACCTGTGGGACAGGTGTTGCATAGTGCTTCCTAGAAAGCTCCTGCGCCAGGTGGCATCTCAGGCTGATAGCTGGTGTCTGTGCCGTGCAGTGCTGTTTCATTCATTTAACACAGTAACACACATACTCCATTCTGGGCACCATACTAGTAGTTCTGGCTGCAGTGGTAAGCAAAAAAATGCACACGGTCTTGCCTTCATGGAGCTGAAGTCTAGTGGGGAAGAGAGCCTTTAGCAAACATGTTCCTAAAAGGAACACAGATCACAAATTATGACTGGGGTAGGAAGGAAAGTTCAAGGTTGATGAGATATGTGAGCAGGTGGACATGAGCAGTTTATCTCTGCAATAAGCACTGATGAGAAATCTGGGCGAGCTGGCTTCTTAGACCAATGGCAAGAAGGATTGCTGGCATGGCAGAAGGTGGCCAAGGGTTAGGAACAGGCAGGACAGGGAGGGTGGTCCTGGACCCTCCTTGTTCCCCAGGTATTTGCAAGGCTGTTATGAAACAGTAAATTGCCGTAGGACCAGCAGGTACCTGGTCCAACACATTCTTTGCATTCCTCAGTTCTGCAATGGACAAAGAAAAATCCCTTTCCTGAGGGTTGGATTACTGCAAATCTAGAACTCAGTGCAATGAATAATGAATAAGCGAAACCAAATTAAAACCAGAAATCACTAAGCATTCGACCCTATGTGGATAATGTATCCACATAGGGTCGAATCTAAACCCACCTAGGGGAGGTGTAAACATGAGAAAGCCGTTTTCTGGACTCTCTGCAGGCCTTTCTCAGCTACCCTGCTCCCAACCTGGCCCTGCTCCCATGTTCCTCACTATTTAACAAATATTTAGCAAACACCTGGATTGGGTAGAACACCAGTCACCCAGCACGTGCCTGGCGCAGAGCCGGGGCTGTGTAAACACTTGGTCTTCTCTGCGGAGCTGAAGCAAAGAACACAGATACAATCCTGCCCCAGTGCCTGCCACGGGCTGCCTCTCCGAGCCCTGGTGGCAGGAAAGGCTCTACTGCAGCAGGTCACAGCAAGGCCAGGTCCCCATGGAGTCCCTTCTGTGTCACAAGGATCTTAGTTTCTAGGATTCTGAGCAGAGAGAGGGAGCTGTCCTGACCCGCCAGCTGTTTCCTCTGCAGAGGCCAACACTCTGATGCTGCTCCCTCTTCCAGCTTCGGCCTCCTCCCACCTTCTCAGTCCTGCCTCTCTTCGTCTCAGCTTAGATGTCACTTTTTAGAGGTGCCCCTTAGCCTGCCCCAGACATCTCTTCTCTATGCTTGTTGACCCCCATGGTCCCCCCATCTCAGCACTCCTTCCAGGGAGTATCTGCATGTGAGGTCTGGGTACCCATCAGACTGTAGGTGGGGACAAGCCCTCTTGATGGAGGGCTTGTGTCTTATTCATTCACATGTCTGTTGTCTTGCAATAAGCATGGCACAGAGTAGGTGCTCAATAAATAAACTCTGAACGAATGAACACAGGCAAATATGCAGAAGAAAATATCTTCCTGATCATTTATTCAAGTGGCCATCTACCCTTGCTCTGTTTCTGTCCCTGTCTCTGTCTCTCTTTCTCAAATACACATGCACACAGAGTTCTTTGCTCATGCTCTCTCCTTTGCCAGCTTGCTTTTTCAGTCACCCCTCTTGCTGCATAATGGACTTCTGTGATCTCATTCCTCTTTTGGTGCTGCTTGGGAAGTACAGACTCACCTGCAGGAGTGAGTCAGGAGCAACTGAGGAGCTCTGACCCTGGTCCTGCCAGGGGAATGAGTTGGGGTCTCTCTCTGCAGACCCATGTTCATCTCAACCCTGACCCCACCCTCACAACTGGTCACGGCAACACACTCCACAAAGGGATTCCATGGCTAGGTGCCGCTGGATCTTTGCACCAGTGCTAGGAGGTAGACAGGCTGGAGGTAATGGACTCGTTTTACAGATGAAGAAACTGAGGCTCAGAGAGGCTGGGACTTGCCCAGGTAGCAGAATCAGAGTTGAGATCTAGGTTTCCTTAGGCCAAAGCTCTTTCTGCTGCACTTATGGGAAACCCCCATGATCCCCCTATCTCGGCATTCAGTGTGACATCCAGGGAGCATCTGTGTGCGGGGTCTGGGTCGCCACTAGACTGCAGGTGGGGACAAGCCCTCCATCAGAGGCTGCGACGGGATGCTGCCTCACACCCATCACCCTCTTAGGTCCTGCTCTCTGTAATGTGGAAAGAAAACCTTCCAGTTGTCTCTGAGGATTGAATGGGGAAACTTTGTGAAATTTCCTAACCCCTTTGCTTTCTCCTTCTCCAGGAGGTAAAGCCACTGAGAGCAACCACAGCTATACCCATTAACCTCCTGTTCACCCCACTTCTGGCCTCCAGTCATTCTGCCAGGCAGCCTGGCCCTCCACAATGGGGGCTCAGCCCACCTGGGTATGTTGGAGGAGCAATGCCCCATTTCAGAAGGATGGTAGGGAAATAACAGGAAGGTCAGAACATCCCAAGGAAGGAGATAAACAGAATCTCATCATTCCCACCACCCACACATGCCACACAACATACACCCGACCAGACCCACTAGGCAGCAGGCACCTGAGCCATGTCATGAGATCTGGCTGCACATAGCCTGTCTCTGCGCTCACTGTTATTTTTCAAAAACCCATCAAAGGTTTGTGGGCTCCTTCCCTGAATATTCTGCCGGCTGCTTCCAGTGCCTCTCCCCCCAGCCCCCAAAAGACTCTTTCTGAAAGACAGCATGAATATTTAAAGACATTTTTTCAGCCAGTGGAACCACATCACGCTGCCTCTCTCCCTTGACATCATCTCCAGAAAGTTGGCCAGATCCCTCCGAGGGCCTCACCTTCCCTGGTGCCGAGTATAAAACAGGGTTTAAGACACAGCGCCAGGCCCTGAGGAGTTAGCCTTCTTTCTGCCTCCCAGCTGTGGGCGCATCTGGGGCTGCAGCCCTAATTCTGTTCCATAGCCACACTTTCTGGTCTGCCCAGACAGTCACTCCTGCAAACCACCTGCCACCCCAGTTCTTGGAGAAGCAGAAAAGACAGGCATGGACATAGGCATGAAATGTGGAGGGACAGGGATCCAAGAAAGCAGAACGATGAATGAAGCCCCAGAAGCACGAGACCCTGGAACCCTATGAGAGGAAGCTCTTGGCACCTGAGGTGCAGAGCTGATCCAGTTTCTTGAATCCACCAGTGCAAAGCAGATTCCGGTCCATTACCACCTCCCGCTGGCCCCCTCAAGCATCTCTGTTCTGCAGAATTACTCACAACCCACTGCCTCAAATCTCTCTTTTATCAACAAAATACAACCCTCCGTGGATAACTTCTTGAAACGCCAGTCACGCTAAGCCACTTCCAATGCTCTGGAAAGGGTTCTGTCCCTCTGCCCGCCCGTAACCTATCAGCCACACACCACCAACTCCATTTCCAAAGTTCCAGGCAATTACAGCCAGCTGAGTTCCCTGGCTGGGTGCCTGCCTACTCAGAGCCAGGACCCAGGTTGTCAGCAACCTCGAATCCCAGCCACCAATTTCCCCAGCCTTTTCCAAGGCCTGGGTGCACCAGAATGGCCACGCTCACCACACTGAGGCAATACGACCAGCCGGGTCATATCAAGAAAGAAAGCAGGGGCAAGGCCAGTTTCCATACCTTTGCTGAGGGTCCCAGTGATGAGCTTAAAGATGGTCTGGGCAAATTTCACGAACCCGAGCTTGCATCTTTTGGAGCAGCTGCTCATGGTGGTGGAGGGGAGCCAGGCTCGGCTGTCAGCACCCAGAAGGGACAGCACCCACCTTGTGCACCCCAGGAACTTGGAGCCTGCCTGGGTGAACCCTGAGTGACGGATGCACCCCCAAAGCCAGGCTCCGGGAACAGCACAGCTGCCTCTGCAGCGAGTCTGGCTTCTGCATCCAGAGAGCCTGCAGGGCAAACTCTCCCTCTCTCTCTCCACCCACTCCTGTTGTCCACTTAAGTCCTCGCCACGGGAGGACCTCAGGATGCCAGGGCCAGGACAGCACTGCCGGGGCACAAGGTACTCCAAGGGAACCGAGGAGGAGAGTAAAGCTGAGCAGAGCAGGGAGGGAGGAGCTGGAGCTCTCCCAGGCTTTGCTGACTGTCTTTCTTACATGGCAGCAGTAATGTAGCAATTAATACTCAAGTCAGAAGGGAGGGGACTGCTACGCAGAAAACACTCAGCCCCACAGTCTCCCACACTCGCTCTCCCACTCTTTCCTTCCTGGTTAATCTGATAGATCAATTCTCTGTGCCTTGATCAGGATCTGGAAGAACTCCCCGCAGAGCAGGAAGCGGCTGTCGGCGCTCAGCAGAAAGTTTGCAGGCAGCCTCAGAGTGGCCTGGTTTGCATCTCAGAGAAGCTGGGCTGAGTGTGGAGCCTCCGGGGAGCCGGCCTGTGAACATCGGACAGACAGACAGAGCCCACGCAGTCTGTCCAGTAACCTTGGCACCAACAGCAGGTGCTGTCTGCCTTCCTGACTTGGAAAGGACAATGCCCCTGACCACCTCCTGCTCCAGGTATCCCCGACTCAAAGTCAGACTACTGAATTCCAGCCTCCACCCCTGCGGAGCAGTCACGAGTCTGCTCTCTCACTGGGATAAGAAAGGAGTGCAATTAGGGCTTTTCTTGATTGAGATAGTATTCCTCAGAAATGTCATAAAGGAATGACCGAGTTTCATATAATTAGAATACAATGCAACACTCTTAACAGTGAAACTGCAAGGCAGTATGCACATGTGAAGTCCAGCTATTGCTCCATAAAAAACCTGGCTGCCATTCAGTACCATAGGCTGCGTGAGTTGGAAGGGATCTTGGTGGCAGGGACAACTCATCCCACCCTCTTCACCGGGTGTGAACCTTCCCCAAAACAATCCTGCTTTGCTTTCTTCAGAAAGTCCTTGTGATCCCTGGCCATGGGCACATCTGTGAATGTAGTGTGCTACTTGTGAACAGCAGATATGAAACACCTTCATCTGAATAAGGCTATGCACTGGAAACTCTCTTCTTCTGCCCCAACTGTCTCCCTTTGATCTGCTTCTCTGGGATGTTCAAGAGGAATTAGTTGCTTGAGAGACAGAGAATGGAGACTGCCAGTTTACAAAATGCCAGATAAGCCAGAACTCATGTATCAGGTCTGATTTTTACCCCATGTTCTGGGAGTCATTGTGGAAGTGAATCTTCAAGAAAGAAATATCAGCCCTTAGAGTGGTCATCAACAAATTTCAGCTCTGAAAAGAGGCCTGGGAGACAGTCTGCAAACTCAGAGCCTTTTCAAAGCCCCAAAACCCTCAAGCCTTGTCAGCATGGTAGGAGTCAGAGCATATAAAACAGAAGTAGCTCTGGCAGGAAATACCCCATTGTGCTGGATGTCTTAGGGCTTGAAATTGCCGTGTTATTCACTCTCTGTCTTAAGAGTTGAAAGTCCCAGATAAAAGGCACATGGTGTCCGGGAATGTTAAAGGCACTTAGCCTTTGGTTCACTCATTCACTTATCCAGTATTTACTGAGCTCCCAGTGTGTGGGAAAGAGCTGAGCACCCAGGGTGCAGAAACGGCTGAGCCAGACAGTTGAGACGACAAGGTCAGAGCTCTCATGGACTTACAGAGGAGGGGATTCACCACGAGACACTCAGTCCTTGTTGAGAATCAGTTTATCTAACTAATTTCTTTCACTTTGCAGAATCTTAGTGGAATTGAGGCATGAGGCAGGCAGGTGTTAAGAAGATCATGGAGCATGACCTGGCAGGCAAGGAGTGGGCAGGGAGCAGATAACCTGGGCACCACGGAGGAGAAAGATCGGAGACAGAAAGTTTGGAAGGGAGGGTGTGGGACCCATCTGATCATTTTACCAACAATAATACTGTCCTCTGAATAGGTGAGTTCACTTTGCAGGACATAGGACTCTCAGCTATGCCCAGTTGCTCCTCTCTTTCATCCCATCAGACAGGGTAAGACTAAAAATTGAGAAGCCAAAGGAAAAAGGCTGTGACAGTAGTGATATTAGGTGATCCAGAACTCAGTCTTCGGCCTGGAAATCTGGTCAGGAATCCTGCTGGAGGAATGACTGCCACGAGACTGTCAGCAGCCTCTGTTCAGGGATGATAAGAGATGTCCAGGGTGGATCTGCATTTGGGCCCCAGTTCAGGAATCCCAACATTTGACTACATATTGGGAAAGAAACAAAAGCATATGTTGTTTGCTCTGGCAAATCCTATGAACATCCCATAGCTCCTCCAAGCCAGATGTGTAATGGATAAGAGCACAGATCTTTGCACCAGGTATTTACTGACTCACTTGTTTATCCTACACATGCATATTGAAAGTATACCATTATCATGGACTCTGCTCCGGGTGCTGAGGATACAGTGGGGGATAGAACACACAAAGTCCCTGGGCTTATTGACATTATATTCATGTGGTCCAGGGACAAAAACAGTCAACAAATATGTCTCTGGACAAGAGAGAGTGCTTTAAAGAAAAAGAAAACTAATCAAATGGATAGAGAGTAATGGGAACTCTGATTTCAGATAGAGCCACTAGGGAAGGCTTCTATTAAAATGACATTTGAGCAGAGACTCAAACCAGCCATACAGGTCTCTGGGGGGAAGAATATTAAGGCTGAGAGAATAACAAGCACAAAGGCCAAAGACAGCCCTGAGCTCAATCCTAGGGTTGAGCTCAACTCAGCAGCCGTTGAACAAACAGGTTAGCCTCACTGAGCCTCAGTTTTTTCTTCTGTAAAATGGGAATAATAATCCCTGACTCATAGGGTCTAGGGAAGGTTTAAATGAAATTAATGTGCTTAATATAGTGGCTGGCATAGTACATGGCAGAGGTTATTATGTCAATGGCAAAGGTTATTGCTGCTGCTCCTACCTCTCCTACTATTGATGCTGATGCCATTCCTGCCCCATCCCCAAAACAACCCCCTACCATCTATGTGACTAGACAAGAAACATTCTCTATCAGTCTGGAGTCCTGAACGCCTACTATGTGCCCAGTCTCAGGCAAATGCTGTGGAGGGCTCCAAAGAAAGTGTGAGATGGGGTCGTTGTCCTCACATGAAGCCATTATAAAACAACTTTTATCAAGGGAGGAGTAGAGAATTCCAGAAGAGGAAGAGAAGATTGAGATCACTGAAGCTGTGGTGAGTGGAAAAGAACTCACAGAGCTGGAAACCAAGCAAGCACAGAAAAAGGAAGGTGAAAATAAATAGAGGCTGTGCAGGTGAGACTTTTTAATTGTTGGAAATTATGTTTATCTCTCCCAGCAGTAGGCATTTTGGATTCTTCTCTGATTTCTGCAAGGCATCATGTGTTTGAACTCTCAGACTTAGACGAATAAGTCAGGCCCAGAGAGGGTCAGCAGTATCCAAAACACCACACAGCAACATCCCCCAACACATGGGCAAGGGACTCAGTGTGCCAAGAACATTCCCAGCAAAGGAAGACAAGGTGTGCCAGTATGCAGTGCGTGATAGGAGAGTACAGGAGAGAATTGTGCTCTGCGCAAGGAATGTGCTATTCTGCAAATAAAGAACAGGGAAGATGATTTACGTAGCACCCGAGACCCGAGAAATGAGACCATCAGCAGCCATGTGTTAGTCAGCCTCTGGGTCACAGATGTGCGTTATCCAAAGGAACTTGGGAAGTCAGAGTTTTCTCTCCACCTGAAACGTTTATGGGAATCTTCACACCCCAGTTCCAGGCGGAAGTAGGACAGGCAGATGGGGGCTCCAGCTGGTGTCTGGGCCTGGGAAAGTGCTCCGACTTTGAGTGCAAGGCTAAGAGAAGACACACTGTCCTTCAGAAGGTTGAAAGGTTGTCCTCCTCAATGATGATAATTATAGCATCATTCACCAAGTTTCTTCCCCGTGCAGGCGACTGCTCTAAGTACGTACATACCTTAAATCTTTATTATAGCCCTATGATGTAGCTATTATGATATTATCTATTCTATAGGTGAGGAAACAGAGGCCCAGAGAGGGAAGGTAACCTCTTGATGGTCACACAACTGAAGCTGAATTTGAATCCAAGATCATTTGACATTTGACTCTAAAATTTACAAAACCTTGTTTGATATCTCACCAGGGCTCAGAATTAAAGTGACTCACAGTGTTAGAGAGGTATATTTCGCCTTGATATTGGAAGAAATTAGTAGCTGTCTATCATAATTGTACACTTTCCGTCTCTGGATGCATCGTGGAGAGAGATTGAAGATATTTGTTCTGGAAAGAATTCCCTCTAAGGCCAGAGTTGTAGCGTGGGAGGGGAGGCAGGAAATGATTAGACAAGGGATCAGTCACTGTCCAGCCAGGAGAAAGAGACCACAGCAGCCAGTTTAACAGAGATAATCTCACATAAAGACTTGTTAAGCTAACATTGGAGGACTGCAGGAGGCTAAAAGGAACACTGAGGAATCATAGAGGTAGGAACTGCAGGAAGCAGCTACCACTCCTAGAGCTGGGTTGGGGTGAGTAGAGGGCAAAGGAAATCGAGGCTGGAATCCCCTGGACCTAGAACTTCAGCAAAGGGGCCCAGTGAGGCTGAGACCTAGACTTCTGCAGAGGCAGTGCCTGCTGGCTGATGCTGATGTCTCTGAGGTTTTGTGATGAGCTTCATTCTGGGAGTTAAAGAAAGAAGAACACTACAAACTGCAACCAGCTGCTGCAGCTGGAACGTATTTGATGCCAGGGTCAAGAACTATTGCCTTGTAGTTGCAGGCAGAAGTGAACTAGGAAAAAACCCTCTTCTTCCAGCCTGCATCTCTCTCCCCTCATAGTGACAGAGCTTGTCACAGGGCTGCTAGCAAAGCAGAAATGAGCAGAGCAGAGAAGGGAGCCCTGAAACCTGAGTGTGAAGGACTTAAAAACCAGTGCCGTCCAGATGTCTTCCTTCCTAAAATCCTAGAGCCTTTTTCTCCTCATGTGTTCATTCAGCAAATATTTACCCGACACCTACTATGTGCCAGCCATTAGGGATATGCTGGTAAATAAGAAAATCCCTTGCCTCAGAACAGAAAACCAAGCACCGCATGTTCTCACTCACAGGTGGGAATTGAACAGTAAGATCCCCTGGACACAGGAAGGGGAACATCACACACGCACCGGGGCTTGCTGTGGGGTGGCGGGAGGGGGAGGGATAGCATTAGCAGATATAACTAATGTAAATGACGAGTTAATGGGTGCAGCCCACCAACATGGCACATGTATCTATATCTAACAAACCTGCGCGTTGTGCACATGCACCCTAGAACATGAAGTATAATAATAATAATAAAAAAGAAAATCCCTTGCCTCATGGAAGTTGCATTTTACCGGCTGAGCAGGGGAGGGGGTACTCAGACCACAAACAAACAGATTCATAAGGTAGAGAATTTCAGGCAGCGAAAATCCTGATGAAATGAAGAGTGTCTGGTCTGTGTTTTCTAATGAGCAGGAGAGGGCTATCCCAGAGTTTGCTGGTCAGCTGATGGAAAAACCACAAAGAGGAAAGGGGCAGGTTCCACGGGGGTCATGATCATTGTCACAATCATTACAGAAATATCACTGTGATGTGTTACACTGTTGCCAGATGCTGTTCTGGATTTTTTATTTGGATTAACTCATCCTAGTCTTGTAACAAGCTCATGAAGTAGGTATTAGTATTTATTAAACCCATTTTATAGATGAGGAAATGGAGGCTTAGGCAAGTGATGTTATTTGTCCCAGTGGGAGGAAGGTTGAGCAGTGTGATTAATGACTGATTGGAGGAAGGCACGGGGGAAGCAGAGGGAGGCAAAAGTCATCAGTAGTTCTGGAAACAGAAACAGGAAAGGTATAAAGAGAATCCAGTCTGGGGAGGGAGACGGTTATAGATTTTGTACGTCTTCGGAAGACAAACATCCAGCTGGTAGATGGAAATGAAGATGAGGAACTCAGGAGAGCAGGAAGGAGCTAGAATTCTCATAAATAAATGATTTTTGTTGCTGCTAAGGAAGAAAATAAATGTGGCATCCCGGCAGGCCAAATATATTAGCATTTAAATACAGGCTTACACAGGTGGGTTAAAAAAAGCAATTTCCTAAGAATTAAATCAGATTTTGTTTCTTCTCTAAGTCTTAGAAAAATCAGTTCTGCTTGAGTGTGGTCCTCAGAGAGGGATTCTGCCTTGCTCTAGGGGCAGGCTAGCTCCACGTTCTCAGTGGGGCTCCATGTCTTCTTCCTATTATAATTACGAGAAAATGATGCCTAAGAAGCCGAGGGCAATTCATCAGCACTGTTTGCTGGAGTTTCGAAGGCTCGTTTGTTCTGAGAGACGGGCACCTCATGTTGGGGTCTAGATGCACTCTGCACTCAGCTGTGTCAGCAGGTGAGGTAGAGCAACTTCGGATTTGCCATGGAAGTGGTAAGAAGGGCCAATGTGCAGCTGCTGGTGCTGCCAGGGCAGAGATGGGAAGAGGCCAAGTTGGTCCTTGAAGCAGACCTTTCTCTTTCTGTTGCCTCCAAATGCCCAGAGTCTTTATACCACCTCACTGCTGCCCGTTGACATGTCCTTCCCAGTTCTGCCTTTTCTGCTCTTGTTGCATGCTATGCTAAAAACTAGACTCAGTCCTGGAGCACTACAGGGGCTCCTTTACTGTGTGATCGTGGAAAGAGAAGAACTACTTTAAATTGGACACCAAAGGCCACAGGTATGGACACTGGCTGGTTCCACAACGGGACCAAGAGAAAACTCTACAAGACAGACTAATCTATATCTTACATCCACTTTCCCCTCTGCTTTTTAGAGTCATGAAAAGCAGGACACAGCTGCATAAAGGAGAGAGATGAGGGCAGGGATCCCAATTCCTAGATGCAAATCAATTGTCGATGCTACTTTTCTGTCACTTTCCCATCGAAATATACCTGACCTGTGTTCCAGGTGCTCAGGGCTCTGCTCTTTCCAAATGGCCCAGCTGGCTTTTTCCACACCCTCTGTCTCCAGGAACTGCATCATCAATGTCCCAGAGCCCCCAGGTCAGAACAGTGGGAGTCATTAGCAACTCCTCCCTATCCTCTTCCACCCAGCTTGCCCACTGCCAGCTCCTGTTACTTCTACCTCCTTAGTGTCTCTCTGATCAGCCCATTTCCTACAAGTCACACGCAAGTTTTTCTCAAAGTATGGTCCAGGGTCCTTGTAGTGGATTGAATGGTGGCTCCCAGAAAGACATGTTCACGTCTTGCAACTTGTGAACATGGTGACTTATTTGAAAAAGGAGTCTTTGCAAAGTAATCAAGCATCTTGCAATAATGAGATCATCCTGGATTATCTGGCTAGTCCCTAAATCCAATGACAAGTGTCCTTACAAGAAACAGAAGATAAGGCAGACAAGGGAGGAGATAGCAATGTGAACACAGAGGCAGAAATGAAAGTGGTGAAACCACAAGTCAAAAAATCCCTGGAGCCACCAGAACCAGAATTTTCCCGAGAGCCTTGGGAGGGAATACCACCTGATTTTGGATTTTTGCCCTTCAGGACCATGAGAGAAAAAATCTGTGTTGCTTTAAGCTACCCAATTTGGGGTAATTTGTGACAGCAGCCACAGGAAACTGATACAGTTTATTTAAATCATAATTATTTACAGGAGTTACCAAAAATGTGGATTTTAGGGCCCATGCCCAGATGCTTGGAGGACTGACTCTCAAATTTCAGCAAGCTTCACAATTGCCTGGGAACCTGGTAAAATCCTGAGTCCTGGGCCTGCTCAGAAAACTAGCCTCTGGGCATGGGCCTTGGAATCTGTATTTTAATAAGTCCTCCAAGTAATTCTAAGAACAAGGACTATGACCTTTTCATCCTGGTACCCTAGTGTCTGGCACAAAGCCCAGGGCAGAAGAGGAGTAAGAAAGTTAACTGGAGGAATGAATAAGTGACATTTAGAAACACACAACCATGGCTTCTGAGTACATAGAGACAGAGTCCTCAAGCCTATTCAGCAGCTGGAGAGAACGATGTTCCCCACCTCCTTCCCTAAAAGACATCTTTCTTGGTCTCCTGACTGACAAGGGCAATCATTTTATGTAGTTGTGGAGGAAGGGAACTTGTGTCTGTGTACCTACTAAGTGCCAAGCACCATGTCAGGCAAGTTCATCTCACAGAATAGTGAATGGACTCCACCGTCCTCAAGTCCCAACACAGTGCTGGCTGTGGAGAGCTTGTAGAGACTATGATAATCAGACAAAAGTTCTCTGGTCCTGGAGTAACAGACGGGCATGGAAGAAGGCAGAACTGGGCCCCAGGGGAAGGGATCAGAGAGAAGCTGCTAATGGAGCCTCCCATTCCAAGTCCTGTCTTCTGGGTCCCAGAGTCTCAGCTAACTGGCCATAGAGACATCACAGCCCTGGAACTGATGAAGACATCACCTCCATGGCTGAGAGGCTGAGGTTTGAGCAGGGAGGCTGAGAGTAGAGCCTGATCTCTTTTATCCCCCCACCAACCATCACATCCTTCTCCTACCCCAAGACCTCCAGTGACCTCCCATTGCCATTCCAACAAAATCCGACATTCTTACTGGGACCCACAAAGCCCTGGGTGACCAGGTCCCAGTTGCCTCTCCATCCTCACATCTCTCCCGTCCCTCACTCCCTTCCAGCCCTTCTGACCTTCTTGTTGCTCCTCACACAGGCCAAGCATGCTCCAGATGTAGAGCCTCTGCATTGCTCTTCCTTAGCCTGGAACATTCTATCCCTAGCCAACCTGATTCACACTTTATTGAGCTCTTTGCTCAAACATCACATCCACAGAGAGGTCTCTCCAACATGCATTAGAAAGGCACTCTGCCACTGTCTAGTCCTTCCCCGGTTTATCTTTCCTCAGAGTAAGTGCCACTCCCTGCCTCTCTGTTATATATTTGTCTGCCTAGTGTCTGCTCCCCTACTAGCCTGCACGCTCCAACAGCAGGGACTTGGGATGTGTTCCTCTACGCTATCCCTAGCGCCTAGGGTGGCATGCGCCTTTCAGTAGTGGCTCTGAAAGTATATGTTAAAAGTGTAAGCCAAAAATAAAATTCTAAGCCCCACCAACTCACTGAATGAAGCTTCGTCTCAGCCAAGGGGACCCAACTAAACCTGAAAAACTAGTTCAGACCACAACAAGCAGTCAGGGGAGCTGTTGGACATGCCTTATTATACCCTCCTCCCTTTAGAGTTCAGGCACACAACTGACCCATTAAACATCAAAATAGAGACCCTAAGACGGACAGAAGAGACTCTCCAGAACAATAAGATACCAAATTCCAACCTGACTCTAGCATAGCATCACATGACAGACAGCAGGCCCTGAAATAAGCCGAAGTATTTTACCCCAAAATATATTTCTTTGGCATCTTTTGAAATGACCCTACAAACTGTCTCTTGTGGGGAAATTTTACATTCTGTAGAGAATCCCTTTTCTTTTCTGGATCTTTTTCTGGTCCAGAAGAGATTGGCTGAGAGATACCTTTTCAGGGTCTAAATAAGAAACATTTGTCATCTATTGCCTCTGGGGCAGCCACCAATGAGACTTCATCTATGTAATAAGAACCTTGGTCTCTACAACCCCTTATCTTAACCCAGACACCATTTCTATTGATTCCGAGTCTTTAGATAATAACTTAACTCTCAACCAATTGCCAACTAGGAAATCTTTGAATCCACCCATGGCCTATAAGCCATTCCCCATCCCTCAAGTTGTCCCACCTTTCTGGACCCAACCAATGTATGCCTCACATGTATTGATTGATGTCTGCAGTCCTCCTCAAACATGTAAAACCAAGCTGTAACCCAGCCACCTCAGACACATGTTCTCAGGACCTCTTGAGGCTCTGTCATGGGTTATGATCCATAACTTTGGCAAAATAGCTTCTGAATTGACTGACTCTGCTGACTCTGTCTCAGAAACTTTTTGTTTTCCAAAGGAAAGAATGCCCACCTCCTCACTGTTGGACAGTTGGCCCGTCCCTGTCTTCAGGAAAGTAGGCTCCCTCCTGCCTCCTGTGTACTTTGGGCTCCAGATGTTCCAGTAGCCACACTCTGTTAAACAAATCCACCTGAACATGCTTGAAATCTGGGTCTGTTCAGGACATTTCCTAGTTTAGAGCAATACTGAATCCGGATAATAAGGGTTTTGGAGCCTACGGGAGGAGAATTCAAAGCACTCTTTGAGGTAGGAATCATGATGGTTGCCTTGATAAACAACAGCTGTCAGAGGACACAGAAAGGTAAAGAGGGCTTAGAAAAGAGGAGAGGGAGGCTGGCTTCAAGTTATTGCAAAGAGTCATAGGGATTTTAGGAATACACAGGTCTAATATTTGACTTGAAGTTGTTTGTGTAACCATTCATTAGGTATGTGCACATAACCCAGTTATTCCAACCCATTAAGTCTTTATTTCCTTACCTTTAAAATGCAACTAAGACTCCCTACCTAGTGGAACTGATGCCTGCATTGAACAGGGGGGTGACCAACTGCCCTGGTTTTCTTAGGACTAAGGGATTTCCAGGGACACAGGATATTTTGTGCTAAACAGAGACAATCCTGGGGCACCCTGAGGATAGCACAGAAAAGCCCTTGAACAGAGCACCAAACTCTCCCAACAACAACAGTAATGCCAGCGGAGAGCCTGCATTATTTTAACCAAAGTTCTATACTGCTTTCAGATTTGTGATCACTTGCATTTTACATTTTACAACATGCATTGTCACAAATGACCCCTAATCCTTTGTGGCACTAAGGTCTGGTGATAGAAATAGTAAAGGGGTAATTAGTCACAGGGGCCCAGTCCCTTTGGCTTTTATATTTTCTTCCCCTGTGCCCCCACCTGTCTGGGTCTTGTCCCCAGAGATGCATTTATGGAGAATATAAGAGCTGACCCTGCTGTTCACAGCCGGACAACAGACCATCCCCTAACACCTTCAAGGCTACCTACCAAGAAAGGGTGAAGAAAGGCCTCATGATGAGGTCAAACCACAGGCAACACCGGACCTGTGTCACAGCAATCCCTCCAGAAATTCATCCAGAGCTGGCGATGGAGGGAACTTGGAGAGGAAGTATTTATCAGTTAAGTAAGAGTCCCTTTGAATATTCATCTCCATTTTGGTAATTACATCAGTGCCTGGATGGGCCGGCAGAGTCCTGGGCGGCTAATGGGCGGACTGGAGATGATGGCAAGTTTGCCCTGGGTCCCAGAGTGGGGTGCTGAGTAGGCGCTGTTTCCCACACTCTGGTGTAATGCTCACTGCAGATCCGAGAAAACCACCCTTGTCATTGTGCCCAGGGCCTCAGATGACAGAATCAACTCAGTAGAATTCTAGCCCAGTGCCAAGCTGGAGCGTTCTGGGAAGGACAAGAGGCAACAGGCACTCCAGATGAGAATCCAGGCTTTGGGATGACTTTACTTCGTTTTTCTCCATCCAGCCTGCAAGCTCACTCATCACAGAGGAGGCTTCCCTGGCTCCTTTTATGCACATACCTGCTGCACCACCCCTGTCCAGGTTATCTCCCTGCCTGAAGAATGCCAACACCCTGCATTTTTGTATCATCCTCATGTTCCTGTGAGCAAAGAAAAGTCAGACCTCTTCACCTGTACAAGTCTCAATTTCTTTTTCTGTGATATGGTTGGAAAAAGTTTCCAGGTTGTATATATCCAGGTGAAGTATAAATGAAATAACATACAGTCTCCCACCACATAATGACATTTCAGCCAACGGTTGACCTCATATATGAAAGTAGTCCTATAAGACTATACTACTGTATTTTCACTGTGCCTTCTCTACCTTTAGACAGACAAATTTAGATAGACTCACATTTGTGTTTAGATAGACAAATACCGTTGTGTTACAACCGCCCGCAGTATTCAGGACAGTCCCATGCTGTGCAGGTTTGTAGCATAGGAGCAATAGGCTGTACCGGAGAGCCCAGGTGTGTCGTAGAATATGCCATCTAAGTGTGTGTACGTGCACTCTGTGGATGTTTGCACAACAGCAGATTCACCTAAGGATACATTTCTGAGAACACATCCCTGCTGTTAAGTGACGCATGACTGTATGAGAATTTCATTCCTAATTGTAAATTGTTACATGAGCATGCAGTGGTATACTGAGTGAGAGGCAGTGCCTTGTGGTGGTGAAGAGCCTAGTTTCTACACCTTCCAGCTATGTGATTTTACACAAACTGAACTTCATAAGCCTCAGTTTCCCCATCTGTAAAATGGGGATACTAATGTCACCTACATCATATGATTACTGTAGTTAATGAGAAATGTGTGTCAGGACCCGGCATGTAATAAGGGCTCAGACCACTGTAGCTGTCATCACTGTTGCTATTGTCATAATGATGATCATGGATCCTAATAGAGGCATGAAGGAACAGAGACCCGTGACAAGCCCCTCCAGGGGGTTATATCCCAGAATCACCAGGAGTCTGGCATTCTTGCCCACAGCTCTACTCCCAGCATCCTCATATCTCTGTCCCTGGAAGCGAGTCTGGGAGTTGGATGTCCTTGGACTACAGAGCTTCCCTGCAGGAGGGCAGAGGACTGGACACAAGTTGACTTGAGGAGTTCCCAGGCTCCTTTGCATCTGTGGCTTCAGCTCAGGTTGGGAAGGGTGTGGGTTGTGTTTCTCCAAAGTGTCAATAAAGGACTTAATCACAGGACAAATCTTTATTAAGATCCTGCCATGTCGATGGAAAAATGATTGAGGTTGGCTCCATGCCTTCCATCAGGGAGCTTAGGCCTTCAAAATGGCTGCGAGGGGCCGGGTGTAGTGGCCCATGCCTAGTACTTTGGGAAGCAGAGACAGATGGATCACCTGAGGTCAAGAGTTTGAGACCAGCCTTGCCAACATGGTGAAACCCTGTCTCTACTAAAAATACAAAACTTATCTGGTCATGGTGGTGGGTGCCTGTAATCTCAGTTACTTGGGAGGCTGAGGCAGGAGAATCACTTGAACCCAGGAGGCAGAGGTGGCAGTGAGCTGAGACCGTGTTACTGCACTCCAGCCTAAGCAACAGAGCAAAAACTCTGTCTCAAAACAACAACAACAACAACAAAATGGCTGCGAGGTAGAACAATGAGAGGCATTGGAACCCCTCTCTAAAGCACCCCACGGTACACCCTGCAGCAATGTCTGTCCCTTCCAGTTCTCGCTTTTTCCTATCTCTTACCCGTATGGGAGGAAGGTCCGGAGATAAACAAAAATGTTGTCAGGACAAAGAAATTACTATCTCAACAGCTGGCACATGCCTTCCTCTTCTGGAAGGAATTGTGTTTATTGAGGGACGGGTCATACTGGTCACCTTGATAAACAGCAGCTGTCGGAGGACACAGAAAGATGAAGAGGGCTTAGGAAAGAGGAGAGAGAAACTGGCCTCCAGTTATTGAAAAGAGCCAAAGGGCTTTTAACAATTTGCAGGTCTAATATTTGACTTGAAGTTGTTAGTGTGGCTACAAAGTAACCCCCGTGTCTCCTCAGACCTCCTGTGAAGTCAGCTACACACAAACCACTGGTCAGGTTTTTAAAAGTGAAAGGCCGGGCGCGGTGGCTCAAGCCTGTAATCCCAGCACTTTGGGAGGCCGAGACGGGCGGATCATGAGGTCAGGAGATCGAGACCATCCTGGCTAACATGGTGAAACCCCGTCTCTACTAAAAATACAAAAACTAGCCGGGCGAGGTGGCGGGCTCCTGTAGTCCCAGCTACTCCGGAGACTGAGGCAGGAGAATGGCGTAAACCCGGGAGGCGGAGCTTGCAGTGAGCTGAGATCCGGCCACTGCACTCCAGTCCGGGCGACAGAGCGAGACTCCGCCTCAAAAAAAAAAAAATAAATAAAAAAAAAATAAAAGTGAAAATTCAGGGGAGAGATTGAATGAAAATTCAGATGCTTTTGATGCAGAATGGACCAGTACACAAAAGAAGCCAGTCAACTAAGCTGGCCTAGTTTGGGGAAGCAGGCACTCAGGGCCCCAGGTGACTGGGGAAACCCCACTCTACCCATACTACCACCTGCCTACACACACACACACACACACACACCCCTACACAATAGCAGATAAATCAGCAAAAGAAGGGCTCCACTACTTGGTGTGAGGACTCTCTGGCAAAATCCATTTGAGTTTTATAGGATAAGGCATCTTAGCTGACTTCTGGATTTTAACATCAACTTGCACACTAAACTGTCCAAAGTGCTTTCCCATATCTTCCTCCCTTTTAATCCCTGCAATTTTAGTTTCCATTTTCAGACAAGGAGACTGCGGCCCTGAGAGGTCACACTGCAGGCTCACAGCGACCCAGGCCAGGGTCTGCTCCCCACTGCTGTGGGAATCTTTGCTGACTCAGCAGAGCTCAAGCATCTGGTTGCAATAGGTTTCTGATCGTTAGGATGCTAAGTAGCTCCAAAAATACTTGGGGTGATTTCTAGGAGGCAAAGCTAAGTCTGAAAATGGGGCTCAATCTCTGTCATGACCCACCCCTCACCCCCAACCAGGGCAGGGGCTGGGACAAACCCAACCCAAGCCCCAGCAAGGGGAGCAGAGTGTGCACTTAGTCTGGCAGCACAGGGATGGGAAGGAGGCTGCCTCCAGCAGGGAGCTCTGTGGGGGACCACGTGGGCCCAGACCCCAGACATCTGCATGTGTACAGATGAGGGGGTTTTGGGTTCAGATCCAAGGACCTCAGAAGAGTGAGCATTGCAAAAGATCTCTGCTGGGGAGCCGGGACTGCCCTTGGGACCCACAGAAATGGTCTACTTTTGACCAGGACTCACTCAATCCCACCGCCTCTTTCTTAATGGGGAGAAAGGCCTGCAGAGGTCACTCTGTACCTAGGCTGGAGGTGTTTTCTGTGCTGCCCCCACTGCCTCACTAGAGGGAGTGCAAGCTCCCGCTTCTACCATAAGCCCACCTGGTCAGGTGAGGTTTCCCTTCTGCCCCAGAGAGGATGTGGGTCAGGGGGCTTGGCAGAGGCAGCTCTCCCTCCCAGTGATGGGGAGGTCTCAGTGAACTTTGGGAAATGTTTTCAGGAATCACAGGCAGCAAAGGCTAGATTTGACTATAAAATGAGTGCTGTTTCTACTCATAGTCTGCAAGACTCTGCAAGCCTCACTCTGAACCTGATGGTTTGTATCCCACCCTCAACCTGCTCCCCGATCCCCAGGTTCAGAGTTCTTCTCAGCAAGTCCTGCTAAATACAGAGACCAGAGACCCAGACACAGGGATGGCAGTGGGGAGAGGCAGAGGGTGTTCAGCTGGGCCAAGGTCACCATAAGAAATATCCCCCTCTCTGGATAACCAGGATTTATTTCTGGACATTTCATACTATTCTGGCCTCCAGCCCTCTGCTGGATTCCTTCTGCCCAGCCATGTGCTCAAGAACAATGATAAGAACCATCTCCCCTCAAGGTGGCAGTATGAGTGATGTTGAGACCTAATCTCCCCCAACTGGATGTGACTGTCATGAGACCAGAAACCTTGTCTATCTTGTGTACCACAAAACCCTCAATGCCTAGAATAGAGCCTGACACACCGAGAGCATTAAATATTTTATGAGTAAACTAATGGCTCCGACCCTTACTGCTTCTTTAACCTTGGACCAGTTACCTCATCTCTTTGAGTCTCAATTCTTTCCTCTGTAAAATGGGACAAAAATACGCTTACTAGACATGGTTGTGATGAGGATTACATGAGAAAATCAGCTAAGGCACCCAGCACAGCACTTAGTTAGAAGTAAGCCTCAACAATAACAACTAAAATCTCACTAGCAATTCATCTGCGTTGGGGTGAGAGTGAGAGAACATGTGCATATAATCTTATATAATTCTTCCAGGAGTACAGTTCTATTATTATCTTATTTCCACAGTTGAGGACACTGAGGCACAGCAAAGTTCAGTGATGTGTTCCAAGTCGTTTTGCTGGTAAGCGGCAGTGGAACACGATTTTTAAGCTTAGGCCATCTGACTCTGTGGCTTTGCTTTTACGCTCAGAAACTGCTTGCTTAGTAGAGTCCTCTTGGATCTGATACTCTGCAAATGACAATGCATTGTTTTGGTTGTCTCATGCAGAGAACAAGGCAAATCTCCAAACACCCGTTCTGTATCTGACAATTGCTTTTGGCGTCTTTGATCCCAAGCACCCAAGAGGTGAGTTGCGCAAGGATCCAATGACCAATGGTCAACTGTCCGACACACTGTGGTGTAGAAGCAGGATGGTGTCAAGGGGTGTGCAGTCCACATCGGGGGCTCTCAGCCTGCAGAGCCCCCTCAGTAGCATCCAGTTCTCTGGTCAAGTAAAAATACTAGTGCCCCTCCTCTTCCGTTTTACAGAAGAGGAAACTAAGGCTCATAGAGACAGTGGCTTGCATCTTTAATGAGCACCCTGTGCCATTCTGAGGCAAGTACCCCTCCCATCTTTGTTAATTAAAAAACAAAAGGAAAAACTAAAGATCTACCACATAGGCATATACTCTAGGGTGATCTGTTTACTGGGAAAAGAGGGGACAGCCAGCCCTGTTTCAGCTTTTCAAGAAATAGGAAAATGCCAAAGAAACATCAGTCTCCCACCCATGGCTGATTCCCCATTCCTCCTGCCTTCCAGCATTAGGGAACCACCCCTGTGGTCTGTCCTCTAAGGAGAGTGCTGAGTTGGCTCTGAGGCAGCACCTAACCCTGCAGAGAACACAAAGCCTGGAAAAAGGGAAGGAGTGCAGACTCTGAGCTCCTCCCTGTGTCCTCACTTCTCTACCTCCCTTCCTTTCCACTGGAAAAAAAGAAAATTGCCAAGTAATTGCTCCTCAACAACCCCCGCTGGTCCTCAGTCATTTCTTTCTTGCTGAGATTATAATTAGGGATCAGTAAATTTAAATGGGAAATCCGTGAGCAGCACAGAGCCTTCATTTGTCAACTGCTGTTTCTTACACCCTGCAAATGGTGCTCATATTCAGCTGTGGGCAGCAGTGACGAGGTGAGGTCGTCAAGTCAGGAGGGGTTGTTAAGTCAGAGAGCACAGCCCCTTGACTCTTGGCAAGGGTACAGGAGCACCAGCAACACAGGTAAGTGTGCCAGAGCCTGGGCCGGGTACTTTCTAAACCTGATTTTACCACATCTACACTTGGAGGTAAGCGTTAATTTTATTCCCATTTTATAAAAAAGGATACTAAGGCCCAGAATGACAGTGACTTGCCCCAGGCCACACAGTGGGGACTTGAAGCCCCATGTGACTGAGCTCTAAGCCTCTATCTTTTATCCTAAAATCTGACTGTTTTCCCAATGGAGTGGAGGTCTAGGTCCCAGACCTGAATAAATTCCAGGTTTTTGTCTCTTTTCCTTCCCCACTAACATCTGGATGCAGCCACACCTGGCTTGGGCCTGTCTTCTCCCTCATGTGCCCGGGATGCGCAGGTCAAGGCAAGTCTGGTAGGGGAGGGAGAGAGAAAGAGAATACTGCCCTTCCCCTTTGCTGTGGCTTCTCCCTGGACTAATAAGATTGCCCTCTTACACTGGGTCCTCACAACATTCAGGCAGGTAGGAACCACAACATCCCCTGTATTTTAGAGAGGAGGAAACAGAGGCCTCAGAGAGATGAAGTGACTTCACCCAAGGTTCCTTGGCAAACTATTGGCTGAGAGAGTCAGGACTCGGGTGCGGGAACTCTTGACACCCTTACTCCCACCTGTACGGCTGGGCTCCCTCTGCAGGGAACGGGTCTATGGAAATGGAAAACCAAAACATCAACAGGTGGGAGAAGGAGATGAAGCAAAAGTGTTTTGGGCACCTATGTGACTGCTAAAGCAAAAAGGCTTTGGAGTCCCTCTGGCAGTATTAAGTTTTGTCGTGGCTTTTCTAAGCATCATTTAAAGAGGGAGGCTGTTTGTGGTACTCACCTGGTGGGGAAGATGTGAGGACCCATCAGGATCATAAATGTAAAATGAGGACCCAGTGCACTGTTCAATACATGTGAGTTATGAGCAGTTGCCATTGATAGTTGTGTTACTTGATAGCATACTGATATCATGAGAGAGTCTTATAATAACATTGTGAGATATTGGTATGTGCATGTTCCAGATGGGAAAACCGAGGCTCAGAGAGAAGAAACCTGGTTCAGACACACATCTTGTAAATGGTAGATCCAGGTTTCAAGGGTTCTGAGTGGCACCCAGACAGATCAATCCATAACCTGGGTCTCTAGGACAAGCTTCAGTGCCTTGACCACTGCACCTCTCAACTATCCTGCACCCCAGAAAAGTGCACAAGCTACAAGAAATCCTTCCGGTCAAGGACAAAGGCCCAGTGAAGTGACTCTCATTTTTCTGGAACCTTCTTCTGTCATCAGTCACTTGCTGCTGGGGTTCTTTTAGTGAGTAGTAAATAAAGAAAAATTCCTAAAAATAAAGCGTAATAAAAAAACCTTCTATTTTATTTTATTATTTTATTTTTTATTTTTATTTTTGGAGACAGAGTCTCACTGTCACCCAGGTTGGAGTGCAATGGCACAGTCTCAGCTCACTGCAACCTCCGCCTCCTGCGTTCAAACGATTCTCCTGCTTCAGCCTCTAGAGTAGCTGGGATTACAGGCGCGCGCCACCATGACTAGCTAAGTTTTGTATTTTTAGTAGAGACAGGGTTTAATCATGTTGGCCAGGCTGGTGTTGAACTCCTGACCACAGAGGATCTGTCAGCCTCAGCCTCCCAGAGTACTGGGATTACAGGCGTGAGTCACTGTATCCAGCCTAATGAAGAAATCTTAAACCGCTGCCCATCTCTTCAAATCTAATTTGTAACTTTTAAAGAAAGTTCATGAGCTGTCTGATTTCTTTCTTTTTCCTTTTTCTGTCAATATTTACTGTCTCTCCAGTTTCTCTTTGTCTAACTCTCTCTCTTTGTCTCTCTCTGTCTCTCTGTCTTGCTCTTCTTCCCTCTTTCTCTTTGTCTTCTGTTTCTGTTTTCTGGTTTAGGAATATCTTAGTAAATTAACACCTAGAATCTGGAGGAGCTATAGACCTCTCCTTCCTGCCTCCCCTCCCGAAACTTTCCACTCTGAGCTTAGTGGCCACCTGAACCCAACCCCGGCTTAGCACCTCAGTGAGTGCAGCACCGTTATGTATCACTGTAATTTTCTCTGGCCTCAGAAACTCACAGCTAAGCCTCTCATGGTCCTAAATGTAAGTGAACATTGTCCCTAGCTGGGAAGGCTAGAATCATAAATTGACTGTGTTTCTGCAAAGCAAAACTTTTTAATCAGAAAATGTACACGCTTTATCTTCTCGGCTGGAGGCATACAGAGATTAAAAAAAGAAAAAAAAAGAGGCATAGAGAGACAAAAAAAGAAAAAAGAAAACAAAAATGAGGGGAGAGAGAGAATAAGCAGAAGGCAGGAGAGACAGAGGGTGATTGAAGGAAAAGAGAGGCTGCAGAGAGGCCCACAAGAGCCATACCCATCTCTCTTATGTCATAGGTAAAAATTTTAACTTTAGGTTTTTCATTTCACAGACAGATAAACTGAGGATGCCAGGAGCTCAGTGGCAATATGAGGAGAAGGCAGGGTGTTATCTAAAATTAAGAACAGTGCAGCCTGGGCAGGGAGAGAGGGAGCTTTGGAGCTCCCTAAGCTCTAGGAACTGAAAAACCACAGTCTGCCTCATCTTTCTCCCTGCCCGTGAAACTGAACTAGCCTCCAAAGCCAAACGGGTTGTTCTGCTGACTTAGTTTTGTGTGGCAAATGCATATGAAGCTTCTGTAGCTTTCCAGAAAAAGAGTGCATTTCCTAAGGAGTAAGCACCATAGCTTGATTCATGTTATCAGTTTTGGGGTCCATCTACCCCATAAACCACACATGATTCCACTTTGCTGAAAGACGAAAGATGGTGCAGTGATGTGGTAATCTTAGCAGGAAACAGCCAGATAGGATCTAAATGGTGCAAGGGTGTTGATTTGAGGTTCAGGAGAAGCCTGGTGCCATTTTCTCAACCTCACCATATAAAGCATGGTTGAGGGTCAAGCATAAAAGCTGCTTCTGCCCAGTGCACATTCCCAGGGATCTCCTGGTACAGTCGACAGTACTGATGATCAAAGCGGTAACAGCAGGGTCTTTGCACTACCTAGGCCAGCTGAGGGTTCATAAGCTAAGCAGGCGTTCAGCTTTCCTATCCCTAGAGAAATGCTGCATTTTCACTAAGAGCATTTCCTCTTGCAGAGAGGAGAGCTCTGCCCCCTGCCGGGATAATCACAATAAAGTCTCAGTTGATAAAAGGGCCAAGGAGCAGTGTCTCAGGTGCCTGGGGTTTGCAGGTTATGGAGCTCACTTGTGAGCTCCAATCCTTGTGAGTGGAAGCATCTTTCTGAGACGCAGCACCCTCTGCTTTCCACTGTATATTCGTGGTGCTGGGCTTGGGGAAGCCAGGGACCAAGACTATGGATTGAGTGCTTCCCACACCCATCACCCCAGGACACACGCTGGAAGATGTTCTCTTTTCTAATAAACCGTCTACTAAGAATATCCATTTGTCATGTTCTCTTTTCTCCTAAAAGTCAGGCGTGGGTGTCTGCCTAATGTCTGGGTCCAGTACAGTGTCTTCTGTGTACTGAATGACAGTCGGAGTTTCTCTTCTTCCTGTGGTTTTGTGGGCAGTGCTGTTTTGTGCCGGCCTGCTGTCTGGGGTTGATGAGCGCTCACCCACCCATCCTGAGACTCAGCGATGGACAGATGCCCCCTGCTTCCTGAGATAGGTGCTGGGACGTTGAACAGACCCCTCTGGTCATGAAAATGGCCCTGTGGCAGCCTCTCAGTGACCTGTGTAAACCAAATATAAAATTCTAAGTCCCCCCAGCCATCTGAACGGACCCCTCCTCTCCGGCAAGGGCATTCCAAAGTTAACCTGAAAAACTAGTGCAAACCATGGTGGGAAGGGAGGGTCAAACTGCCTCATTATTTCCTGCTCCCTTTTGGAACTCAGGCACAACTGACCAGCATTAACATTAAAACAGACCTTAGGATTGACAAAGCCAACTCTTTGTAGCAACAAGACACCCAATTCCAGCCTGGCTGTAGTATAGCATCACATGACAGAGAGCAGGCCCTGAAAAAAAAATCAAAGCATTTTGCCTCAAATTGTGTTTATTTGCTGTATCTCAAAATAGTCTTGCAAAGCTGTCTCTTGTGGGGAAAATCTATCTTTCAAAGATAATCCCCTTTCTTTTCCTGATCCAGTATAGAATTAAGAAACATTTACAACCTATCTTCTCTGAAGCCTGCTACCTGGGGCTTCCTCTGCATAATGGGGAACCCTGGTCTCCATAACCCCTTATCTTAACCCAGACATTCCCTTTTATTGATTCTAGGTCTTTAGATGATAATATAACTTTTTCAACCAATTGCCAATCAGAAAATCTTTGAACGTGTCTATGACTTGAAGCCCCTGCTTTGAGTTGTCTTGCTTTTCCAATCCAAACCAATGTACATTTTCTATGTATTGATTTATTTCTTATATCTCCCAAATATATATAAAACCAAACTGTAGCCTGACCACCTTGGGCAAGATCTCCCGAGGGTTGTGTCACAGGCTATTGGTCACTCGTATTTGGCTCAGAATGAATCTCCAAGTATTTTACAGAGTTTGGCTGTTTTTGTTGACACCTGGGACAGGAACTCCTGGCAGAGCATATGCCGGGAGGCAGCACACACAACTGTGGCTGTGCCTGCTTTCAAAACCCCATGGCTCATCCTCGGTCCCCTCCTCTCTGTCTCTCTGTGACTTGAAGAACAAGGATGAAAGGCAGCCTGCAGGTGGACCACAAGAGCGGGAAGCATCATTCCCACCTGAGAAAAGAAAGGAAAGAGAACAGAAAACGCCTGATCAGAGCCTTCCTGAGGACTCATCTCCCCTATCCCCAGGGAGGTGAGAACCCCCCCAAGGATTTGGTGGGTCCCCTCCCCAATAGGCCCCTCCACCTCCCACAACACTATACTCTTTGGTGAAAGAGCCCTGCCCACTTCTCTGCTTAGTCTGAGCTGCTAGGAGGGAAAAGGAGAGCACTGTATGAGCCACAGATCTCGTTACCTCCCCTCATAGCCCAAGGTAAGGGGAGATGGCAGAGGGGAGTAGCAGGCAGGGCTGGGGATGTGCCATGGGGTTCCCCTGGCTTCTCTCCCCAGAGGCTGAACCTCCTGGGGAACATTTGAAAGCCTCAGAGACCAGCTATGGTGCCAAATATTAATGGCCTCGGTTTCCCTTCCTATTCCCCACCTTTGCACAAGTGTGAGCACTCACCCTCCGCCAACTATGTGACCTTGGGAAGAACCCTCTGAAAGACCTCACACCGTTCATGTCATTCTCCCTTCCCCACCTCCCCACACCATCCACACACCACATGCATCAAGCCCCACAGACTTCAGTCCTCAGCATCCTCGCCCCTCGAGAGGGCTGAGAAAAGGAACCATGCTCTTTGCGAGCCACCATACAGATGTGGGAATTCCCCTGAAGGTCAGAACCACAGGTCCTTCTCAGCAACTCCTTCTTGCCCCAAGAGTGGGAGGTCTCATTGTCCCAAACAAAACGGAATTGCCTATGACTCATACCCAGCCCTGCCTATTGAGAAATCTACTTCCGGGGTTGGGGGTTGGGGGTGTGGGGTGGTGCGGAACTGGAGCCAGGGAGGGGTGTGTTTGTGTGTGTGTGTGTGTGTGTGTGTGTGTGTTCCTCAGCTTCCTGGCTACTGAATCTTCTCAAGACCAGAGCTCCCTGGTTTTTCAGAAAACCAACTCCCAAATTATCCAGATCATCTATCCTCCGTACTAGGTAGTCTAGCGTGGCCCAAAGCCTGTTTGGACTTTTTTTATAGGAGAAGAAAAAAAGAACTAAGTGAAAACAGAAAAACAATTCAGCCACGTGAAGCTGAATTATTATAGCTGCCCCATGTGGGTCGGGAAAGAGAAGGGTGCTTCCTAAAACATGTTAGACGAGGCACTCTGCGGCTTAGTCCCGTCCTCCACTCCCCGAAGTCTGCAGCTCTCTCATCATCTTTGCTGCTAACGTTTTGAGAGGGGCCCAGTGTGCCTTCTGCAAAGCCTGTGCCACTTGCTTCGAAATGCGGCTGTCTCTGGAGGGTTCTCACGAGTGCCACGCTAGATCCCGAGGGCACAGAACTGAAGCTGTTTCGGTTTTTGGTTTGCATGTTGTTGTTGTTACTGTCACAAAAGGGAAATATCAACTTGGATATTAACAAAATGGAGAACTGAGACCCACTCTGTGATTTTTGCCATTTTCTCCTTTTGGTAGAACAAGAGGAAAGAATAAAGGCGCTTTCTAATGGTATAACCTAACTTTTAAGGCAATAGCATCATTATTTGTTTAAAGCACGAAAAGAAGAGGAAATAATGTTTGTCAAAACCTATTACGTGTCAGACATTTTACTGAACTGCCTTAGTCAATCTTTCTCCCCTAAGCCCAATAACACAGGTACTTGTGTCCCCATTTCATGATGGGGAAATGGGGGCTGAGAAAGGTGCAGTGATGTGGTTAAGGTCATATGTGTAGAGATGAATGCTAGAGAAAGGATTCAAAATTAGGTCTGACTGTTGCTGAGTTTCCTGTATTTTCCAAGTTCTTACACTTTCCCCAACTTCCCTGCCTTCATCTCTGTCCTCTCCTCTGCTTCCTCTGTTCTTTTCTGTCCCTCAAACACACAAAGCTCATTCCCACATCAGGACTTTCTGTCTCTCTTTGTTTGGCTGCTTCCTTTGTTATCATTTGGGACTCATCACAGAGGCCACCTTCTTGTAAGGTGACCTGACCATTCCTTCTAAAGTAGTGCCCTCTGGGATATTGCTTTGTTAATTTACTCTACAATACTTCTCACTCACGTACTTTGTTTATTTGTTTATTTCCATAGTCTATGAACCCCTCCCCACCCCTTACTGGCCCCGCAACAGACACTAGAACATAGGGCTAGTGAGAACAGAGGCCTCATCTTTCTTGTTCTTCTCTATATCCAAAGAGTCTGGAGAAATGGCTGGGACATTGAGGACATTCAGAAATATTTGTTGGATGGATAGGTGGGTGGGCAGATGGATGGATAAACAGGCTGGGTAGACGGATAAGTGAGTGGATAGATGGACAGGTGGATGGGTAGATGGATGAGTAGATGGATGGATGGACAGATGGGTAGGTAAATTAATAAATTGGTGGATGGATGGATAGGTGGGTGGGTAGATGGATGAGTAGATGGTTGAATGGACAGTGGGTAGGTAGATGGATGAATGAGTAGATGGATGGATGGATGGGTGAGCAGGTAGATGGATTAGTGAGTAGATAGATGAGTGGTCGGGGGGTAGATGGATGGATGGATGGATGTAGATGAATGAGTTGGTGAATGTACACATGTACTAGTGAATGGTGTTTACTATATACCAGGTTCCAGTGAGGATGTAGAGATGAATAAAATGATGTCTGTTTGATCCAAGTGTTTGCTTTGAAATGAGGGAGACCTTATCAATTATCAAGTAGGTGCATCAAAGTTTATTAGGTGTTCTGAGGGAATATCAGATCTCAAAAGCACATTTGGGATAGAAATGAGGAAGGGATCCATGTTTGCTGGTGCAGGGTGATCAGAAAATGCTCTGTATGGGAGATAACATTGTATTTGATCGACGAAGGATAAATGGTTATTATTCAGGTAATCAATGAATTAAAAGCTTCCATGCAGCCTAGGAAAAGGGAAAGAGGCTGAACACAATCCTAGAGTCTAAAAGCTGCAAGCTATTTGGTGTGATGGAACAAGAGGTGTGAAAGATATGGTCTTGCTTGCTACTGCATATTCAGTGTTTAGCATTCAATTACCTTACTATTGGCACTTGGTAATAGTACTCAAGAATAGTTCCTCAATAATTACTTGTTGAAGAAAGGAACAAAAGGAGAACACAGGGAAAAGTAAAGCTGGCACGATTGACCTGTGCTGGATACTGCTGAGCTAAGGAATGAGGTCGCTAGTCAGAGGACAATGGACCATCATAGAAGGGTTGATGAGATGCCTGTTTCTGATGGTCACCCTGCTAAGCACAGGAACTGTGTTGGGGAAAGTCCAGGAAGAGGCAGGAATAGACAGCATGGTCTATAGTGAAGGTCCGAGTGCGGGATGTTGAGGACCTGAGCTATATCAGGCTAGTGTAAGTGAAGAGGTAAAGAGGGAGTCTAGAGGCTTGAGGAAGGTAGAACTAGAGTGCCACCCATGGTTCCATATGGATGAAGAAGGGAAGAGGGAGAAAATATAAAGAGAAGAATTTTCCATGTCCCTGCTGGAATGACTAGACGCTAGCCACTGGAATACAAAATGCATGGGGTGGGGTTCACCATGAAGTTAATGAAGGTTATGTGTGAGAATCCCTCCCTTTCGTGTCCACTATCAGGGTCCTAAACCTACTCTTGTTTCCATTGTTTTCTTTTTATTTATTTTTTTCCTAAAGAGCCCCTTCCTGCCCAATTATAGAAGCCTCAGGCTCCACCAAGCCTCGATCCTCCCCTGGAAACACAAGGAGAGCAGTTTGGGGGAAAGGATTGTGAAGTCCTTTTGGGGCATGGTAGGATAGAAGTGGACGAGAAATCTTAAGGTGGAGATGTTCTGCAAAGAGCACAGTGCAGGACAGGGTTTGAATCCTGGCTTCATGCTGTGTGGACTTAAGCAAGTCGTTTGAGCTCTCTGTGCTCAGTAAAATGGGATGTTAATGATCGCACACCCTGATAGGGTTGTAAAGATTAGATGAGACAATGTAGGTCAAATGCTTAGAACAGTGCCGGGCACATACTAGATCTTGAAAACAAGTTGCTTGTTGGCTTTTGGTATTCTGTGGGACAGTGTATATCTGAGAGTCACTAGAGTTGAGGGTGGCCTTGGGAGGAGTTGGATTGTGTAGGAAGAGTGTGTTAGGATTTGATATGAGGAAGACCAAGGACAGAGCTCTGATATTTATCAGAGTGAACAGAGGAAGGGGAACCAGCAAAAGAGGCTGACAAGGACTAGCCAAAGGGGTCCTGGAAGCCAGGGGAGGGGAGAATGCCAAGCAGACACTCAGTGATGGGTGTCACCTGCTGCTAAAAGTCTAGCAAGAAGGTGACCACAAGAGGCTGCTGACATGGGTTTTGGGGACATCTCAGTGACCTTGTCAGAGGGCTCTTGGTGGAGAGTTGGGAACTGAGGAATGAAAGTCCTGTGCAGATGACAGGTGTAGATGGTCTTCTGCAGAACCTTGGCCTTGGGAAAAGACAGGAGGCAAGAGGCAGAGAACAGAGGCACAGAGAAGGTGTTAGGGTGGTTGATTTGTTTTGCTTTGGGAGGACATGATTCACTGTTTAAATATGAGATTCACAGGCTTTGGGGGTTGTGATGAAGAGTTGGTGCATAAAGTTTAACAATTTGAGGAAGAAATAAAATAATTGATTAAAAAAATTGTAAATGCCTTGACAAAATTAGGAAGGGGAGGATCAAGTGACACAACAAGGGGCCAACCCTGAACTGCTCTCTGAGTCTGGAAGGAAGGGGGCAAGGGTGGGAAGGTTATAAATAAGCTTCTAGGTAGGAGGACAGGAAATGGGGCAGTTATGCCTGATAGCCTCAGCTTTGTTGCTGTGAAGTGGGAGGATAGATCATCTGCAGAAACATAAATACACAGCTTCTCCCACACCGTGGGCACTTAGGAGAAATTATGATTCCGAAACTTAAAATCTCAAGGGAATATTAGGGTTAGAGGAACCCGAGTTGATGGTAAAGTTATTAATATCCTTACAAATTGTTTTACATCGATTAATATAAAGCAGTGAACGCAGCATACCAAGTAAAAACAACCTCAGAGGCAATTTGCACATCTTTGTTAGTGCTCTACAGTTCATTTTAATTTGCAATCTTTTGTTTGCTTGTAGGTGCTTGAAGCATTTCAGGATCTTCCTACCCTGAAGTTTCAACTTACAAATAAATGCTGGCTAATTAATAAAGTTATGAATCATTTCAAACTTACAACGAAGTGGAAAGACTCTCACAATTAACACCAATATACACACAACTTTGGTTCAACCATTAACGTATTACTGAGCTTGTTTATTTAAATACCCCTTTTAACTGCAAACAGGAAAATTGCACAAGTACAGAGTTCCCATACGCTTCCTAGCCAGTTTCCCTTATTATTAAAATCTTACATTAGTATGGTACATTTGTAATAACTAATTAACTAATATTGGTGTATCATTATTAACTAAAATTCATACTTGGATTTCCTTAGCTTTCGCTAATTTCCTTTTTCTCTTCCAGCATCCCATCAGAGATACCACATTATCCTTAGTCATCATGTCTCCTTATGCCCTTTTGGCTGTGACAGTTTCTCAGGCTTTTCTTGTTTTCCATGGCCTTGGCAATCTGAGGTGTACTTCTTCTCCCTGCCCTCCCCTTGCCTGAGATGGAGTCTCCTGTTGCCCAGGTTGGAGTGCAGTGGCGTGATCTCAGCTCACTGCAACCTCCACCTCCCAGGTTAAAGCAACTCTCCTCCCTCTGCCTCCTGAGTAGCTGGGATTACAGGCACATGCCACCAGGCCCAGTTAATTTTTTGTATTTTTAGTAGAGACAGGGTTTCACCATGTTGGCCAGGCTGGTCTTGAACTCCTGTCCTCAGAGGTGTACTTATAAGGTATTTCATAGAATGTCCCTCAATTGAGATTTGTCTGATGATTTTCTGGCAACTACACTGTGGTTGTGGGTTTTTAGAAGAAAGACTACAGAAGTAGAGTGTTTTTCCCATCTCATTATGTCAAGGATACACACTGTCCACACGTCATCACTGTTGTTGACCTTGATCACCTGGCTGAGGTAGTGCTGGTCAGGTTCTCCGCTGTGAAGTTACACTTTTTCCTTCCTTTCCATATGTACTTTTTGAAAGGAAGTTACTAGGTGCATCCCATATTTCAAAAAACTTAAAAGAATGAGGAATTACGCGTCACCTCCTTGAGGGTGTAAATTTTTTTTTTAATCACATATCTATCCATTAATTAGTTGTTCCTTTACCCATCCATCAATTCATCTTACTTTTTCAGACATTTAAAAATAAGTTTGCAGATTTATATTATTTTGTTGCAAGCAACACATATGCTAAGGCACTTTGTTTCTGTACCTCGTCTGATCCTCAATCCAAATTTCAGTTCTTTTTAGGTTGTATATAATTTCTGGGTTCTGCCTCCTGGGTCCCCATCGGAGTCTCAAAATCACACACAAAAAGTCCTAGATCATGAAAAGATACCAAGCCTGAAGTATTTATTCCATTATTTGGAAACTGAGTAGACATTTCTCAAGGCCGCTTTCCAGTCCCCAAGGTTAGTGGTCTCAGCTTTGCCATGTCGACACCTTGTTCAACACACTGGGTGGTGCCCCACACACTCACTGCCTGAAGGCCATCCTCTGTGTCCTGTTCTTCCATGACTTCCACGGCTCTTATGCAATAATTAAAAAGAGAAACCTCCACTCCTCCTCTTGTTCTGCTGACCTTCCATGTCCATTCTCAGTGCCTAGTTTCCTTTTTTGCTAATTATCCCCATCCAGAGGGATACTCCATTCACACCCTGAAACTGAGATTCTTCACTTCCCAATACATTGGAATATATTAGATTTTCCAGTATTTCATATAAAGTAAATTCAGGGCTGTAGACATAACATTGCTGCATTTTATACAATATATATATAAAATAGCTATAGTGCTATACATTTTGCAAATATGCCAAATTAGATATTTTGTGCCAGTGTGCAAATAGCTGCATGGGAATAGCCCAGTGAGTAAAATAATTGAAGGCTGTTAAACGTGATATGAGTCTGGTAAATTCTTGCCTAAGTGGAAACCACTTTAGAAACTTTTCTGTCTTCCAGTCATCAATGTATTTATTTTTGATGCTCATCACACTTAACATTTTTCACGTATTTTGTCTTTCCTTATACCTTCCTCCTCCATCATATTGCCTTCTCCAGAAGAATTGGTTGTGTGCTTGTCAGAACAACCCATAATGCCTGTCTGGTTGGGTGGATGCCTAGATGGATGGATAAATGTAAGTTCTAGATATTTTATAAGAATCATCTAACTTCTTACTTGTACCATGTAGTCGTCTGTCCTCAATTCAGAGGTACTGGTAGTGATGACTGATCACCATCACTATAGTATTACTTCCAGAATTTAAAAAATGTTTTCTAAACTAACATATACTAACACTGACTTTTTTGTGTGTATAGGTCTATGAATTTTAATGTCTAGAATCGAGTAACTACCACGACAGTCGGGATACAGAACACGTTCTGTCACCCCAAAAATCTCCCTTGTTCTAATCCTTGGCAGCCATACTCTCCCCAACCCCTAGCCCTTGGCAATCAGTGGTCTGCTCTCCATCACTGTAGTTTTGTCCTTTTTAAGAATGTCTTATAAATGTACCCCTTTGAAACTGGCTCTGTTCACCCAGCGTAATACCTTCAAGACTCACCCCAGGTGTTGAGTGTATCAATTGTTCACTCTTTTATTGCAGAGTAGCATTCCATGGTAAAGATGTGCTACCATTTATTGATTCACCAACAGAAAGACATTTGGATTATTTACAGTTTTTGGTGATTGTGAGTAGAACAGCTATAAGCATTCACACACTCGTTTTTGTGTGGACATATGTTTTCATTTCTCAAGGATAGCTATCTAAAAATGAGAATGCTGGTTCACATGATAAATGAATGCTTAACTTTATGAGAAACTACAAAGCTGTTTTCCAGAGTGGTGTACCATTTGCATTTTCACCAGCAATATGTAAGAGTTCCAGTTGCTTCCAATCCTCACTAGCACATGGTTTTGTCAGTATTTTTAATGCACTTAGGGTATGTAGTAGCATTTCATCATGGTTTTAATTTCCACTTCCCTAAAGGCTAATAATATCAAACATCTCTTCACATGCTTATGTGATGTCTGTAGGTTCTCTTTGACGAAGTGTTTGGTCAAATATTTTATCCATTTTTAACTTGGGTCTTTGTTTTCTTACTGTGGCATTTTGAAGTTATTTATATATCCTGGGTATGAGTCTGGGCCATTATCCTGAAAGACACAACCCCGAATGTCATAATCCCAAATGTTGAAATCTCCAAAGATAAGAATCTCTAAAGTCTAAAATCCTGAATTTAACAATCCTAAAATATGTAAATCCTGAAAATGTAATTCTGGGAAAAATAATTTTAAAAAGTTTAGAGATTATTTACATTTGAAAATATGCTTCTTTGTTTAAAAACATATAAAACATGACAGAGAATTTCATAGGCCACTTTACACAACAAAATAGGCAATAATAACATTCATATCTTTGTAAACATAAACACTCAGGTATACTAATGACAGTCACATGGTTATAAGAGATCTGAGCAGATGAACCATATTCATAAATAAATAGGTCAAAAAGTGAAATTTATATACACATATCACTAATGTTGGCATTGTGTGCTCCTCACTTCATACCTGCAGTCATCTGAAATACCTAAGTCTTAATGAGATGGATCAAAAACTGCAGTGGATTACCATGGCATATGTAGTTGCCCAAAGAGCTGAGATCTGGAGACATTTTATCTTTCACAAATGTAAATGTACAAAAGGATAGCTCTTCCTTTGTTGAGGGAGTTTTGATTTTTTTACACGCGCACTCATTGCTTACGTACAAAGTCAAAATTGTAATAAGGCACTTTCAGGAAGTCAAATTTGCAAAAGATGCACACAGTGAATTAGAATTTTCTAAAAGTCTGTAAGTAATTTATACCTCCAGGGTTGAAAATAATGCAAAGATGAAATACATAGCATAGGGAATTGGTGCTCTGTGTGAAGGAGCAGAACCATACATGATTGAATAATTCGACAGGGGAGTTTTCTTGTATTCTTGGACTGCATTTTCAGTTGTATAATCTTCTAGACACTTGCTGCACTTGCATTTGGAAAGTGACTATAGTCTACACATTTTCTAAGTATATGATGTCCATTTAAAAGTCTGGTTATTGCTTGACTGTTGCAATTAAGCAATTTTCTGCTTTTGCAGCACTAATAATAATTAGCTTTTAAACTTTTATCTTTCACCATTAAATAGTCTCATATACTTAACTTATCACATCTTTTTTGTGAGAAATAATTTCACAGAACTCTTCTGTTGTGTTTTAAGTAATACAGTAAGAAGGAACGATATTTGGCTTCCCCAATACTAAATCCATATTTGTAAGGGTTTTTTTGGAAAGATGGAACCAAAAGGACATGCATATAGGTATATAAGAAGAGATTTATTAGGGGAACTGGCTCACATGATTATGGTGACTGAGAAGTCCCAATGCAGGCTGTCTGCAAGATGAACTCTCGGGCACCTGTAGCATGGCTCACTCCAAGTCTGAAGGCCTCAACACCAGGGAGGCTGATGATGTAACTCATAGTCAGAAGCCCAAAGCTTCAGGACGCAGGTGGCTTCTGAGGTAAGTCCTGGAGTCCAAAGACCAGTGATCCTAGAGTTCTGATGTCCAAGGCAGTAGAAGAAAAATCTGTCCCAGCTCTCAGGGAGAGACCAATTCACCTTCTGTATGTGTTCTCTTCAGGTCCCTGGCCTGTGGGATGGTGCCTGCCAACACTGAGAGCAGATCCTTCCCTCCTAGTTCACTCAGACTCACACATTCCTGATCTCCTCTGGAAATACCCTGACAGACACACTTAAAATAATGCTATACCTGGTTTCCAGGTATTCCTTAATCCAGTCAAACTGACACTTAAAATTAAGTCCACAAGTCCATTCCTTGTCAACTTGGCACCCATATGCATTTCCTTAAACCATACTTAATTTCCAAATAAAGATAATAGTAAGGCAATAGTTCTGCCTAACATGATGCAACTGACATTAAGTGGCATACAACTAAAAATGCACCAACTTCTTCCCCAGAATTTGGATTTCGGGCTTTCAACATTTGGAATTTTCATCCTTTGGGATTGTGATTATTAGGATTTTAGACATTAAGGATTTTTGAATTTAGGGATTTTGATCCTTTGGAATTTCAACATTTGGGATTATGGCATTCAGAATAGTATCTTTTAGAATTATAATCAGTATTGCCTGTGTACATTGTCAGATATGTGATTTGCAAACATTTTCTCTCAATTTGTAGCTTGTATCTTTGTTCTCTTACAAGTGTATTCATAAAGCAGATTTAAAAAAAAATGTTGGTGAAGTCTAACGTATCATTTTTTTCTTTTATGGATAGTGTCTAAGAACGTCTTGCCTAAAATATTTTTCTTATGTTTTCTTCTAAAAGCTTTATAGCTCTACTTTCATACTTAGTTCAATGAACCAAACATTTGAACCAATTGTTTGACCACATTTTATGTGGATCTATTTCTAGACCCTTTACTTTGTTATCCTAATCTATGTGTCTGATTTGTCACCAACATCACATTCTCTTGATTACTATAGCTTTGTAATAAATATTAAAATCAGGCAGTGTGATTCTTTTTTTTCAAGTTTACCCTTTGTTTCCCCCAAAATTGTTTTGGCTACTCTAAGTCCTTTGCAAAAGCAAACCTTTAGAATCAGCTTGTCATCGCTTCTCGGCCTTTTGGCTAAGATCAAGTGTAGAATCAGCTTGTCTACACAATATGTCTGTCAATTTACTTAGGTCTTCTTTGGGATCTTTCATCAGTGTTTTATAGTTTTCAGCATATAGATCCTACACACTTTTTGTTAGATTTTTCCCTAAGCATTTCATTTCTTGGAAGCTTTTATAGATGGTATTTTTATTTTTCTTACCGGTTTACAATTGTTCATGCCTAAGTTGAAACACAATTTATTTTTGTATGTTGACCTTGTATCCATTGATGCTGCTATATTCACTTATTATTTCTAGGACTTTCCAAAAAATGAATTTCTTGCGATTCTATATCTAGACCATTACATTGTCAATGAATAAGAACTCTTTTATTTCCTCCTTTTAAATCTGGATATCTCTTCTTTTTCTTACCTTATTGCACTGGCAAGGACTTTCCAGTATGATACTGAATAGGAATGGTAAAACCAGGCATCTTTCCTTTAGTCCCAGTCTCTGGCGGAAAGCATTTACTCTTTTACCATTAAGTGTGAAGGGTCAGCTATGCATTTTTTGTCTGGTTACTCTTAATCAAGGTAAGAAAGTTACCCTGTATTCCTAAGTTGGCTAAGTCTAAGGCAAGGAATTCCCTTTAACCAAGTGACATTGAAACGTCACATCCTGCTCAGATTCCACTGGTGAACACTTGGACTGATTCGTTTCCTTCACTTCACCATGCTTTAAATCCTTGAGGTCAGAAACTGTGTCCTGTTCAACTTTGGATCATCATCACAAAACTCTTCCTACCCTCACATAAGACTGGACATGCCATCACTCGCGGTGTAGTCACATACTCAGGAAGAAGTGGAGGATGAATCAATTTTCATAATTAAAGCGAGTTCCGCTGCTCAGTTTTAGGTATAGTAATGTGCTCCAATCTGTCCCCAGGACACAAATGCACTAGTCATAGCCTACTCCTCAACATCTCCTAATCCCACAAGACAGAGTAGAGTTTAAGTCTGTTCTCTGCAACAGTTTTCAGAGTCCCCCTATCCATGATATGCTCAGGGGTCCCCTCACATTTATAAGTGTCTTGAAGGGAAGACCAGTAGAGTTGGTCCTTTTTCAATAAATCTAAGGGATGTGAGCAGCTGCATGAAAGCTGTCCTTCTAGCTGTGTCCAATAGCCAGAAGTCCTTATAGTGGGTTAAATGGTGTCCTCTAAAAATTCATGTCTCCCCAGGACCTGTGAATGAATCCTTATTGGGAAATCGGGTCTTTGTAGATATAATCAAGTTAAGATGAAGTTATATTGGATTAGGCTGGGCCCTTACTCCAGTGGCTGGTGTGCCTATAAGGAGAAGGTGATTTAAAGATACAGAGTCACAGAGACATGCAGGGAAGGAGGTCATTTGAAGACAGAGGAAGAGACTGGAGTCGTGCACCTGCCAACCAAGGAACACCTGGGATTGAAGGTAATCCCTAGAAGCTAGGAACAGGCAAGGGACGGTTCTTCCCTAGAGCCTGCAGAGAAAGTGTGATCTGCCATGATGAACACCTTGATTTCAGGCTTCTAGTCTCCAAAAATGTGAGAGTAGAGCAGGTGTCCTAAGCTACAACTTAAATTTGTGACAATTTGTTCGGCAGCTTACAACGTGAATACAATCCCCAACATATGTAACAGTCACAGGTGTCAGGATCTGGAGTTACCTTCAGAAGAAGAGACACCCACTCCCCATATTACTCAGGGGGAAATTGTGAACAGATCTACTAACTCAGGGCTATTCCCAGAAAGCTCTTTCAAAATCTTCCCTCTTGGTGGAGGAAATTTCCAATCAAAATGGCCACAGACCTTAGGGACTTTTTCCTGTCCCCTCTTGAAGGTAAGGCTGCAGAGAACTGGAAGTCTAGTGGACCAGAGCTACAGGGCCCCAAGCCCCCATCTCAGCTGTGATTGCGGAGCACAGCGGGAGCAGGAAACAGAAGGTTGCGGCAGAGGCACGGAGGTTGCCACCTCTTGGAGAAGGGCAGATTCAAGTTGGTGGCATGCTGACAGTGTTTCAAAGCTGCCCCTGAGGCTCCAACCCGAGATGCAGTGCTGAGCGCCACCCTCTGCTTCAACTGACAGGATTGTGACCCTTCTCAGTTGTGTTTTGGGAAACTGTTAGAGCCCTGAGTGACCGTTATTTGAGTTCTCAGACCCAGCCGCTTCATAGCTGACCCAGAGGCTTTGGGATGGCACTGGTTCTGGAATTTACCACCTCACATGCAGAACCACAGACCTTCTTGCGTCCCCAGTAATCCCTATGCAAAGCAGGACAGCTTTCTTCTTCAAGCCTTCAAATTACACACACAAAAATCTTGTTATGTGTCCTTGCTCATTTAATCAAAGCAGTTGCTTTCTACTTCCTTATCCAAGGAGGGCCAGTCTTGGCCATTCCCAGGTGGTGTGCAGAAAGACAGAGAGAGAGAGAGGACACAGACTCACTGGCATCTAGCAGAGCCTCTCTTGTAGGGAGCCTCCCAGGTGATGGGGCTCTGTGGACTCGGAGCCACATTTGACTCCCCTGATGGTAGCATGGGCTTTGGAGTTGAGACTTCATTTTATTTCATGCTAGACCAGCGGTGTGAGGCTGCAGGCTTAAAGCTAGCCTTAGCAGGGTGCACCTCAGCTTATGAGAGCTCTTTGTGATCTGGCCCTGGCTTTCTTTCGCAACCTCAGCTTGTGATCCCACATACTCCCTCCAGCCTCACGGATGCCTGAGTTTTCCTAGAAACCTGCACTTTCTCTCTAGCTCTGGACTTCTGCACGGGCTCTGTGTTTTAGTTTGTATTGTTCAGTCACCACATTTTGAGCCCTTCTCTATGCCAAGCTGCTTTGCTGAGCACTGTCTTATTCTTGATTGTTCTTATTAAATATTTCAAACATAATAAAGGTGGTAAATCCCAATGTGTACCTCATTCTGATTCAACAGAGGCAACATTTTGCCATTTGCTTCAGATCCCTTTTGTTTTAAGAAATAAAATTTACAGATGCATCAGGATCTTTCCCTTCCCAATTCCATTACTCTGCTTCCCCTTCTGGAAAAAAAATCCTTGCCAAAAATTGGAAGGCAGCGCTCTTCCTATGTTTTTATACATTTACTACAAGTGTAACTATTCATGTCTGCTCAAGTTCTTTCTCTTTTTTATTGTGAAAAGGTGATAACATACAATCTACCTCTTAACAAATTTTTGACTGCACAGGACAGTATTGTTGGCTGTAGGCACTTTGTTGTCTAGCAGATCTCTGGAACGTTTTCATCTTCCGTAACCGAAACTCTGTAGTCATTGAACAGCAACTTCCCTTTCTCCCTCCTCAGCCCTTGGCAACCACCATTCTACTTCCTGCTTCTATGAGCCTGACTACTCTAAGTACCTCTTATATGGAAACATGCAGTATTTGTCCTTCTGTGACTGGCTTATTTCTTTAGCACAATATCCTCAAGGTTGATACATGTTGTTACCCACGACTAGATTTCTTTCTTTTTTAAGGCTGAATAATCTGGACTCCCATGTCATTAGCCAAGAGGTGGAAACAACCTAAATGTCCACTGATGGATGAATAAAGAAAGCGTGGTATATACATTCAATGGGATATTATTAAGCCCTTTCCTTTGTAATAGGTTATCTAATTTAATCTATGAAGATCTTATTATTCCCATTTACAGATAAAGAAACAAAAGCATGGTTAAATTGTGTAATTTCTCCAAAGAACAAATAGCTAGTAAATGGGAAAGGCTTACAAATCCCTGCTTGGCTTAAACAAGGCCTCCCTAACTCCCGCACACCCCACCATTTCTTCTGCAATCCCGTTTACCCTGCATACACAGTAAGGTCAGGATCATTCCCTGCTCTTTTGGCTCATATGCTAACGAGTACCATTGCATCCACACCAGTCAACCAAATGGGACAGATTACCCATCTCTCTTGCTTTGGAGGACAGACACTAGGTACTTGTCCACCCTGAAGTGCCAGTTCAGAGCAGTGTCTGGCACCTGGTAGGTGAGCAATAAGGAGTTTTCTTTTTTTTTTTTAATTATACTTTAAGTTCTAGGGTACATGTGCACAACGTGCAGGTTTGTTACATATGTATACATGTGCCATGTTGGTGTGCTGCATCCATTAACTCATCATTTACATTAAGTATATCTCCTAATGCTATCCCTTCCCCCGTCCCCTCCCCACAGTAGGACCCAGTGTGTGATGTTCCCCTTCCTGTGTCCAAGTGATCTCAATGAACGTTGGAAGCAAACAGTGAACAGACAGAAGGTGACTCTGATCTGAACCTCTGCAACACCTGGAGGGAATGCTTCACTTGGAAACACACTCTTGCCTACGCCTTTGGGTTAACATTCGCCATAACTCTTGATTTTATATTTTATGGGCTTCCCAGGACTTCGCTCTCAATAATCAGAAAAAACTCAGCTTGCCCACATCACTTGCCCATTAGACACTGGGCAGAGAGCCTATCTCCTTCGTCCAGGCTTGGTTTCACTCATACTTGCAAATAAAGGATGGACAACCAATAGCAAGTGAAAGCCTAAAGATGATTCATCTCAACCAAAGAGATGGTACCAAGAAGATGCATCCTTTGCATTGACACATCTGGGACAAGAATCTGCTGAGATTTTCCTCAGGGTTCTTCCTACTCTGTGAGGGACTCTCTCATTTCAGACCTCCATTCATCACCATTCTGGTTTTGGCCACACTAAGATGAGCCACAGTTACTTTTGTTTATTTATGTGTGTGTTTGTACTTTTGTTTGTATGTGTGTGTGTGTGTAACACAAACTTACATTTGTAAAACATCTATATTTATCTGTGTTCTAACTCATATCACTTTGTGTGCCATACCTGGTGGAACTGTACTCAGGAACAAGCTGCCATTCTTTGTTGACCTGGATTTGGCCGTGTTGAATGCACAAGTCAGGAAATAAACTGGTGTGCAGGCCTCAGTGAGAAAACCAAACCAAAGAGGAGAAATCGTCCCTTTTTTGGATATCAGGGTTACAGACCTGGTCCAGCCACGCCTTGACACAGTATTCTTGGATACCTGAGTTCTCTAGGACAGGAGTTTATGCTCAGAAGCTCTAATCCCAAGCTTAACTTCTTTATCTGCAAACTGGGGTCAATCATTCCTAGAGATCAGAGCAGGTCCTTAGTTACAAACTGCAGAAAGGGACTCTCCCTTAAACAACAAATGGGGCCCAGCACAGTGGCTCAAGCCTACAAACCCAGCACTTTAGGAGGCTGCAGTGGGTGAATCTCTTGAGATCAGGAGTTCAAGACCAGCCTGGCCAACAAGGCAAAACTTCATCTCTACTAAAAAAAAAAAAAAAAAGCCAGACGTGGCTGCGTGTGCCTGTAATCTCAGCTACTTGAGAGGCTGAGGCAGGAGAATTGCCTGAACCTGGGAGGTGGAGGTTGTAGTGAGCTGAGATGGCACTACTGCACTCCAGGCTGGGTGACAGAGCAAGACCCTGTCTCAATAAAAAAAAAAAAAAGGAATGTATTGAACACCTTTGAGGGCCAAGGCCTCACAGAATTGCTGGGAATATGTACAGTCTTGGAAAGCGGAAAATGGTCAGCAGCCACGGGATCTCAGAGGGCCAGGCTGCAGAAATCACACCACAGGTTCTCACTGCAGGAAGCGAGTGATACACAGATGGGTGCCGGCTGCCAAGCTCCCAGTGGAGCCCACACCTTCACATGCTCAAAGCTTAATGCTCTGGGACAGAGTGTCTGATGGACCAGATCAACAGAGGAGTGGCTGGCTCTAAGGAAATGAACTCCTTTGGGGTCCACAGGTAATGGTCACTTGCCACTGTTGTAATGTACCGAGAGGAAGGAGCCGGTGATGCCTGATCACCAAAAGTAGCAGCTGACCCCTAGACTGACCTTTCCAAGTTGCGTTGAGAATGAGAAATAATTTATCCAAAGTGTCTGATAAAGTGCCTTTGTACAATTACTGTACCCAAATCATTAATTTCATGAACTCGGAAGATATACAGAAACACTGGAGGAGAGGGAAAAATAGGTGCTCTAACTTAAGCATACAACGCAATATCAGTTATCTTCCTGGGAGGACTCCAAAGAGTCAGCATAGAACTGCGTTTTAAAAGCTCCCTCTTTTCCAGACCAAGCTGCCAGTCATGAACACGTGGCTTCTGCAGACAAAGCGAGCCCTGTGGCCTGCTGTTGGAGGCAACTCTTTTATTGCCAAAGGACATTTAAATGGAAAACAGCACATCTACCAAAATAAATGTGTCCCCAGGGAAGGAAGTAGAATTCTGGGCTGTGCTGCCCCGACAATACCATGAACCAAAAATCTGACTTTGTGGCCCCCTTAGGGGCTGGTCTATGGTGGAAAGAGAAATATAAGGTCACAGCAGAAGGTTTGCAGCTGAAAGTTAATCTTATTAAAAGACCTAAGACCATGTTCTCTTCTGGATATACAGTAGAAATGATGCTTTGGTTAATATTTTTAACATGAACGGAATGGAATGGAATGGAATGGAATAGAATGAGATAAAATGTCATTCTTTTTTCTAGAAATCTCCAAATATCCCATTTATGGTTACCCTCTGGCATGTCCAATACCAGCTTGCAGTTTTAGGCCCAGCCAGCTTAAGAATTACCTGAGGAGTCTGTTAACGGTACAGACACCTGGGATCCCCAGGGTGGCCTGGAGTTCTGAGCCAGGGGGCCTCAGTGAAGCCCAAGGATTTGTATTTTCCCTAAGCTCACCAGCCAGGGAGCCTCTGTCCTGGTGGCTAAGCCTGGGTTTGCCTTTCCCTTGCCATGGAGAAGGTTTGGTAGGACGAGCTCTGTGAAAATAGGCCCTGTTACACCAAATAAAATTTCACAGGGAATGTTAAGAAACACTGAATTATGAAACATAGAATATAGCAAACATTTAAGGAAATTGACTCATATGGGGATCTCTTCCCCTGGGCATAATTGTTACACTGGCTAGAAATCATTCTTAGCAGTTTAACAGGTCTCTTAAGTGCCCCAATTAAACAAAAGGTTTGTTATATTGGCTCAAACTATTGTGCCTATTTAGTAACAGTTTTGGCTACTGTGTCCTGAGGGCCCACGGGGTACCTGCCCTGTGCTGAGTTTTTCACACCTGATTGGATTTAACTTTCAATAAACCTCATCAGGATGGGACAGCATGATTCCATTTCACAGCTGAGAAAACTGAGGTTCAGCAAGATCTTGCCCAAGTCAAGGTCAGCATTCAAACCAAGGTCTATGTGATCCCAGAGTATATTAATCTCTGTGCTGTGTATAATAGGATCAGCATGGGACTTCTTCAATCATTCATTGTTCTGTCCTACTGATGTTCACACTGGCCATTCCTGGTATGAGCCAGATTTATTGAGGTGTCTCTGGGGCTTCTCTCAGGTGGGTAATGGAGCCAATTCCACGGCCTGCCATCCATCATTTCATGGAAAACAAGTTAAGAGGACACTAAGGCAGCTGTGACACGAGGAAATGTCACAAAATGACAACACATACCCTCACGGCCAACTGGCAGGAGCCAAAGTGAAAACTGTGTAGAGAACAGTGGAGTGAGATGTAGCAAAATTATAGCAGTTCATATCCTTGAGCTAGCAAACTGACATCTGGCAATTTATCCTAGAGAAGTAATCATGGCTGTGTGCTGTGGGTCACCTAAAACAATGCTCATTTCTGGGTTATAATAATGAAATTTGGAACCAATCTAAACCATAGGGAATAACTGAAATAAATTCTAGTACCTGCATGCAATAGAGCACCCTGCAGCCATTTAAAAGCTGCTGTGGGATGACATTCAGCCACATGGAAAGCTGTTCATAATATGCTGCGTATATGAAAATGGATTTTAAAAACCACAAAAAGGTGTTAAATTAAACAAGCAGGAAGCCTCCGTACTTTGAGTTTCTCCATAACAAAGTACACCCTAACTTAGTACATAAACAAACTGAAACTTAGGAGAACACTTTTTGTAACAAATAGCTGGTTTCAGCCAATCACAAACAACTGAGATTCAGCCAATCATGGACAGTCAATTCATAGCACCAGGCCCAAATAAGGCCGATGCCAAATAGCTGTAGCCAATCAGGTGATTTCTCTGCTTTGTTTCCATGTTCAGCCGATAAAAGCTCAGTGCTCATGCTGCTGGGCTCCCGGAACCTCTTCTGGTTCTGAGTGCTGTAGATTCATGAACCATTCTTTGCTCAAATACACTCTGTTAAATTTAATTTGGAAATTTGAAGTTTTCCTCTAACAGAGGTTATAAAGAATTATATGAAGATGGTACTCTCATTTTGACAGTGAGAAAGATTTTTTTTACTTGAAGAAAGGAAATACCAACATCTTAAGTGTCTAATTCTCATTATCCTTTTTCTTGCCTGTATTTTATTTATGTTTCCATAATGACTCTGTTTTACTTTTACAAGTAGAAAAAAATCCATAACTGCTTAAAGCAAGAAATGATGGTCACAGACAACTTGAAGGGATTTGGATGGTGCATCTATATGAAACCATCTTCGCCCCACCCACCTCTTCTGGCTGTCCCACAGACCTCAGCCTTCTGCTGCAGTTCGGAGCCCCAGACAGTGCCAGTGTGATTCACTACATCCTAAACAGGGCTGTCTTAGAGTCTTCCTGGAAATGCAGAAATCCCCAGGCCATACATGCCCCAAAGTGATGATGTCACAGGGAGTCTGGTTTCCCTGCTTGTCACTGAGCAATCCTAGGGTGCTCTGATCACACGCACTTCTGATTCTCCAACCCTTGCTGCACCTACAGATCCCCAAGAGGAAGCTGAAGAGTCACCCAATCTGGAAGGATTCCCACACCCTTGACATCAGAAAAGGAAATGAACATGTCTTCTGCTTTCCCAGGGTCCCTGGTAGGAGGGCTGCAGCGGCCTCATTCATTCATTTGTGCCAGGCACCCTGTTAATCATGGAGATACCATGTTGACCTGCCTTTGAGGAGATCATATTCTAGTGGGAGAGCGGAGCAGCGAGATGGCCACGTGTAGATGGTGCTATATGAAGGGTAAGTGCAGCATACCGTGGAAGCACTTAGGAGGGACTCTTCACCCATATTTGGAGGTTCTGAGAAGTTTTTCAAAGGACGTAATGCTCAGCATTGATAGAGAAGAGAATTAGGGAGGGGTCACTGGCACAATCTCATAGAAGGTACAGGATAATGCTGGAAGATGCCTTTTCACAGTCTACCATTCGTGGCTCATGAATAAGGGTGATTCTGCAGTCGCTTACCAGCTCAATAGGGTCTGAGGGCCCTGAGTCTGATTGTAGGGCCCCAGAACCCTGGTCACGTGACCAGATAGAATCTGAGAAGAGCCAGGAGGAATCCAGGAGCCCAGGGGAAGGAGGGTAAGAAAACCCAAGCCAGATATCAGGTCTGACCAAGCCTCCAATCTGAAGGTGACTGGGCAGAGATGGAGAATCTGGGTGGGAGACTGTGGGTAGGGGTGAAGAGGGTGTAGGGGGAGGAAGAACCAGCTGCAGAGGGACAGCAGAGGGCGAGAGAGAGGTGTGGCTTGGCAAAGTCCCCAGGAGAAGCCAGAGGTAGTTGCTGCTACAGATCTCTCTCTCTGCTGGAATTGTTCTTTCATCCTCCTCAGCCTTTGGTGTCAGCAGGAGTAAGCCACAGGCAGGCATAGAGGGAAAGAAGGGACAAGGATTGAAGAGTGGCTTGACATTAAGCATAAGAGAGGAGATGGTATACATGACTTAATAAAGGAGAGCTGGAGATGAACGAAGATGCCCCTAAGTGGCATATGCGGATTTCTGCATTTCCAGAAAGACTCTGAGCCACTCAGAGATTCAAGAGATCTGTACCACTCAGGGATTTTCTCCAGGGTCAGCCTCGTACCTCCCCACCTCCTGACACTCTGCCTCCATCCAAGGCTCTTTCCTAACCTGGATCCCACCTCCCTCCCAGGGGAGTGTTTCCTTATGGCTGTATTTGGCACCCATCAGCATGCAGCAACTGATTGCCACTCAATTCCCAACCAGTCAATGGAGAAGCCCCTACACTAGGCCCACTCTGGGCTTGTTTCAATGGGACCACAGCAGTTGTTCCATCCATCACTTGATTTGTGCATTTATTTCCTGTTCATTGCTTTTTCTTCCACTGCTTGAGTAGAGTTAGTTATTTGTGGGAAGGACCCTGTCTGCCTCATTCATCACCATAATTCAATGCTTAGAACAGTTGCTGGTATACAGTATGTCTCAATTTAAAAATTACTGAATGAATGAATGACTGATTGTGTATGGGGGAAAAGAAAACAAGCTTCGGAATCAGATGCAGACAATCTTAGGACTGAGCCCAGCTCCACCCTTGGGGTAACCTGTAAGCCCAGCATCCTGATTTGTCAAATGGGATGTGCAGGACTGTGGGTTTGCAAAGTGCCTCATATGAAATAAGTATTCTAAAAGGTAGTTGTATGTATTTTATAATGTATTATAAAGAATGAGGGGAACTGTGCTTTCATGCCAGAGGCAGGATGGAGTGAGAGCCAGCCCTGCTGACTGGGCAGCAGGAGGCTGGAGAAGCACACCATCTTTATCGGTCAGAAAGGGGAGGACAGAAGGAGCAGGATGAAATGGCTGGCTCTAAGGACTGCCAACCTATCACACAGAGGAAAGGGAAGCCTGAGCTCCCAGGCTGCTCTACTCTGGAGGGCAGATTTAGTGAGGTTTCTCAGAGCATTCCCTGGGCAAGTACCAGAGCAAACAGCATGGCCGCCATCGTTGCTCAGTAGCACCTATGTTTGGTGGAGAGGAGGTTTATCTTGGCTTAGCTCCATCACCCCGCTGCCCTCATTACCCCCAGGCAGATATCAGCATCCTTGCATCTGACTATGCAGACCACCCTGATGTACTTGTTCCTGTCCTACTCAGTGCAGAGCTTCCTGGGGAAACTGAGCAATGCTTCAGAAATTACACGTGCCAAAAAAAAACCTAACAATAATAATAAAGAAAAAGGAAAAGAAAAGAAAAAAGAAATGCAACTGGCTTGTGAAACAGGAGCATCCGTCTGGGAAGCAGGCCATGGAGTTGACGGCAATGGCAGGTAAAGGGCCCGGCACCATGCACGCCCATGTCTGGAAGGGAGTTATGCTTGGACAGGGTTTAGGTCAACAGGAAGCACCTACAGCTGGCCTTCTTGAGCTTACTCTGGGGCATTCCTTTGTTTCTTGAATAGAACAGCAAGAAAAACAGCCCTCACTACTTGAGCTCCTATTTCGTTCTCCCTCTAGCCACGTGCAGTTGTGTTTATGTAAGTTTTACGCACTTATGACGTGAACTCTGTTGGCAGGAACTTACCAGTATTACTTCACCTCCATTTGCCTTCCCTCGATGGCTGGAGAGCCGTGTGAGTGCTGTTCTAGGACTCAGCCTATCCAGTATGAGTCACAGCTATGTGATCTTGGCCCTCCCTGCCACTGACTAGGTCATACAGTCCGGGGTGCTGATTTTCAGGTCCTTCCACCTTAAAAATAGTACCTGTCATTCAGTGATTCTCAGTCACAAGAGGCTCTCAGAGGCTCTACAGCCAACAAATGTGGTTGGTTTGTCCTTTTTTTTTTTTTTTTTTTGATAGTTGATGTACTCATCTTCTACTGCTGCTGTAACAAATTACCACAAATTTCATAACTTTAAAACAACACTAATATTTTACCTTACAGTTGAAGAGGTCAAAAATCTGCAACAGTTCTCACTGGGCTAAAATCAAAAGCCGTGTTCCTTTCTGAAGTTTCCAGGAAAGAATCCCTTTCCTCGCTTTCCCCGGTTCTAGAGGCCGCTCACGTTCCTTGGCTTGTGGCTCCATGCCTTCATCTTCAACATCAGCAATGTTGCATCTCTGTGCCTGGCTTCCACAGTCACATCTCCCTCTGATGCCTCCTTTGCCCACCTCTCCTCTTCCACTTTTAAGGGCCCTTGTGATTACACTGCACCTATCCAGATATTCTAGGCTTGTCTCCCTGTTTTAAGGCCAGCTGATTAGCAACCTCAAATCCATCCGCAACCTTAATTCCTCTTTTCCATGTAACTTAACGTATTCAGATTCCAGAATGAAGATGTGTACATCTTTGGGGGTCATTATTCTGCCTACCACAGTTGCCCACATTTTTCTTTTTGATTTTTTTAAACATAATATCTAGCTTTCTACCTTTTCTTAAACAAAAATCTGGCAACACAAGACCCACATTATTGCCTAATGTGCCCCATTACAGTATGGCAATGATGCACTTGGCTTGAGTGGCTCCCTGTTTGGCCCAGGCCCCACCTTGCCTTACTGCACCCCCACACAATGCCCAGAGTAGGTTGCATCAGGCGGTCAGTTATCCCATCAGACGTGCTTCATTCATTTGCATTTCCCCCTGGCCTTATCACCCTTCGAGCCTGCAGCACCTCCTTGAAATTATTAGGAACCCTTCGAGCCTGCAGCACCTCCTTGAAATTATTAGGAAAACCCAACTCCACACTTTTGCTCTCTGTTTACATCGGAAATATTACAGAGTACTGCATGCCACTGGTGCACACCCACATGTGATACAGGAGAGGGGAGCTCAGGGTTACCTCCAACCCGGGCATGCACAGCAGTGGAGAACAGACTGTCACTCAGGGCCGGTCCCTGGGGAGGGATGAATGAGTCAGATATGTTTATATTAGTGAAAACTGCGAGCAAGGACACCATCTATAGTGTGCCAGGGGCTGTGATCCATGCTTCTAATTCTATTTCACTGAATCCTCATAGCCACTTAATGAGATTCATGCTATTGTTTAGCTTTTTCCCATACCCCCATGGCAACTGTGGTACAGAGAAGTTAAGTAAGTTGCACCAGGTCACACAGCTGGAGTGTAACAGAGTTGGGATTCAAACATGTTATTCTGACTCCAGAGTCTGCGCTTTGGCTCCTGTAGGTTCTGTCTCTAGAAGGAAAAAAATATCTGCGGTTTGAAACTTTTGAGGGGTTGGACTTGGGAAGAAAAGCTAGACCAGGAGGATCGTTCTGCCAAATCTCCAGAATGGATTTGGGTCCCTCTGAGAAACCAGGTCCACACAGGAAGCCTCCAGAACAGAAACAAAGGCCCTCCATAATGGGACGCTGCAGTTTTGTGAAATTCTGGCCTTGAGTTGTTTAGGACAGACTTCCTAAATCACAAGCCTGACCGTCAGGGAGCACAAGACCCTGGTAAGACGGCCTGAAATCTACATCAGATAGCAAAGAACAATGGCAGGGCTGAGGGGGATGACACAGGGGAAGTCTGCTTGTAAGAATCTGGCGCTTCTGTTGGCTAGTCACACATTAAATTTAGAGCTATGAGCCTATGGAGTCTCCTTGGCTTAAAGATAAGGTGGACCTTCCAGTTCCAGTAAGGGCAGGATAAGGGAATGCTCTGAAGAGGCCTCATGAAACAGCTGGGAATGAATAGGAGCTGGGCTCAGGGAACATAAGCTATTGGCACGTGCTCAAACTATCCCCACCTGAGTTATGTTTGGAGTTTCTGCCTGTGATGAAAAGTATTCCAATTTTCTGCTAAATGCAAATAGAGTCACTATTTGTCGCAACAAGTAAGGAGTAGGAAATTCTGCTTTAGTGGAGCAGATGAAACTCTGCAGGAGGAAAACAGACCAAGGCATCAGTATAATGGGGTGAGAACTCTGTGACTGGGGATCCCATATGTTTCCATTGCCGGGGCAGCCCCAAAGTCTGCCTGCCATCCCAACATATCACAAGCAGCATCCCTTCCACTTCCAAAAACATCCTAGTTTGGCAGATCACATATACCATCACCCTCTGATATTCCATGAAAGCTTTTCAGATAAATTCTTGATATCAGATAATTTTTATTTTATTTGTTTTATTTTTTTGAGACGGAGTCTTGCTCTGTCGCCCAGGCTGGAGTGCAGTGGTGTGATCTTGGCTCACTGCAACCTCTGCCTCCTGGGTTCAAGCGATTCTCCTGCCTCAGCCTCCCGAGTAGCTGGGACTACAGGCGTGTGCTACCACATCCGGCTCACTTTTGTATGCCCCATCTCTACTAAAAACACAAAAAAGATAATTTGTTTCTTTTGCTTGGGTCTTCAAAGAGAGGTGAACTGAAAATTAATCTGCCACTGAGAGGAGCATGGACTAAAAGGAAGCTCTCGAAATTGTCTGGGGGATGGAAATGAACTTGTAGCATCTCCATGTCAGATATGTCAGACACAGGACAGACATGTAACACGAGCAACTTCGTGTGTCAGCAAAAGCATGTGAAGTGGGATGTTAAGTTTTATCAGTCCGTTTTAAAGATGAGGAAACTTTAAAAGGGGCTCAAGTTTGGACACTCAGCTGATGGCACTGCTTGAGTAGAATATAAGCCTAGGACCTCCTCATCTGCCAGTCTTTGACTCTTCCTTACTCCACTTACCTCCTTTTCCCCCTTGAGACTGTTTGGACAAATTAAAGAATGGTCTATGTATGTGGAAGAGTTGGGGTTTGGGTTGCAAGCAACAGAACCTAACTCTGTGCAACCTGAGCAACAAAGTTACTTGTTGGAAGGATATAGAGGCATTTGCATACTCAAAAGGACAGTTTTAAGAGCAGGCTTGGAATGTGGAGGAGCCAGGCAGCTCCAGGTTCATAACAGGAGCAATTCAGGCTTCCTTGAGGCCCCAGGCTGGAATGAATGGAAGCTTGTGGTCATTTTCCTCCTTTATTTAACTCTTTTCCTCCACCACCTCCACCTCCCACCTGTAACTCAGCCTGACCCAGCCAAGCTCTGCAGCCTTTAGCAGGTGTCTTTCTACAGACAGGATACAACTGAGGGACTCAGTGAGCCTGCAAAACTCATAGAGCATTAGATTGCTGGGCTTAATTATTTTTAATTAGAGAAAAATGTATGCAAACCAAGGATCATCATTTTAGAAGAACTCAAAAGCAAATTATCCTGTCTTTCCTAATAAAAGTGGTTGAAAAGACCTGCTTTAAAATATCGATAATTCATTTCGTAACATTTCTATCCTTGAAAAGTGCATCTTTTGGTGGAAAGTCTTAGTGTCAGGCAGATCTGGTTTCAAAGCCCACATTTTACCTCTGACGAACTGTGAGGCCTTGGAAAAGCATTTGGTCTCCCCAAGCCTTTCTTTTCAATCTATAGAGTATGTATGACTCTACCCCCCTTTCACAAACAGCAGTTACGAGGGCTATGTGACATCGTACACACATGGACCTACACTCTTTTTGCCAAGCCCTTGAAGCCTTGTGGAAGGGTTGGTAGACAAATTACATGCAATCAGAATGCGCCCACTTCTCAAACCTACTCTGAACCTTCATTTATGCTGTTCTCATTTGCTGCAAGCCACTTCATCTTAGGGACGTGGTTGCACTTTCTGGGCCCACAGCTCTTCCTTGTGGAGAAGCAGCTGAAGTTGGTCACAGGTGCCTTTGCTGACTGGGGATAAACTCCATTTGCTTTATTTTCTGGCACTTCCCACCCCCCAGAAACCTTGCCTTCTTCCAACTTGCCAAGGAAGAAGACAAGGATTTTTCTATTAAATTGAGAAGCCTGTTACCCCCTCTCTGGCCCCCAGCCCCTACTCCACCCCCTTTGCTGGCACTTGGGGAGTTTCCCTTCACAGCAAAGCTATCTGGGTTTAGGCTGCCAAAATCAAAAATAGGGCAGCCAGGGAGGGGAGGTTTGACAGGAAGTCCAAATAAGTACTTCCTCCTACCCACCTTTGAACTTCTGAGGCACTTCAACTAAAATAGTCGAGCAAGGGACACAGAGAAAGGGGATGAAAGAGTTTTTTAAAAAGAATGAAATTGTCAACTGGGAGGAAGTGGAAAATATTGCTTTTCGTTGCCTTGCACAGGAGAGCTGGCTCATGTTTTCCCCGTGCCGTCTCCCAGGGTGGCGGAGGCCAGAGCTGTGTCCAGGCTTGGGGGCAGGGAGCTCAGTGACTGTCCAGGTAGAGCGGAGTGTGGCCTGCAGGAGGGCTCCTATGGGGTCGCTGTGCGGCCCCCTCCCCACCGCCTCCCGCCCACAGCCTGCAGGAGTGCTGTGAGCACTGGCGCTCTGCATGGAGGATGCGTTGCGTGGAAGGCAGGTCTCCCCCTGCCTGCACACTCTTTCTGAGGCCGGCTTATAGAGTTCTGTGCCTTCTTGTATGGCTGCTGGAGTGTGTGGGCCCCTCTGTCCAGCAGAGCAGTCAGGGCCCCTTCCTGGCTCTGCTAGCTCCACCGAACTCTTCCACGTAGTGGAGCCCTTTGCCATCCACAAGGATCCCAGGCATGGAGGGTGCTCCCACTGCCTGCCTTAAGGATGGAGGGGAAAACTGCCCCCTCTCCCTGTGAGGATGACAGCTGCAGCCTTTGCTCCCATGCAGGCCCTCTAGAAAGTTCCAACAGCAAGGCACTTCAGCCTCTGGTGATAAATCTGAGACGTTAAAAAGTTGGTGGGAGTGAGGCTGGGTGGACACAGGCGAGGGCATCCTCCGATTGCCTGTGGTGTCTGTCCCATGTCAGCATCCTCTCAGGGCCACATACCACCACCTTATTCTCTCTCCCATGGTCAGAACCCTCTGTCCAAGTCAAATTCAAATAAGCACTTCCTCCCACCCACGTTCTAACTTCTTGTGTTCCTCTCCTAAGAAGGTCAGCGCATTCTTGTCTGTGAAGTCCCTGCTTTCCATTCTCCCCATCCCCTAAGCATCAGCTCCCCGGACTCTTCCCCCAACCCCACACACAAAAGCTGCAACTCCCAAATCTCTTCTAAGGAATTGTGCATTTCTCTCACCTCTAGAATTAGCTGTGAAAGAAGGCAGTTATCTACCCACCTGATTTTGCTGTGGGTCAGATGGAAAGGGAGGGAGCTGGGAGTCTGGACGTGGCGGGTGGGGTGGGGAGATTTGGGCGATGCTCTGGGCTGCAGTTTGCTGCTACCACATCCACTGTTCCTTCCTAAGCTCTCACAATCTGACACAGCCCTCCCTGCATGTACTGCTTTCTTGTCCACAGCCTCCACTGGTTGTGCAGTAAAGATTCCTATCCCTTGACCGGACACAGTGGCTCACACCTGTAATCCTAGCACTTCGGGAGGTCAAGGCAGGTGGATTGCCTGAGCTCAGGAGTTCGAGACCAGCCTGCGCAACAAGGTGAAACCCCATCTCTACTAAAAATACAAAAAATTAGCTGGGCGTGGTGGCATGCACCTGTTGTCCCAGCTACTCGGAAGGCTGAGGCAGGAGAATTGCTTGGATCCGGGAGGCGGAGGTTGCAGTGAGCGGAGAGGATACCGCTGCACTCCAGCCTGGACGACAGAGTGAGACTCTGTTTCAAAAAAAAAAAAAAAAAAAAAAAAAAAAAACCAAGAGCAAAAACAAAGAACCAAGAAAAAGAAAAACCATTCCTATCCCAGGAGCCGTGTTTCTGTGTAGGAGCAGAATTGTCTTTTTTTTTTTTTGAGACGGAGTCTTGCTGTGTCACCCAGGCTGGAGTGCAGTGGCACCATCTCAGCTTGCTGCAACCTCCACCTCCCGGGTTCAGTCATTTCTGTCTCAGCCTCCCCAGTAGCTGCGACTGTAAGTGCTCACGTCACCATGCCTGGCTAATTTTTGTATTTTTAGTAGAGACAGGGTTTCACCATATTGGTCAGGCCAGTCTTGAACTCCTGACCTCAGATTATCCGCTCGCCTTGGCCTCCCAAAGTGCTGGAATTGACCCACCACGTGACTCTCAGGCATGAACCACTGTGCCCAGCCCCTAGAACGTTGTTTTTATTCTGCTCAGAGATTGTTTGCCTTTTCCCAAATCTTGAGGTATGCATCACAAAGCCTCACAAGGCCTCTGTAACCTTGTTCCTTCATAAGTGCTGAGTTCTCCACCTGGTTGTGGGGAGGGAGAGAGACATGGGCGAGGGTATCCCCACCACTGCTTCAAATTATTGTGCGCTACTGGATCCCCACCCTCTGCTCTGCTTTATGCTTGAAGCCAACAGACAGATGTTGTACACCCAACTGCTGCCCCTGGCCTCCATGGTCATGGCAGCCCCTCTGTCGGGGGCTGTACCCAGAGGCTGCTGTCATGGCCACCCCATTTTGGAGGTGAGGGGCCTGCAGCTGAGCCCGCACAGGGTCACACTGGTTCTTCTGGTCTCCTGAGTCTCTCTTGGGGGCTAACTAGCCCAGTCTCCGGAACTTCAGGAACCCTCCAGCCAGAGACAGGAGATGTGAAACTCGTGAGTGTTGAGAAATCAGCAAGGCCTGGGGAAGAGGAAAGTCTCCAGGCCTGAAGCAACATGCTTCCCCTTGCACCAGCTGCCCTTTCTGAGGAATGGGCTTGTGGTTCTGTGGGGAGGGAACACCAAATGCCCGCCTCGTGCAGAGTGCTGCACCCTTTACTGAGCTTGTTCAGATTGACAACCTCTCTTTCTCCTCACCAGAGGCCACAGAGAAGAAACTGCTCAGGCTCTGGAGACAGACTGGGTTTGAATCCCAAGTCTACTTTGGGCAGTTTCTGTAACATCTCAGAGTCTCAAGGTGGCAAATGGCCAAGGACAGGGGCTCTGGACTCAGATCAACTTTGGAAGAGTCCTGGATGCACCCCCTACACTGGATTCAGAGGGCAAGTAGTTCACCTCTTGGAGCCTCAATTTTCTCTTCTGTAGAGTAGGAGCAATAATAGTGCCAGCAATTAAGATAGTCAGGAAGAAGTTCTTAGCTTGTGCTCTCTGGCGCATAGGAAGAGCTCAAGGCGTCATGTCTCTTATGTTTCTCAAAGTCGCCATTATTGTCATCCAGGTTTCTTAGCTGCTTTGTCTGTCTTCTAAATGAGCTCCATGGATCCTCCATCTTGGCCACATTAATTAGATAATTCTTTCTAAAGGAGCCTAATATTTAGTGATACCTTCATTATAACTGCTTTTCTGTAGATTTTTCTTATCCTGAGTGGGGTGAACATCATTAAAAAAAATTAGGCCAGTCTTGGTGGCTTACACTTACAATCCCAGCACTTTGTAATTCCAAGATGGGAGGGTCACTTGAGACCAAGAGTTGAAGACCAGCTAGGAAAACAAAGCAAGACTCCATCTCCACAAAAAAGTAAAAATAAAAAAATGAGCCGAGCGTGGTAGTGCATGCCTGTACTCCCAGCTACTTGGGAGGCTGAGGTAGAGGATCACTTGATCCCAGGAGTTCGAGGTTACAGTAAGCTATAATTGTACCACTTCATTCCAGGTTGGGCAATACAGGGACACCCCATCTCTAAACAAAAAAACAAAAGCAAATAAAAAGAAGAAATGAAAATAAAATGTGGAGGTCAGAGTGGAAGCAGGTGTGAGAGGGTCCAGCAGAAGAAAACATGGCTGCCAAAGTATTTGAGTCCATTGGCAAGTTTGGCCTGGCCTTAGCTGTTACAGGAGGCGTGGTGAACTCTGCCTTATATAATGTGGATGCTGGGCGCAGAGCTGTCATCTTTGACCGGTTCCTTGGAGTACAGGACATTGTGGTAGGGGAAGGGACTCACTTTCTCATCCCATGGGTACAGAAACCAATTATCTTTGACTGCCGTTCTCGACCACGTAATGTGCCGGTCATCGCTGGTAGCAAAGATTTACAGAATGTCAACATCACACTGCGCATCCTCTTCCGGCCCGTCGCTAGCCAGCTTCCTCGCATCTTCACCAGCATCGGAGAGGACTATGATGAGCGTGTGCTGCCATCCATCACAACCGAGATCCTCAAGTCAGTGGTGGCTTGCTTTGATGCTGGAGAACTAATCACCCAGAGAGAGCTGGTCTCCAGGCAGGTGAGCGACGATCTTACAGAGCGAGCAGCCACCTTTGGGCTCATCCTGGATGACGTGTCCTTGACACATCTGACCTTCGGGAAGGAGTTCACAGAAGCGGTGGAAGCCAAACAGGTGGCTCAGCAGGAAGCAGAGAGGGCCAGATTTGTGGTGGAAAAGGCTGAGCAGCAAAAAAAGGCAGCCATCATCTCTGCTGAGGGTGACTCCAAGGCGGCTGAGCTGATTGCCAACTCACTGGCCACTGCAGGGGACGGCCTGATCGAGCTGAGCAAGCTGGAAGCCGCGGAGGACATCGCATACCAGCTCTCACGTTCTCGGAACATCACCTACCTGCCAGCGGGGCAGTCTGTGCTCCTCCAGCTGCCCCAGTGAGGGCCCACCCTGCCTGCACCTCCGCGGGCTGACTGGGCCACAGCCCCGATGATTCTTAACACTGCCTTCCTTCTGCCCCCACCCCAGAAATCACTGTGAAATTTCATGATTGGCTTAAAGTGAAGGAAATAAAGGTAAAATAACTTCAGATCTCTGAAAAAAAAAAAAAAGAAATGAAAATAAAATAAAGTAAAATTGCTTCTACTTTTAAGGATGATCTGGAATGTTCCTTTTCATAGGTGGCATGTGTTTTGAGAGAGAGAGAGATTGATTGATCCAGGTCAGGAATGCCCTCCCTTTTACTCCATCCTCCACAGCCCTGCTTAAATCCCAGTTAATTCCATGACATCTTCTGTGCTTACTCTATTTCAAAGTGATTTCTCTCTCTCTTTCTCTTCAAATGGCTTTTTATTGTTCACTGCTATGCTAGTGATTTGAAAGACCAGATGACCTCTCACCCATGACGGAGCTTTTGTACAGCAGGGCTGTGCTTTATACAGAATGATCAGCTACCAAGAGCTCTTAGATGCAGCCCAGGAGCAATGGCTTACGCCTGTAATCCCAGCACTTTGGAAGGCTGAGGC
>NW_012115932.1:14271727-14279905 GCF_000951035.1 Colobus angolensis palliatus | reverse complement strand
AAAGAAAGAAAGAAAGAAAGAAAGAAAGAAAGAAAGAAAGAAAGAAAGAAAGAAGGAAGGAAGGAAGGAAGGAAGGAAGGAAGGAAGGAAGGAAGGAAAGAAAAGAAAGAAAAAGAAGGAAGGAAGGAAGGAAGGAAGGAAAGAAAGAAAGAAAGAAAGAAAGAAAGAAAGAAAGAAAGAAAGAAAGAAAGAAAGAAAGAAAGAAAGAAAGAAAAGAAAAGAAAGAGCTCTTAGGTGTGAGGCCCTGCAAGGAGCAAATGGGCTGGGCTACCTTCACTAATGCCCTCAGCACCTTCTAAGGTGAGGCTAACACCAGCTCACATTGATGAGCTGGTGCTGGGCCTGGAACAAAATGTGTATTTCATTTAAGCTGCCCACCAGCTTGTGAGGCTGGTGCATTACAGTGACGGCGGGGCTCCTCAGAGTGTGTATAAGACAGAAACTGTGCATGGCCAAAGCTATGCTTGAAAACCCTCAGGGAGGCACCACCTCAAGGACCAACATAGCATCACTTAGTAAAGGCAACAGCCTTGGAACAGATGACTCTGTGTGTGTGTGTGTGTAGCATTAGATGAAGTAGTAACTTATGTTTAGAGGTTGCCTTATTGCACATAGTTGCTTTTACACACTGGACTCACCCTCTGCCAATAAGTTGTTCAATTATGAGAAATAAACAATGTCTGAAACTAAGAAAACAGCAGATTCTCACCTCCTATCTCCAGGGAATGTGCTCTTTGGCTGGAATATATGGCAGAATCAATAGTGAATAAAACATATTGTGGAAACAATAGTGAATAGAATATATGACACTATCAATAGCAATCGTTAAGTTTTTTTGCTTTTTAATTTTTCTTTTTAGGTTTGTCTAGTTAAATGCATCTAAGTTTCATGTGTATATGAAGAATCACTGTTTTCCGATTATACAGATTTGGAGACTGAGATTCCCAGCTTTTAAGTCCTTGCCTAAGGTTGCATAGCACAGAAATAGTCACATCAGAAACTGAGCCCTGTCCGCACAGTGCAGCACTTTGTTCAGCCCTGGGTGCCTGACTCACTCACTCCTTGAGGACCCTCTCATGACAACTGTAAATAGGCAGCTGAAAGAATCCCAATCTTTGATGGTGGGAGGGGAAGATAGTTGGAAAGCATTAAAAGACCACGCTCCAGCAATTCACTGATGTGGGAAATTGTCTGTATTTCAGGTCAACCATCAGCATAGATTTTGGTCTGCAAAGCGCCAGCTGAGCAAGAATGCCGTGTAGACATACGGGTGCCCAGAGTTTAAAGGAAAAATACTCAGACTCACACTGGAGTTTAAGATCCCTTCATTGCCTCTCCTACTGGGTTGTAGTGACTGGAGTCAGTGGGGAATTACCAACCCTGGGGCTCTCTCTGCATCTCAAGCCCCCAGAGCTGGGCTTCCTTGTTTACTTATTTAGAGCCCAGCAGAGGAAGTGGTAAAGGAAACTAGCTGAGTCGTTTTCTGAGAAGAGACCATATTTGTTCGCAGAGGAAGTTGTTGCTTTCTGGGATCTGGCTACGGCAGAAAAGACATCGGCTCCAAAAAGGGTGTTCCACAGGGTAGCAGGGAGTTGGAAGAGCCAAGAACGCCTCCGAGCTCTGGATTTGAGCTTCTCTGCCCATGGGTGCAGTGCCCATGCTCAGCTTGTGAGCTTCCTCCCGGGAGAGCAGCCATGGCACTGAGGAATGTGCCCTTTCGCTCAGAGGTCCTGGGCTGGGACCCTGACAGCCTTGCTGACTATTTCAAGAAGGTGAGCCTTGCTCTTGTGTGGGTGATCATGAGGATAGTGCCCTTGGTGGGCTGAACTGAGGCTTGACAATGGAATTGGGGCAGAATGTGGGAGGTGTATAAGATAGCAATGGAATCCTATGGCAACTTTACTGGTTGAGTGAGCGCCATGTAGACCGCTGAGTTTTCCTGGCGATGAGTTCTGGAGAGAAGGATGTGAGCAGGAGCCCTCAAATGAGTATGTGCCTATTATGTGCTAGGGTTTGAATTCAGTGTTTCACAGGCACCATCCCATTTAATGCTCCCTACTATCCTGTGAGGGCAGCATTGTTATCCCCTTGACTCAGCTGTAAAATCAGCTCAGGGAACTGAAATGGTCCGAAGCCCTAGGGACCACATGTGATAGAGGCAAGTTTCAAGTCACACCTATCTGGTTTTAAAGTCCATGCTCTGAGATGCAGAGAACTGTTGCAACTGCTAATGAGATCAATGCTCGTTACTAGAAAGGGGAGACATGGCGTCCTGGAGGCGGGAGAAATAATAGGCAGGGTGGGAGGGCTGGTTAGAGGACTAAGATGAGCAGGTGCCAGACACGGCATTTAGGCTTTCACTGCTCACAACCCTGAGGGGGGTCCTCAAGCTTCTGCTTGAGGCAGAGTCTCCTTGGAGCTTTATGAGAGTCTTGTGAAGCAGGCCAGAAAACTGATATGAGCCCCAATTTATAGCTATGAAAACTGAGGCCCCTAGAGGGGAAGAGGCTTGTGGCAGTGCTGGGACCAGAATGTTGCTGTCCTGTCTTCTGGGCTGAGAAGAAAGACTGAAGGATCCCTGTGCTTGGTCATTGGCAGAAGGGGACCACACATCTGCTTGGGCAGATCTCAAGCCACATGACTTAGTTAGGGTCCCTCTACCCTGACCATGCGGTAAGATGCCTTGTGAGAGACATTTAAGCTTCTGACACCCTCATCCCTGCAGGCTGGCATCAGATTCTGTTAACATTCCAGACTGTCATAAAGATGAGGTTGTAAAGCTAAGATGGTAGAAGTCATCTAATTCAGCTTCCTGTTTTTCCTGGGGAAATTGAGATTCAAGCGGGTAGACGAGGTTCCCTAGGACATATAGCCAAACCTGGAGTCTACGCAGTTCCAAGGCATTTATAGTCACAGCTGTTCTACCCCAACCTGAAGAAGAAAATGCGAACATGTTAAACTAGGTGTGGTATGGTAGGGGTGCAGCTCACAGATCCTGTTTTTTGGGGGTTTTTTTTGCCACATTTAGTGCTTTCATTTCTGTTATGTTCCTTCTGCAAGGTCATAATAAACTTAGGTTTCAGCAAATACTGTTGCACAACTGGTTTTTTGAAGGTTGTTTCTAAATATCTTTCTCAAATATAGACCAAATAAGATAGGGCAACAAGGTAAAATTTGCCAAGAGGGAATAAAGTGGCATGTTACCTCATTACCTCGGTAAAGGAAAAATAAAGGAATTGAGAATTATGAAGAGAAAGACTTGAAATGGGCTGAGAGGCACAGACAGGCCTGACCTTCAGGTGTGACCAGGAGAATTACACAATCCAATTGAACAACAGAGAATTGATCCCTAAAACTCCCGTCAGTACAGGGAGATGGACCATGGGTCAGGGATGGTATAGGAAGACCTCTGTGCCTGAGCTGGGGGAAGGGAGAATTTTCTTCCTGGATATCTCAGACCCCAGGACAAATCTACAGCACCCAGGCAGGTTCCTTCTTCTGGCATAAATGGACTGAGGGGAGAAACTAGGAGCTGAGGTGAATCTGTGATCATGGAAGTCCTAGTCTCTCCACAGACTTGGATAGAAACCCCTCAGATTCTGAGTACCTCAGCCCCCTGAAAGAAAATACCAAATGAATGGACCGCAGAGTTGTTTAGGAATGGATCTCAGCCATCAATCATGACATGTAAAGGATTGATCTGCGGATGCAAACTCTACCCAAGTAGTGGGGTCAGGCCTCTCCTGGAGACGCCTCCCTTGGAGTCACCTTCCGAGTTAGCTCTGGAGTCAGACACACCTTGCCCTGGCTCTGCCACCTGCTAGCTTGGCGACTTTCCCATAGTTGCTTTGCTTCTCTGTGCCTCAACTTTCTCATCAGTGAAATAGAGATATGAACAGTAACTAACTCCGTGGGCTGGTTGTGAGGATTAAAGGAAATGATGGGTGTAAGGCACTCAGCAGACAGATGGGTCCTAATGCATGTTCCATCTGCCCTTTTTCCTTCTCTATTAACTGGCTCCTAGCTGGGGACACCAATGCAGACTGGTGGGATTTTGTGTCTTCTTGTCTCTGACATGAGTACCTCATCCTGTGTCTGGAATATAAGCTCCTGAGGACTGAGACCATGTTGTATATTTGTTCAATCTGTCCAATTCCTTTTGACTTGCAGGAGAACGTCTTTGGGTCACGCAGTGGAGAGGCACTGGCTCAGAGCTATGTGTCCTAATCCCAGGTGGGGTCCCAGCTGGTATCCCAGCACACTGTGTGACCTTAGACCAGCCTCTTTGCCTCTAGAGGCCTCAGTCTTCCTTACTACAAATCCAGGTAACTTTTCTGGACCACTTTATGCTCCTTAAAAATACAGATTTGAGGTCCACAAGCCCAGATCTTGCTGGAGCAGAATCAAATGCCTGGGTCCCAGTCTGCAGGACTCTCTGCTGATCTAGACACAAAGTTAGCACTCTTCAAAATCATCTGGTTTATCTGATAATGATAACAGTGAGGATGATGAATTAAAGGCAGTTGACTCTTCCAAGAACCACTTACCCCCCACTGCCTGTACATAAAGGGGATACCAGGGCTCCACAGATGAGACATGTTTTCAATATCAACTTCTAAATCAGCTTTCTGAGTATGATATTCATCCCCCCCTTCCAAGCTAAGACATCACAACAATTGTATTTATTCTTTGGATTTGTCAGCTATAAGATAAAAAGATGGTTTAAAATGTGCTCCAAAAGAAGGCTGCTACAAACCATGAGCCCCCCACCCCTTGTGAGGAGAACCTGGGATCCTCAAGGAGAAGCATTTAACCTTAAATGCTCCACCTCAAAGCAGCAAGCTGAGAGATACTTCAAATGTGAACATTTATGCTGTTGAGGACAAGTTGAAACCAGCACTTCATTTGATTGCTGATTGATTTAGGAAAATAACCAAGGTCTTAAAAATGCTCATTCATATGGATCCTATATAACTCTGTTCTGAGATTCTGACTTAAACAATTTATCTCAAAGAGGGAGGAAAAAGTTTTGCAAAATAGTATCCATGATGGTCTCTATTTTGATTGGGATGATGTACTGCAAATAAATGAAGCTGCGTTTTCATTTGCTCATTTTACTTACCGTATGTAAGTTATACTGTTATTAAAAGGGGAATATTTCTGAAAGAGACATTAAAGCCTGTTCTGAAACCTGTCACCTAAAATCCATGGAACCTCATGCAAGTTACTTGCTGTCTGTGTCTCTCATTCCCCATCTGCAAAATGTGAGGGTAAAATGATTGAAGACTAGTTTAACCACTTGGACCTGTGCCTGCCATACAGAAAGCTTTCGATAATTGTTAGTCATTTTTATTATCACTATTGAAACAGCAGTTTGGTAAATAATCTAAATGCCCAGCAATAAGGGAATGATTAAATAATGTTGTGGTCATTAAAAATAATGTTTAAATTGAGTTTGCATAACACTAGGTAGTGTTTATATTATCCTTTCAGGTAATTTAAGAGAAAAAAAAGTCAGGATAATGAGATTGAATCTAAATCATAACCTCAATTATGTTTAGAAACATGCTAGGAAGAAAGCATTGAAAGAAACACTGAGGTTGTCTCTGGGCATCGAGACAATGGATGGTATTTCTTTTCTTCTTTCAGCCCCTCTCTACCTTCCTGAGGAGCATAGGGCAGAGCTCTGCATGCCTTGAAGGCAGTCTTTCTGGAAGGGTTGGCCCCGAAGCCTTAGAGCAAGGCAATTTCTCCATTTCAGGCAGTCCCAAGGGGGTAGTGAAAGCGAGGCTGAGGTGGGGACTGGGCCCCCTGTTAGCCAAGGGAGGGCAGTGGGGAGCCTGGCTAGCCACAAGTACCGCAAAGTGCTAAGTTTCTGAGGTAGACAGGGGAGAGGAACCAATGGTATGAGCCTGCCCGTCACTGACAACACCTTCCTCTTCTCTTTGCAGCTCAACTATAAGGACTGTGAGAAGGCAGTGAAGAAGTACCACATCGATGGGGCTCGCTTCTTGGTAAGCTCTGGCTAGTCCAACACACAAACCAAGACTGTTCGGCACTTTTCCCCACGGCTGCAGGGCCAACTGGCCTACCCTTTCCCCGGGGACACCCGTGGTCAATGCCTGTCTTTAGGATCCCCACACAGCCCTTTGCCTTCTCCAGAAATTTGGTAGGGCCCCCTCTCTCACCACCTCTCAGGATCCTACCATCCAGAATCCCTCTCTGATCTTCCACTTCCACTTTAAAGAGGAATCCAAGTATAGTAAAAAAATAATCTGGAAAATCTATTTAAATGCCATCCATCCTTTGAGAAGCCCAAGGGGAAGAAGGACCATATGGGCGAACAGAAGCTTCTCACCTCCCATTTCTCACTCTGGAGCACATACTCATGAGTGAAATAAAGGATGGCATCCCCCTCATTGTTTCAATTACTTCCTTCTTTCTCACTACCAGATTCATAAAGCTGATATTGTATCAAACACACATGTGATATGGCTGTCTCCACTGTATTATACTTCAAAAAGCTTGAAGTCTAAGACCAAGGTGCAGATGTATATTAAAGACTAAGCCATTAAAGGGAAAATGATGCAGCTTTAATGGTGGGGACAGAGGTGCTAGGTTGTGGTCGGGGAGGTGGTTTGAGCATTTTCCCTGAAATGACACCTTTGCCCACCCATGGGTTAAGAAAGACCCTGACTGTACCAACCCATCTATTCTGGGAACTTTGCTTTACTCTTTGAAAACAAGACTTCAAGGGTCTCATGGGTGTAGATGTTCCTAATTTAAATTCAGAGTGAGGAGAGTAAGCTAAGTTGTGTCTCCCTGTAAGACATTGTCAGTAAGGGAACTTGACCATGAGACTTCAGGCCATTTGGACGAGACCAGAGAGATCACAGCTCCAGCTTGCCCCTAGAGAACACCAATCCATTTCTTATATTACATCTCTGCTACCAACATCTTCTTGAATTCCTTCAGTGATGGTGAGCTTGCCACTACCCACAGTCATCTGGCCCTTTCTAGGCAGCTCTCAAGTCTTATGCTGAAACTAACCTGTGCTCCTATTGGCCTGAGTTTTGCTTCCAGGTGCCATGTAAGACATGTTTACTCACTGTCCACCTAAATCATTCATTCATTCGCCTATTGGTTCACTTGACAAGCAGTTTCCTGAGCTACTTTTACGTACTGGAGAGCATTATAGGTGGTGGGGATAGAGAAATGGTTAAGATACGATTTCTGCCTTCTAGAAACTTGTTTTATAGCAGAAACGTATGTTCAGAAAGGTTTCCAACTACCTCATTTGCAGATGAGGAAACACATGCAGAGGTGTGATGTGATTTGTTCTATGTCACAGACCTCGTAATTGAACTAAAGCATACACTTAATTTAGTCTAATACCATTTGAGTTTTTAACAATATTTTTTATTCGTAGTGAGATTTGAGTCAGTAGAATTCCTGGAGTTTTAGTGCTATTCTTGCAAATTATTGCTAAACCCAAATATTTCATTCTGGTGCTATTAGCACTGAGAACAGAGACTTATCACAGTTGAACAGAAAGGGAGGAAGACATCTTTGCAGATGGTGCCTGCGAGGCCCTGTTGCCTGGGTCACCCTGAGCAAGCACTTGACCTCTCTCAGCCTGCCTTGCTTCCTACCCTGTTGACTGAGCACAGTGGACTGGGTCATAGTGGGTGATGACCCCTCCCAGCTCTGTGATTCCCCACAACAGTCCCAGTGTCTGTGATTCCCCACAACAGTCCCAGTGGGAGTGTCAGGCCTGGTAGAACAGGGTTGTTTGAGAGATGGTCTCTAGGCAGCTATGTTTCCTCTGCTCCAATCAGTCCTCTATCAGTTCTTCAGACAATGTGGCACATTCTGTTCATTGTATGAAGAGGAGGAAGTGGAAAGTACGGTGATAGGAACCAGAAGAAAGGAAGCAGAATCCAGTGCCTGTCCCAGCAACTAGGAGATGTAAAGGCAGCTTCTGCTGAAACCCACCCTCCACCACACGTGTGCTGGATACAACTGGGGACGCTTGATCTAAGCTCTAATTACTCATCTATCACCCTTTCCAGCTCTGTAATTCCAGGGCCACTCTGCTATTGAAGGCCAAAGTGAAAGGCCCTAGTTATTTTCCTAACTTCCTTCCTTCCTTCCTTCCTTCCTTCCTTCCTTCCTTCC